>NC_137793.1:90058620-90141456 GCF_963383645.1 Muscardinus avellanarius | reverse complement strand
CACATACATATACAAAGATAATATACACTGTTTTTTAATATGGTATTTGGCAACACAGTCAAAAGCAAACCCTGAAAATCAAGCCATATGCAAAGCATATTATTTTTCCCCTCCAATCGGCACCCCTAAAATATATCTGGTGAATATTAATGATCCAAAAACTAAGAAATAACAGAGTGTATTAACTGGTCAAGTATAAGGGACTGGCTGAAGCCGGAGGCCCCTGCACTTGTGGCTCGAACGCGTGTGCAGGAAATAGCACCAGGCAGGTAAACCGGGGCCTGGTCCCCATCATTCCACCATCGACGCCACCGCACTTGTTACAACTTTCATTTACATTTTCTTATCCAATTACATCTTGCTCAGTTCCTCACTACAATTTATAGCAAACTTTACAAAGCTTTTGACCTGTATCATCTTATTAAACTTTTATGGGAAATCAATAGCATTCCATCATCTCTCAGGGCTGTTCCTCACACGGTTGTCAGTGAGCGTGGAGAAGTCTATTTATCCCCAAATCCGAGAGGAGAGAGATTTGAACTGCAACAAGTTTTTATTTTCCAAGTGAGGGATCCAATGCAGAGGAAATTCTTTTATTTCTCTAAAATACGGCATTTCAAGAATTGCAACCTTGTGAGAATACGCCTGAAAGGGAAACAGAGGAGTGAGCTTTTCATCATGATTGTCTCTGGCTCTGCCCGGGTGAGCCCAGGAAGCTTCCATGACATGTCAAAGCAGCTGAGCCTCTCCAGAAAGAGAGGCCGAGCCGGGCCGGGAAGAAAAGAGAAACTGTCCTAGTGCCCAAGGGGTGCGCGATGCTCGGCTCAGATCCTGAGCCCTGGCCTCCTCACCCACCACCTCCCACACGGGCTTCCTGAGTGGTTCATACCTGGGGGACTCATGGGAACTCGGGATTGAACCCAGGGCATTCTACCTCCAAACTACACTCTTTTTTATTCTTTTATTATGAAATAGGGTCTCATCCTATACCACCAACAACGCCAGCCCTTTTTATTTTATCTTATTGTGAAACAGGATCCTGCTAAGTTGCTGAGACTGGCCTCAGGCTTGTGATCCTCTCGTCGCAGCCTCCCAAATAGTGGGATATCGGAAGTGAACCATTTCGCCTGCTCTGTAGGTTTGTTTTTCTTTTGTTTTGTTGTGATAATGGAGACTGAACTCAGGGGCATTCTACCTCTGTGCTACACCACCAGCCTTATTTTTATTCTTTTTAATTTTGAAACAGGGTCTCACTGGATTGCATGGGCCTCACTAAGTTGCCATGAACCTGTGATCCTCCTGTCTCAGCCTCCCAGATATTAGGGTTCTCGGAGTTCACCACTGAGCCCAGCATGTAGGATTATTTTTAAAATGACGCATCTTCCCTTTCATTTGACTCTGGTTAACTGAGTGGGATTGCTGCACGCTACGGAGTGGGTTGAGGAGAACAATACGTCCTACACTCAGTACCCTCCCCCGAAAAATCCTGGATTCTCCGTGCCAACACCACCAAATTGTAGATAGTTCCCAAGATTAAGCCCTTGGCTCTTTTCTCCTCAGGCTTCTCAATCTGTTAGAAAAACTCCTGTGCGGCGCAGTGAGCCTCGGTGGTCACCTGCCATGTTTCTTTTCTGTTGAAATGCCAGTTTCCATTCAACAACCCAGCTCTCTCCCATGCACGCTGAGAGCAATGGCTGCCCCGGAGCGCCACGATTTCCAGCCAGCTGATCTTCTTTGGGGGCTGATTGTTTCGAGGAAACATAGTGTTCACCTGACCCAGGGGCTGATTCAGAAATGGCCACATGACCTAACTGTGGCCAGTGATCTGGAAAAGACTTCTGTACTGTATTATTATTATTATCATAAGTAGTAGTAGTAGTACTGGGGATGGAGCCCAGGGGCGTTCGATCTCCAAGCTATGACCCCAGCCCTATTTTAACTTTTTATTTTGAAATAGGGTCTCACAAAGTTGCCAAGGGCCTTGCAAAGTGGCTGAGGCTGTTCTCAAACCTACGCTCCTCCTGTCTCTGCCTCTCAAATACTGGGATTGCAGGTGTGTACCAGTAACCCAGCTCTGCTGCCTCTTTGAGGAGAGGCATCTCAAAATATGTTTCCCCTCCTTCAGGGTGTTGTTGACTGTACCATGAGTCTGAAGGTGGTAGACACTCCAACACCAGCCCGAAGAGAGCATCACGGAGGCGGGCAAAGCCCGGCCATATCAGAAGAGCAGGGCTGTGTCCCTGGCGCGCGGCTCCACCTCTGGGTCTTCCCCTTTCTCTGAGCTATTTGAATCATTTTGTGTGAATTTCTGTATTTACTGCTATAGTCCAAAGTATTCACACGGATGCATGTGGCTTCAATTACCACCCATATGCTGATGAGCTCAGAATTCCTTCTCCAGCAAGCCCCACCCCCACCCCAGTTCCAGATCGGTACCTCAGATACTAACCGATTTGCCACCAACACTTCAAAGGTGAGTTGAATTCACTGTCTTCCCTCAGAAGCTGGCTCCCCCCCCCCCGCCCCCTACGTCCTCTATCTCAGCTGGTTACCACCGCTGCCGACCTCAGCGCCCTGGCCAGATGCTGGGAGCTGCCCTGGCCCCTTCCTGGCTTCAGGTGGACCCACCCTGCCCGCTCCCATGGGCAGGATCGTCAGATCCTGCTGCTGTGCCTTCTAAACCCCCAAGAGCTCCACCTTTGCCCATTGCCACGGCCTCCTTCATACTCTCATCAATTCTCCCAGGATTAATTCCAAAGGGCTGTCCATTTCCCTGCCTCGGGTTGGTCTCACCACCCAACCTAGGCTTCCAACAGTGACAAATCGGAAGCCCTTGTTGAGCATGCGTGCCGGGGACCGCTTCTTATGTATTCACTTACTTAATCCTTGCAACAACTCTTGGAGTTCCGTGGTTCCCAGTACATAGATAGGGAAACAGAAGAATATAGTTTAACAGGCCGAAACAGGCTTCAAATCCCCATAATCTAATCCTAAACTATCAAATGACCCCTCTATTTTTTTTTCCTTTTTTGTGGTACTGGTGGACTGAACCCAGGGTATTCTACCTTCAAACTACATCCCCAACTTTTTGTGTGTGTGGCCCTGGGGGTGGAACCCAGGGGCTTTCCTACCTCCAGGCTATACTCTCAGGCGTATTTTATACTTTATTTGGAAACAGGGTCTCACTAAGTTGCTGAGAGCCTCACTAAGAGGCTGAGGCTGGCTTCGAACCCGTGCGATTCTCCTGTCTCAGCCTCCCAAGCGCAGGGATTACAAGTGTGCGCCACCACGCCCAGCTCACAGCACTTTTTATTTTTGTGTTTTGAAACAGGGCCTCACTAGTTTGATGAGAGTCGTCCTACTTCCCAAGACTGTCCTCAAACCTGCAGTCCTCCTGCCTCAGCCTCCCAAGTACTGGGATTACAGACGTGTACCACCAGTCTGGCCACAGGACAGCTTTTACCGCTGCTATAAGGCTCAGCCAAGGGTCCTTCCTCCCTAGCTTTTCGAGGTACTAAGAGCCAGCCCTTTCTTGCTCACCTTTCTGTCACTGAGTAAATGTTGTTGCTTTAAGTGGACCCTGCTATGTGTGAAGCTCCCTAGATACTGAGTTACTCCATTGTGTCCTTAGTGAATAGCGCACGGTAGGTCTAAACCGATGTTTGTGAACTGAATCAGGGCTTTATCCCCACGGCTGAATAAAGGACAAGTGTCCGGCACTGGTAGAAAGATCAGGAGAACTGGCCATTCCTAAGAACTGACCTGTTGATACCAAAAGTGCATTTACAGCCCCTAACATTTCAAAAGCGAATTTAATGATTTTAATAAAATTACTTAAAATCTGTTGAAACTGTAACCACTAACTGAATAAAGCTTACAGTAATCACTATGATGAGCAATTGAAAAAAGATAAAGTATAATAAGAAGAAATAGTATACTCCTGCCTCCATGCAAAAGTTTTTAGATGCCAAATTTTTCTCAAGAAAGAGTCAAGAAAAGCCTTGGCAGTGAGATGGGAAAGTCAAATTTAGTTAAAATGATATTATCACAGAAAGGAATTGGTCTTGGAGGCCAGTCTTCCAAAACGAGTCAGCTCATCTTGATGTATCCGCTGAAGAAAATACAATTTTTCTCTGACTTTAACCTTGATTACCACTGGGAAAAGCCTTAAGTGGGATGCTTTTTTGATGATACAGAATGTGTGTGCTGATGCGTCACACACCATGAGCAAGCGTCTCCGAGGAAGGCAGTGTTTAGTCATCCTGGGGCCAACATAATATCATCTCTTATTTTTCTGAAGCCATGTTTATAAATATGGCTGATTGTGGAGTACTTGCTGAGATTCTGAATCTTTGCTGCCTTTTAATCAATTAGCCATATAACACAGAACCGTAACGATTCATAAAGAATTTCTTGAGAGAGAGAGAGAGAGAGAGAGAGAGAGAGAGAGAGAGAGAGAAGAGAGAAGAGAGAAGAGAGAAGAGAGAAGAGAGAAGAGAGAAGAGAGAAGAGAGAGAGAGAGGGAAGGAAAGGGGCCGGGTGTGGTGACACACACTTGTAATCCCAGCGCTTGGGAGGCTGAGACAGGAGGATCGCACAGGTTCGAAGCCAGCCTCAGCTACTTAGTGAGGCTCTCAGCAACTTAGTGAGACCCTGTTTCCAAATAAAGTATAAAATAGGTCTGGGAGTGTAGCCCGGAGGTAGAAAGGCTCCTGGGTTCCATCCACCCCCAGCACGAGAGAGAGAGAGAGAGAGAGAGAGAGAGAGAATGGGTAAGCCATATTGTCTAGTATGCTAAATATAAATAGTTCAGAGCTATCAATGATAAAGAAACCTAGTACAATGAAGATTATCTGAAAAAGATTGTATGTGCATGTCAGGAAAAAGGAGTAATATGGGAAAGTAACCAATTATTCAGTGTTAAAACTGGAAGATCTTTACAGATCATAAGCTAAATATATTCCCAAGCCCCTTCCCCTCACCAAAAATAATACCGCAATAACAAGATGCGATAATATTTCAGGTATCGGATACATTTCAGCACTAATCAGACAAGCGAGTGTTGCATGTTTAATTCTTTGAGGAACCACTAAGTCCTTGGGGTTTTTTTTTTCAATTATATTGGGATATACCATACTCCCTTGACGTTTTATTACGTGTTTACTGTGATCACACCATATATCAGTTACGTTACAGGGAGACCTAGAGTCAGATTAATGCAATCTTCCCAACTTTAATCTTGTGCTCTTTTATAAATCAGAGTGCAACGCGTGGAGAGATTTCTCCATCACTCGCTACAAAGCAAAAATATCTCTCTTAGTTCCATAATTAAAGCAGAATCCACAAATAAATATTCAGAAGCATAAAATAAAATTTAAAATGTAAAGTCCATGCCGGGCGTGGTGGCGCATGCTTGTAATCCCCGCGCTTGGGAGGCAGAGACAGGAGGATCGCGCAGGTTTGAAGCCAGCCGCGCGCGCTGGCTTAGGAGACCCTGTTTCCAAATAAAAATGTAAAAATAGGTCTGGGAGTGTAGCCCGGAGGTAGAAGGGCTTCCAGGAACCCCAGTACCACCAAAAAAAAAAAAAAAAAAAGTAAAGTCCAACTCATTAATAAGCAACAATCTTATCTTCCATGAGAACATTCATTTTTGCCCTTTTTTGGTACTGGGGATAGAACCCAGGGACATTCTACCTTTGGACTGCACAGCTCGGCCCTTTTAATTTTTTGTTTTGAAATAGGATCTCACTAAGTTGCTGAGGCTAGCCTTGAACCCGAGATCCTTCTGTCTCGGTCTCCCAAAGTATAATTCAAAACTGTTTGAAAGGATTCCTAATTTCAGGAGGATTAAGGAGAAAAAAGAAGGAAACACTCTGTTGAGATGGAAGAACAGAAGCTTCAGGTGTCGGGCTTCTCGTTATATAGTCTACACCTGAACTCTATCGAAATTTAATTTTTTTTTTCCCATACTGGAGATGGAACCCAGGGCATTCTACCTCCGAGCTACACCCCCAGCCTGATTTTTTTTTTTTTTTTATTCTTTATTTTGAAACAGTCTCACTGAGTTGCGAAGGGCCTCACTAAGTAGGAGCTGAGGCTGGCCTCGAACTGCTATCCTCCTGTCTCAGCCTCCAAAATGCTGGGATTACAAGCGTGGGCCACCACGCTCAGCTATAAATTTGAATTTTTAAAAACACATATCATACCATCCAATTAATGCGAGAGAATACAATGTAGATCTGGCTTGAAGGAACACTTTTTTAAACTGATATGATTATAAGCGTGCTGGGAAGTTTCTGCTTGCCTCCAGAAACCTCTCCTTTCCAGTAAATTGAAGCCTACAATTTCAGAACTTTATTTCCTTAGCTTGAACTGTGAGCTTATAAATAACCCTAGGAGCCGGGCGTGGTGGCGCACGCTTCTAATCCCAGCATTCAGGAGGCTGAGACAGGAGGATCGCGGTTCGCGGACAGCCTCAGCTACTCAGTGAGGCCCTCTGCAACTCAGTGAGACCCTGTTTCAAAATAAAGAATAAAAAATAGGGCAGAGGGTGTAGCTCAGAGGTCAAATGCCCCTGGGTTCCATTCCCAGACCCGCAATAATAATAATAATAATAATAATAATAATAATAATAGCCCTAGGAAAGGTTGACTATTCAGCAAAGTGTCATTTAGGTTCGAATGTGAACTAGTTTGTCATGTTTCAAAGTGTTGATAAGGGACAGAAAGAAATCATAAGAAATCTTGATCCCTTTGATGTAGAAAGGCATAAAATAAACGAGAGAAAAAGATGAAGGGAAAGGTCAGCTCACCCCATATTTGGCTGAAGCCAAAGCAATTTCTAAATTTCGGGCAACTTAGTAAAGCACTAGAACCAGCCAGGTTTGAACTGCTGCTACCCCGAGCGCGTAGACCCAGAGCCGGGCCGACAATACACTTGGCAGGCGGCTCTACTCCACAGATGCCCTGACCAGGTTTGTTTTGCAAAGGTCACTTAATGAGTACTCTGGGTAACAGTTATAAGTTAACATTATCTTCTCCTAGATAATGACAGCATTTTGCATGTGCTAAGTAAAACAGGAATTAACAAAATTCCAATGGCTTACTGAGATGATAAATAACAAGCCATTTTAAGGAAAAGATCTCCCGGGGTGTGCGGAAAACCCTGCCGGTAAAGGCAAGTGGGCCGGATGTGGAACTCTGCACAGGCATAAACAGGATGCAGAGCCCTCTGCACTGGGGCTGACAGACGGGCTTGGAATGGCTCCCCTGAAGTGGGCACAGGGCTTGACCCTTGGCAACAGCCAAAGCTCTTGTTTTGTGACATTTTATTTTCATATTTGCCGGTTATATTTTCAGAATCCTACCCAATTGCTTTGAGACATCAATGTAAGATATAGATACCAACAACCGACACAAGGCTCTCCCTCGTCCAAATCAGAGCGGCGCATAGGACGTTTGCATTGCTTTTTGGCCGCCTTCTTGATGCAGCCATTGACAAACCGACACCAGTGAAAAGTTTCAAAGTCTTAAAAGCTCCCCAGGGCTACTCATGCTGACACGTGCCTGTCGTTCTAGTACTCGGGTGGCTGAGACAGGAGGAACCCAGGTTCAAAGCCAGTCTTAGCAACTTAGGCCCTTTGCAAATTAGCGAGACCTTGTTTCAAAATAAAAGATAAAATAGGGCTGGAAATAGAGCTGGGGCTATATCTCAGAGGTGGAATGTCTCCCCCTTAGGAAGGCTTTCCTGTTCCTTATATATGAGTGTCATTGTATATAGGAAGTGTGCTGTGCTAGGCTGGCTTTCGATAGAAATAAACACATTTCAAAGTCAGCCTAGCAATATATAGAACTAGCCGAGTTTGAACTGCTGCTAACCCAAGCTTATATACCCAAAGGCCTGGCAGATAATCTACTCGGCAACCACCTACACTTCACAGATGCCTTGACCAGGAATTATATATATATATATATATATATATATATATATATATACACAATATATAATAATATAATATATTACAATAACACATCATTATATAATAATTATATGTAATACAATTAATATGTAATGTATCTATACCCACATACACATAGACATGTTATATATCTATATGTATTTAAGATTGAACCAGAAGATGTTCTATACCTGAGCTACACCCTCAGTCCTTTTTTATTTGCATATATATATACATATATATATGTGTGTGTATATATATGTATATATATATGTGTGTGTATATATATATATATATATATATTTTTTTTTTTTTTTTTTTTGCGACACGGGATGAAACCCAGGGGCATTGTACCTCCGAGATATACCCCCAGCCCTATTTTTTTTTTTTTTTTAGTTTCTTTACTTTTAAAACGGGGTCTTACTGAGTTGCTAAGGGCCTCACTAAGTAGCTGAGGCTGTCCATGAATCGCGATCTTCTGGTCTCAGCCTCCTGAATGCTGGGATATAAGCATGTTTCACTAAGTTGCTGAGGCTGGCCTCAAGGCTGCAATTCTCCTGTCTCAGCCTCCCAAGTACTATGATTACAGGCTGGTGCCACAACACCCAGCTATTTAATTTTAAAGTGAAACGTAAGAGCTAAAACTTTGACTCTGGTGTGATGATGCAAGAAAGGCCTATGACCCTATAAAAATATAGGAGATCAGAACCTACTCCTTACCAAATTCATTGAACTTATTCGATGTGCCAGCTGTAAAGATGAAAGTTTCCCTGTGTAAAAGAAATGAGCCCATTTCTACCACGTTCAGGAAAGTCCCACACCAATCTTTCTTTGAGGACATTACATCCCAGCAGAACAATTCAATTCTGTGTCAAGGCATCTGATTTGTTTTCTATTTTTCTGTTTTGTGGTTTGTTGCTTTAATTTTTGGTTTTGGTACTGATGGCTGAATCCAGAGGCATTCTAACTGTGAGATGTACTTCCATCTCGATTTTATGTTTATTTTTACAACAAGGTCTCTCTAAGTTGCTGAGGGACTTTGCTAAGTCGCTGAGGCTGGCCTCAAACCTGGGATCCTCACATCTCAGCCTCCCAAGTACTGGGATCACAGGTACATGTCACCACAACTAGTTCCCCATTTGATCTTAACCTCAAACAGAAGTCATTTTGGAGAAAATAAGGCCAACAAACCATATTTTCTGATACATTTGACTTTAATCACTGATGAGATCATATATATTTTTTTTTCTTTTTTTGGTGGTACTGAGGGTGGAACCCAGGGGCTTTTCTACCTCCGGGCTATACTCCCAGACCTATTTTATACTTTATTTTGAAACAGGGTCTCACTAAGTTGCTGAGAACCTCACTAAGTAGCTGAGGCTGGCTTTGAATCTGTATGATCCTCCTGTCTCAGCCTGAGATCATATATTTTCAAAAAGAATTCATTAAAGCCGGGCGTGGTGGCGCACGCTTATAATCCCTGCGCTTGGGAGGCGGAGACAGGAGGATAGCACAGGTTCGAAGCCAGCCTCAGCTACTTAGTGAGGCTCTCAGCAACTTAGTGAGACCCTGTTTCCAAATAAAATAGAAAATAGGTCTGGGAGTATAGCCCGGAGGTAGAAAGCCCTGGGTTCCACCCCCGTACCACCCAAAAAAAAAAAAAAAAAAAGAATTTATTAAAAACTTGAAGCATAGTAACTTCAAAAAATGATACAAGTGTGCGGGTCATGGTGGCGCACGCTTGTAATCCCCGCGCTTGGGAGGCAGAGACAGGAGAATCGTGCAGGTGCAAAGCCAGCCTTTCTGGCTTAAGAGACCCTGTTTTCAAATAAAAATATAAAATGGGTCTGGGAGTATCGCCTGGAGGTAGAAGGGTTCCATCCCCAGTACCACCAAAAAAAAAAAAAAATGGTACAAGTGATGTACAATTATTTTAAAATGCATAAAATGTACTTGACCAAGACCTATAAACTTGTGTTTAAATTATCTGTTTAGCTGGGTGTGGTGGCCCATGCTTGTAATCTCAGTACTTGGGAGGCTGAGACAGGAGGATCACAGGTTCAAAGCCAGCCTGGGCAAGTTAGCAAGCCTCTCAGACACCCTAGACAAGCCTCTCAGAGACCCTGTTTCAAAATAAGAAATAAAAGCCGGGCGTGATGGCGCACGCTTGTAATCCCCGTGCTTGGGAGGTGGAGACAGGAAGATCGCACTGGCTTAAGAGACCCTATTTCCAAATAAAAATATAAAAATAGGTCTGGGAGTGTAGCCCGTAGGTAGAAGGGTTTCCAGGAACCCCAGTACCACCAAAATAAATAAATAAATAAATAAATAAATAAATAAATAAATTTCTAAAATAAATTTAAGAAATCATTCTGAGGGTGTAGCTTGGAGGTAGAATGACTTTGGGTTCAATCCCCAGCATCAAAAATAAATAAATAAATAATCTATATATATAGCAAACAGCTACTTGAATCACCGAGCTTACTCTTGTGAGAGTCTTTTCCGCTGTCACACGTACTCTGAAGTTTAGAGCAAAATAATAAACAGCTTGCTCTTCTTATTTGCTCACTGGTTTAGGTGTGCTGCGATAAGAGAACCTGGTAGTGATTAGCAGACTGCATCTGTGGCAAAAACAACAAACCTTTAACAATGCAGACCGCGCATCCGGAATTTGTAGAAAGATGTCATAAAGAGGTCAAAGGAAGAGGACAGAAAAATGTAGGGTTTATCACTCGTGCATATTAATCCCCAATAAGACAGGCCCAGATATCACAGTGTCTCAGAGGAAAAAAACAAAACCATTACCACGTAAACATCCCCTGCGAGGAGCCACCGAGACTCAAGAGCCCTGTCTGCAGAGGCAGATAGCAGACACTCATCCGTCCATCCACGACACACCCCCAGCGGAGAACAGGGTCTGCTCCGTGGTTATTGGGTCTGGAGCCCCGGCTGCAAAAGACGATCAATAGAGCAGAGCAGGGGACAAGTTACTTAGCACGTCGGAAATTGCATGGCCGCTCGGCATTAATCGGTTTCCTAACTGGCTGTTCACCATTGCTTCCCACTGGGCGCGGAGCAGGAATCCACGTGCAACAGGAGTGTATAAAAGGCTGGCCGTAGCTGCAGACAGGGCTAAGCACCTCTGTAGTGACACAATATAAACTTCACTCCATGAAATCCTGGAAGTTGATGTAAACAGCTTTTAATAGCAGCGAACATTTGTTCGCTTTGTTTAGACCATCTGGATGTTCCATTGTGTTCGGTTCAACACCGACTGCCGCCGGGTGACAGCTGATATATGTTAAGTACGAGCAAAGTGCCTCGACCCACTCTGGGGACCTTAAAGAGAACTTCTCAGTGTTTAGTGGAATATTCTGTCAGATCGCAGCCGAGTCGCCTGCATCCTTAATGGCTGCGTGCCAAAGTCCTCCGGCTTTTTTTTTATCAAAGGAGTTTTGCTTTTACTATTTGAAAGGTTAACAAAACTATGCCAAAGTTCTTCCAGACAGCCGGGGCCGACAGGAGTGGTTTTCAGTATGGAGGCAAGAATAGAGGGCTCCTTGGGTCCTAAGAGAACCCACGCTTTGCTTCTTTTATGCGCCACGTGTCTGGTAAGCAAGACATTAAAACCTAGCACACGCCTGGAATCCCAATACTTGGGAGGCTGAGATGAGAGGATCGCAGGTTCAAGGCCAGCCTCAGCAAGTAGTGAGACTCAGCAAGCTAGTGACACCCTGTTTCAAAACAAAACAAAACAAAATAATAAAATAAAAATGGCTGGGGGTATAGGTCAGAGGTAGAACACTCCTGGGTTCAATCCCCAGTAAAACACACACACACACACACACACACACACGCGTGCGCATGCACACACACACACACACGCACACACACACACACACACGCACACACCGAGAAAGAAAACCTTGCCATCAATGTACAGTGGCTGGCTTTCAGAAAAGGAGAGATTCTTCTGTCTCTCTGCAAAATCACTTTTTCCTCCATCTGCAGAAACTACTACTGTGAAGGTAGACCCATGTTCGCTTTCTTTCTTTCTTTCTTTCTTTCTTTCTTTCTTTCTTTCTTTCTTTCTTTCTTTCTTTCTTTCGCAGTACTGGGGATGGAACCCCAGGGCATTGTATCTGTGAGCCGCATCCCCAGCCCTGTTTCTTTCTTTTTTTTTTTTTTTTGTGGTACTGGGGTTCATGGAAGCCTTTCTACCTCCGGGCTACACTCCCAGTCCTATTTTTATATTTTTACTTGGAAACAGGGTCTCCTAAGCCAGCGCGCGCGGCTGGCTTCAAGAACCTGCGCGGTCCTCCTGTCTCTGCCTCCCAAGCGCAGGGATTGTAAGCGTGCGCCACCACGCCCGGCTCCCAGCCCTATTTTCTATCCTTTACTTTGAAACAGGGTCTCACTGAGTTGCAAAGGCCTCACTACATAGCTGAGGCTGTCCGCGAACCGCGGTCCTCTGGTCTCAGCCTCCCAGATGCACAAGCGTGCGCCGCCACGCCGGGCTCCGTGTTCACTTGCTGACGTGAGTGTTCACCTCCGCTGCTCCTCCTGAGGTTGCGGGTGGCGGTGGCCACGGGAGGGAAGGACTAAGCAAAAATCAGCATCCTGATGGGTGAAGCTACGCGCAGGCGGTGCCCTGCAGAGCGCAGCGAGGGCTCGGAAGCTGCCGGCTCACTCAGCAGCCCGCTGGCTTTCCTGGGACATTTCCTCACTGCTCACAAGACAGGACAAAGCTCACGGCACCTGCTGGCCAGGCCAGGCCAGGGCGGGACGGGAACTGGGGCTGCGGAAGAGAAGTATGTGGCTCCGGGGTTTTCTTAATTATGGGGTTTTTTTCCTCCATTTAAAAAATTACTTTGTCAGATACAGTGGCGCAGGCCTGTAATCCCAGTACTTGGAAGGCTGAGACAGGAAGATCACAGGTTCAATGCCAGCCTTGGAAACATAATGAGACCCTGTTTTAAAAATAAGAATAAAAATGGTTAGGGGGCATAGCTTAGAGGTAGAACCCACCCTGGGGTCAATCCTCAGTACCAAAAAAAATTACAAGGTTTATTTTTATGTATGTGTGGTGGGGAGTTCTGGGAATTGAACCCAGGGGCATTCTACCTCCAAGCTATATTTCAGCCCTATTTTTTTTTTTTTTTTTTTTTTTTTGCGGGTGTGGGGATGGAACCCAGGGGCATTTGACCTCCAAGCTACACACCCTGCCCTATTTTTATTCTTTATTTTGAAACAAGGTCTCACTAAGGTGCAGAGGCCTCACTAAGTAGTTAAGGCTGCCCACGAACCATGATCCTCCTGTCTCAGCCTCCCAAATTCTGAGATTATAAGCATGTGCCACCATGCCTGGCTTATCAGCCCTATTTTTTTTATTTTATTTATTTATTTATTTATTTATTTATTTATTTATTTATTTATTTGTGGTACTGGGGATGGAACCCAGGGACATTCTACCTCCAAGCAACACCTCCAGCCTTATTTTTTATTTTTTATTTTGAAACAGGGTCTCACTGAGTTGCAGAGGGCCTAAGTAGCTGAGGCTGGCTTCGAACCTGTGCAATCCTTCTGTCTCAGCCTCCCAAATGCTGGGATTACAAGCGCACACCACCACACCCAGCTCCTATTCTTTAATTTGAAAACAAGGTCTCACTAAGTAGCTGAAAGCTTTAGTAAACTGCTGAGGCTGGCTTCAAATCTGTGATCCTCCTGTCTCAGTCTCCCAAGTGTGCGCCATCAGGCCTGGCTAAAAAATGGTTTCATAAAAGGGATTCTGCATTGCTGCAGAAGACCTAGAAAGGAGATGATGTATGTGGAACAACTTGATCTCAGATTGGTGTTAATACTGGATTCCGCTAGAGTTTGGAGCCTGCCAGATCTCAGTGGACAGGGGGCGTGAAGGGCATACATTTTAGGCAGGAGTGAAACCCATGACTGATATAACCCTGGACGCAGGATGTAGGCACCATGCGGCTGTTTGCAGGACGCGGTGGGCGCGCTTTCCTTTCTCCCTGGGTGGCAGGAAACCGGAGGAAGAGCCTGCAGGAAAAGAGCAGGAGGGGGAGGGGGGCGACTGGGGAAGTGCGGCTACCAGCACACACTACTGGAGATTTCTTCTAAGGATTAAATGAGATAGTACACATAAGGATGGCTAGTGCCGTGAAATGTTTCACAAATGTTAGCTGCATTACACATCATTAGACAAGCTCTAACTGAAAATTTGATTATCTGATGTTATACTATCAAATAAGAACCCACAATACCTGTGTTTGAATGTGTGTGTGTGTGTGTGTGTGTGTGTGTGTGTGTGTGTGTGGTGTGTATGTTGGTGGTACTGGGGATTGAATCCAGGGCATTCTACCCCTAAGCTATACCCCCAGCCCTATTTTATTCTTTTTTATTTTTTTTATTTTATTTTATTTTTTTTTTTTTTTTGGTGGTACTGGGGTTCCTGGAAGCCCTTCTACCTCCGGGCTACACTCCCAGACCTATTTTTTACATTTTTATTTGGAAACAGGGTCTCCTAAGCCAGCGCACACGGCTGGCTTCGAACCTGCGCGATCCTCCTGTCTCTGCCTCCCAAGCGCGGGGATTACAAGCGTGCGCCACCACGCCCGGCTTCTTTTTTATTTTGAAACAAGATTTTACTAAGTTGTGGAGGCTGGCTGTGAACCTGTGATTCTCCTCCGAACCTCCCAAGTACTGGGATTACAAGTGCGCGCCACTATGCCCAGTTTATTTTTTTGTTTGAAAACAGAGCCTCACTAGGCTGCGGAAAGTCTCAGCTATGTTGCTGAGGCTGTCCTTGAATCTACGACCCTCCTGTTTCAGCCTCTCAAATACTTGGTTTAAGGCTGGGCGTGGTGGAACACGCTTGTAATCCCCCCACCCCTGCTCGGGAGGCAGAGACAGGAGGATCGTAGGTTTGAGGACAGCCTCAGTAAGTAGTGAGATTCTCATCAACCTAGCAAGACCTTGTTTTAAAATAAAAATAAAATTAGGGCTGGAGATGGATTCAATCTCCAGTGACAAAAGATATATATTTTAGAGAACAATTTTAGCCAGATGTGGTGCCAACACTTGTAATCCCTGTATTGGCAGGCTGACACAGGAAAATCGCAACTTGAAGGCCAGCTTCAATTTAGCAAGATCTCACAACCCAGCAAGACCTTGTTTCAAAGTAATAAATAAAACACTATAGAGGTAGAATAACTATTTACTGAATGAATGGAAGAAGTCTTAAAAGATCTTAGACATATAACCCTATTCTGCAGAAATCTCAACTTTTAGCAAAGATCAAACGCAGTTTCCACTGCAAATAATGTCATGCGTTCCTTTCCTCCTTCTTTCCTGGTGCTGGGGATTGAACTCAGGAGAATTCTACCTTCAAGCTACATCCCTAGCCCTGTTTAATTTTATTTTAAAACAGGGTCTCACTAGGTTGATGAGAGTCTCACTACTCCCTGAGGCTGTCCTCAAACCTGCAATCCTCTTGCCTCAGCTCCCAAGTACTGGGATTACAAATGCACACCACCACCCATTGTGAGTTTTTCTTTCTTTCTTTCTTTCTTTCTTTCTTTCTTTCTTTCTTTCTTTCTTTCTTTCTTCCTTCCTTCCTTCCTTCCTTCCTTCCTTCCTTTCTTTCTTTTTCTCTTTCTTTTTTTTTGTTCTCAGTACTGGGGATGGAACCCCGGGGTATTCTACCTCTGAGTGACACCCCCATCCCTATTTTATATTCTTTATTTTGAAACAGAGTCTCACTGAGTTGCAGAGGGCCTCACTAAGTAGCTGAGGCTGTCCATGAACCACGATCCTCCTGTCTCCGCCTCCCGAATGCGGGGATTGACAAGCGTGCGCCACCACGCCCGGCTCCATCATGAGTCTCTAAGGCAACAGCAAAAACCAGCCAGTGACGGTTTCCTGACAATGTGGCCCCTTTTCATCAGAACTTGACTGACTGTCAAAGGATGGTGCAGTCAGTATGGATAGTCCTTATGGTTTTGTGACCTATAGTCTTGATTTCCCGTTATATCTTGCACAATAGATTACAGATTTTATATGTGGTTTTATACTAATCATCTCACTAAAAAAGTGAGCGGCTGAGACAGGAGGATCACAGGTTCAAGACCAGCCTCAGCAAATTAGTGAGGCCCTCAGCAACCTAGGGAGACTCTGTTTCAAAATAAGCCTGGAAGTGTAGCTCAGAGGTAGAATGCACGTTGTTGGTTTAATCTCTAACACCATTTTTAAAAAAAGCCTTTGTTTATTCCATTTTCTCTGAAATAAAACACAACTTGAAGCATATTGCTTTAAAGACTAACAACAGTCGGATTAGGAGACTCATGTTTAAGTTTTCATTCACCTCCTTCAAATTAAGTTATAGCTAAGGTAATACTTTACATCGTGTGCAAAGACTGCAGACTCGGTTCCCGTGGCGGGCTGTTTCTTCCAGCGGTGTCACAGCATCACCCGTCCTGTAAGGTCTTCTGCCACTCTGGCCTTGCTGGTCCTCACTTTAAGCGCTCGGGTCTGAGTGCCTTGGCCTTGAACCTGGGACCTTTACTACGGCCTCAACCACAGAGTCGTGGAAACGATGCTGTGGGACTTCGGAGGCTAGAATGTTAAAATGCCACTTAGCTTCTGCCCTATCCCCCTGCAACTCTCGCTGTTAGAACCTGGTCATCAGGCTGGGAGGTGACTCGGGCACCCACGGGGAGGCCCACGTGGACGTCCTCGGCCCACAGCCCCGCGGAGTCCCGGGACTGTGAGGCCATCGGCACTGACTTGAAACCATCTGAGCATGCGCCTAGAAGGCAGGTCCTGCAGCCCAGGGGCCCCTGGTGAGGCCGCGAGTCCAGAGCCCTGCTCCAGCTGGAGACTCAGAAGCCAAATTAAGTAATTTCTCTTGTTGTTTTAGACCACTGTTTTGCAGAAAGAAATGGCAGATATAATTTCTCATAGAGTAAAATTCTAAGATTTTACAAAGCAACGTCTGTGTTTGTGATTTGTGATTTTTGCAAATGTACATTTTTTGCAAAATGATGATTTGCGGGGCTTAGAAATTCTAGAGTGATTTTAATATTAAAAGCTCTTATCTTTAAAATTAGGATCTCTTATCTGAATTTTATATTTTACCAACAAATTCCAAATAATAATCTAGGTTAATAATGCATTCTAGAAGCTAGACACAGCAGATGCTATGAAACGGTCTAGCTTCAAATAATTAAAACATATAACTATAAACATATAACTATGAAAACATATAACTATATTAAAACATATAACTAATTAAAACATATAACTATAAACATATAACTATATTAAAACATATAACTATAAACATATAACTATTACTAGGCCAGACGAGCCCACTGAACCAGGGGTTTATTAAAAGTAATGCCCGTCATTTTCCTGAGAAATAAAACTCAGTTATTGATCAAATGAAATAATATAAATGGAAACATGCTTTGTAAGCCATAAATCATATTAAAGGAAGTTGAGATTTTAAAACTTATCATTTCAAAGTCTAACAGTTAGCTCCAGTTAGATATACATGATCAGAACATTGTAAATAATACATTTATAAATTCATTAATCCTTCTTAAAATTCCAGACTAATGAAAAATTGTGCATTTTTAAACAGCTACTTTGGCAGCAGGGGAGTGGATTAGATGACCTTTTAAAGTTCTTTTCAGGGACTATGAATCTGAGAAATACAAGCTGCCCTGCTATCTGTAGACAGCAGATCACAGAGGATTTAAAATCTAATTTCAATTATTTAAATTATACAAAAGTGGAAAAAGTCCACTTCAGTGCCTGTATTAATGAAGCAATAATTAAATCACATTTCATAATAACATCAATGTAAAGATTATTAGTTTCTCAAAAACTTGAATATCATTTGCTCTGATTTAAAAACTACTATTTCTAATTTTTCAACTGATAATCTTCTAAGAGCCACAAGAAAAAGTGTAATCATTAATCAACAGCAGGAAATCTACAAGACAGCATATTCAAAAAACAACTAGAAAAACAAGAATTTCTAAATCATGTTAAAGATATCTTACTGAGGGGATTTTTCTTAAGTCTTACACTGAATCATTAATATTCATTATTTCATTTGCATAAGCACGGGGGGGGGGAGCTTTATTTGATTTCTCAATTTTCTGTTTAAATATGTGTTCAAATATTTGCTACCCTGTATACAAAACCAGCAACTCATCCCTCAAGAAACTAAAGCAAAACATAAAGCACAGATTTTGATCAAACGTGGTGGTAGGATGAGCCAAGATTTAAAATCATCCGTCCCATGAAATGTAATACCGCCTAGTTTTTTAAAAAGTGAAGATGCTAATTCTGCTGATGAAGATATTGTTTCCCCCCTCTTGTGCCCTATTCATTATGCAAGGCTGCAGAATACGAAACATAGACGTGTGATCCGGGCGATCTAATGATCTCCCGCACCTGCTCATCTGGTACAATTTTAATTAACACTCCAAGGAGGTTTGTCAAGAGTAATCAAAAACATTGTCGCTTATAAAGCCGTGGCAAGAAATCAATAGTTTTCATCAGAAAAGGTAAGGTCTAGCATAACTGGGCCATTTAATTGCTTCATTCCAATAAACAAAAACTGCACATTTTAATGACTTGATTCGGGAGATCAATATCTCACCTCATATTGCATTCTACAGCAACATGTGGTGGGATATTCTCGGTCATTTCCATTCTGAAGGCAGCAATCCTCTTTTTTTTTTTTTTCTTATTTCATCCCGAGTGGCAATAGGTTGTCGCGTCTCCGCGGTGCTATGATTTATATCAAATGAGTGACCTCTAGGGCCGTAAGACTAGACGGGTGACTAGTTCTCAATGGTAAGCTACTGGCACTTGACAAAGAGCCCGAAGCAGAATGAATTTACTTCTCTTTTCCTCAATCATCAACAGGCTCTGCCCTGACCCCCGTTCTGACTCCTATAACAAGATCTCCTGTCGCTGCCTGAGAAATTTACTGTCAGGTCGACTTCTCTTTGAGCTCCGGTGAGTACTGTCACCTTCAGTGAACTCAGTCCCGAGGAGATTTAACTAAACACCAGTCCCGGTTTAAAAACTAAGTAACTGTGCTCCCCACAGAGCAGGCTGCGTCCAGAGGCACCGGCTTCTGGATGGTCTGCTCTTCCAAAAAGTTAAATTTTTCTTTGTGCTGCACTGAATTCAAAGCAACGTGTGGGCCCAGAACTCGTTTAGCGCGTGAAGCTCTGGTCAATACTGCAGACTGTAAGCGCACTCTGCTCGTTATTGGTGGCCGTTAGAAGGCTGCTGTCCGGCGGGTACTTGGTTATTCTGAAGGTTACTTGAAAATAAAAATCCTTAACTAACCGTTGAAAAACTATCCGATGTGATATGCATGAACCGAATCCCCTCTTGTTCGGCTGCGATAAGCACACAGTTATGCAAGAGGAAATAAAGACATCAGATTAAGCAATTTAAGGCATCGTCGGATACATTCGGTGCATCTTTCTACTGAGGGATATTTTAGTGTATTATCACAAGGACTTTTCAACGGTGACTTGAAAAAAAATGCCGATAGTAAGCATCGGCATATTAAAGCAGTCACTAGTAAAACATACACGTAAAGTATAAACCCACGTGTATATAAGACACATGACTTTGAACAATCGACTTCAAAGAATTTAGCAACCCAGGCGAACACTCACAAGCCCCGGTGTCAACAGCCAGGCAATTAAAAGACCCACGTTTGATGGTTTGTTCCGTCTCACTAAAGCCTTACGCAAAATTTCCACTCCCTCTTTAATTTTCAATTCTTCCACCCTTCCTGCTTCACAGCTCCTGGCTATTGGCTTTTACAATCTGTCCCCGGGGAGTGAGGAGTTATTACCCCTGTCCGTGGAAGAGAAAGGGATGTTATTCCCCGTCACCCTCCTTGGCTCCAGCGGATTCCAAGCGCTGATGTATAGCCTTTATTGGAGAAAGGCGTCCGAGACGCTGTTAGTTCTGGGGCCTGTCAGATCCATCTACCTGTCCCACTGGCATTACTTACTGGAGTCAGAGTGACACTCGACGTCCCCAGAGTCGACAGAAAAATTCCAGGAGCGAACGCGGAACGAGGCATTCTGCCGCGGTGGAGTCAGTACCACGGCGACCGACCAGGCGCCGCAGCAGAGGGGCCTCGAGGTGTGGTCCCTCGGCGTCGAGAGCCTATAGAATTTGCCAACTTTGGTTTTTGCTTTTAAGGCACTGAAAATGGAATAAACATTGTGCTGACCTATGAAAATGCTGAAGAAAGCTGATTAAAAACGTCCGGGGTGCTGGTTCTCCTGTCCGTCCATGCTGGGTTGAAGCTTCCAACCCTGCTAGTAATAGGGATTTCTTCATTGCCTTGTGACCAAGATCATTATGAGATCTCTACATATATATGTATATTTATGTATATTTTGTATATATATATATATTGTATATATATGTATTGTATATTTGTATATATGTATATATATGTATATATATTTTTTTGTATATATATTATGTATATATGTATATATATATATATATATATTTTTTTTTTTTTTTTTTTTTTTTGGTGATACTGGGGATTGAGCCCAAGGGCATTCTACCTCTAAGACATTCTCCTTGTCCTTTTTTTTTTAATTTCAAAAAAAGGTCTTGCTATGTTACTAAGGGTCTCCCAAGTACTGGGATTACAGGCATGTGTCACCACACCCAGTTTCTACTAATTCTTAATTGATAGGCCTACATTTTTGCATTCTCTCTTTCTCTTTCTCTCTCTCTCTCTCTCTCTCTCTCTCTCTCTCTCTCTCACACACACACACACACACACACACACACACACACACACACTCAAAATATGAATAACTGCTTCCATTGTCAAAAATCAATATTTTACATGGCTAAAAGTAGATTTTAATTGCTTTTTACTTTATTTTTTGGTACTGGGGATCCAACTCAGGCATTCTACCTTCAAACTACATCCTCAACCTGATTTTATTTCTTATTTAGAAACAGGTTCTCGCTAGGCCGATGAGAGTCTCACTACTTGCTAAGGCTGTTCTTGAACCTGTGATCCTCCTGTCTAAGCCTCCCAAGTAGTAAACAGGCATGTGCCATCGCGTCCAGATAAGAATATTTTAATTTCCAGAATTCAAGCTGGACGTGTGGCACACACTTGTAATCCCAGTACTTGGGTGGCTGAGACAGGAGGATCACAGGTTTGAATACAGCCTCAGCAACTAGTGACAGTTTCATTAACTTAGGGAGACCCGGTTTCAAAATAAAAAAAATAATAAAAAGGGATGCGGTGGCCGGGCGTGGTGGCGCACGCTTGTAATCCCTGCGCTTGGGAGGCGGAGACAGGAGGATTGCGCTGGTTCAGAGCCAGCCTCGCTGGTTTAAGAGACCCTGATTCCAAATAAAAAATATATATAAAATAGGTCTGGGAGTGTAGCCCGGAGGTAGAAGGGCTTCCAGGAACCCCAGGACCAGAAAAAAAAAAAAAAAAAAAAAAAAAAGGCTGCAGTGCAGTTTGAAGATAGAATGCCCCTGGGCTCAATCCCCAGTAACACACACACACACACACACACACACACACACACACACACACACACATCCTAAGGAGTGTGTGACCAAGCTCTAGGATGGGCTTTTCTGACGACCCTTTTCTGCTTTCAGTGGGTTTCTACCCCACGCCAGTCCTTCCCAGCCTGTCTATCTGAGGTGGAGAACCAAGGCTGGTCAGTAAAGTCACTGCACGTGGAGCCCGGCCTCTCCTGCCTGACGGGCAACGAGGCCCAGGTCCCGGCAAGGTCCCTGCAAGAGTCACCGCAGTCTGATAAGTGAGCTCCAAGGTTTTGGGATTTGGGGTTTGGGCTTGAAGCTTTTCGGGGTTTTTTTGTGGTACTGGAGAATGAATTTGAGGGTGTGCTACCTCTGAACTACACCTCCAGCCCTTTTTAGTTTTTATTTATTTTTTTTATTTTTTTATTTTTTTGGTGGTACTGGAGGTGGAACCCAGAGGCTTTCTACCTCTGGGCTATACTCCCAGACCCATTTTATATTTTATTTGGAAACAGGGTCTCACTAAGTTGCTGAGAGCCTCACTAAGTAGCTGAGGCTGGCTTCGAACCTGCGCGATCCTCCTGTCTCAGCCTCCCAAGCGCGGGGATTACAAGCGTGCGCCACCACGCCCGGCTTAGTTTTTATTTTATGTTGAGACAGGTTCTCCCTAAGCTGCCTAGGCTGGCCTCGATCTCAGGAACCTCCTGCCTCAGCCTTCTGATTGCTGGGATCAAAGGCACGCACCATTGCTCCCAGAGTCTTTGATCTGTGCCCCATCAGTGAAAATAAACTTTTGAGCCTACATCCTCAGCATGTGCAAGTTTACTTATCTAATAATTTATATTCTAAAGGTTCCAAATATGTATACAAGTGTTCAGACCCAAACATGCCTTAGACTTTTCCTATTGAGGCAAGACATACTCTGTGACTCCCCCTAGGGGGGCTAGGGCAGCACCACACAACGGAACACAACAGGATTTCTACAGAGAAGCTGAGCGTGCTATTCTTTGCCCATAATCCCATTACTTGGGAGGCCGAGACTGAAGGATCACAGGTTCAAAGACAGTCTCAGCAACCTATCAAGACCATTTCCAAACAAAAAATAAAAAGGGCTGGAGGTGTAGCTTGTAGGTAGAATGCCCCTGGGTTCCATCTCCAGAAACACCTCTCTCTCTCTCTCTCTCTCTCTCTCTCTCTCTCTCTCTCTCTCTCTCTCTCTCACACACACACACACACACACACACACACACAGAGGATAAAGCTCTTTCCACAAAGAGCTATCATTTATCATAAATGGCTCTTCCTGACTGGTTGCGGTGGTGCACACCTGTAATCCCAGTACTTGGGAGGCTGAAACTAGAGGATCACAGATTCAAAGACAGCCTCAGCAACTCAGCAAGTCTCTCAGCAAAACCTAGCAAGACCCTGTTTCCAAACAACAACAACAGAAAGGGCTGGAGGAATAACTCAGAGGCAGAATGTCCCAGAGTTTAACCCCCAGTGCCAAAATAAAATGAAATGAAATGCTCCTTGAATCCCTCCCTCACTCTTATTCATGATTCACGTTGGTTTTTTGGTTTGGTTTTGTTTTGTTTTTGGTGGTACTGGGGTTCCTGGAAGCCCTTCTACCTCCGGGCTACACTCCCAGACCTATTTTATATTTTTATTTGGAAACAGGGTCTCTTAAGACAGCACGGCTGGCTTCGAACCTGCGCGATCCTCCTGTCTCTGCCTCTCAAGCGCGGGGATTACGAGCGTGCGCCACCACGCCCGGCAGATCATGTTGTGTTTTTAATGAGAAGGACCCTAGGAGGCCAAAGGATTGATGCCAGTGGTGTCAGGATACTTCCAAGTGTCAGAATTTCCTTTCCTCTCAGTGATTCCTTGGCTTGTATTACCTTGGCCTCCCCGAGGCCATAAGGGCACTGCGTTTCCTTTGGCTGGTGGCTAGCCCAGTGGCAGTACTGGGATCTGCCAAGCAGAGAGCAGACCCCACCACCACCCCTCACCCGTCCCTACGGTCCTGCTCCCTCAGTCCCCACTGACCATCCTGTAGGGCCCTAGGCCTGGTGGGACAGAAGCATCTTTGTCGATGAACGCGGAAAGTTCTTGAAGTCGCCCCAGCGGTGTTCTTATTCACACACGCCTCAGTTTGACCCTCACAAGTACCCATGGATGTAGCGATATTACCAAAGCTGCTGTAACTCTAGACTCCCTATTACACACCCCGAGGAATCTATTTGCATATAATTTGTTCTTACTTAAGGTCAGCATTTTAAAAATGTCCCAAGCCTCATTTTTTCAACACAGATGAGCTCTTTAGACCCAGATTTTTGGAGATTCCCCATGGAGATCTGATCACTTTTAGATCCAGTTGCCCTAAACACAAACTGCCCAAAGCAGCAGTGAATAGAGATTTGGAATTTCCGGCAACATTTCTCCTAGGGAGAAAAAAAAAAAAGTGATTTTTTTGGGTCTCCATTGAAATGTATCTCTCAGATTTTTATTTATTTATTTATTTATTTATTTATTTATTTTTGTATTAGAGATGAAACTCGGGAGCATTCTACCCCCACCTCTTCTAATTTTTTATTCTAAAACTGGGTCTCACTAAGCTGCTGAGATCCTTGCCAAGTTGCTGAGGCTGGCCTTGAACCCGAGATCCTCCAGTTCCAGCCTCCCAAGTACTGGGATTACAGGCATGGGCCACCATACCTAGCTTGATTTTTACATTTTAATTCATTTAAATGGAAATTAAGTAACATAACTTTAAAGACAGGAGGATCGCAGGTTTGAGGACAGACTTAGCAACTGAACAAGACTCTCATCAACCTCTTGAGATTCTGTTTCAAAACAAACAAACAAACAAAAATAATATTAAAAGTCTCAGAGGTAGGACATTCCTGGGTCCCTGGATCCAATCCCTAGTACCAAAAAGAGTCCAGACAAGTCTGTTGTTCCTACCCCTGGTGGTAGGCGTGGATTTACTCTTGCCTTTGGGAGCAGCAGCAAGGCAAAAAAATCTCCGAGATCGAGCAGGAACCTGCTGGCATCTCTAGGTCTGTCCTTCCGTTACATCCAACTCCGCCAGGCACACAGAGACCGCAAGCTTGAGAGCAGCCCCGGCACTTTAGCAAGGCTCTTAGCAACTTAGCGAGGTCCTCTCTTCAAATAAAAAATAAAATAGGGCTATGGTATAGCTCAAAGACAGAATGCCCCTGGGTTCAATCTCTAGCACCACACACACACACACACACACACACACACACACACACACACACACACACACGAGAAAGAGAAAAAAACAAAACAAAACAGAAAGAAACGGGTGCGGTGGCACACATTTGTAATCCCAGTACTTGGGAAACTGAAACAGGATCATCGCCAGTTCAAAGCCAGCCTCAGCAACTTAGTAAGACCCTGTGTAGGGGTATACCTCAGAGATAGAATGCCCCTGAGTTCTATCCTCAGGGCCAGCAAAAAAAGAAAGGAGGAAGGAAGGAAAGAAGGAAGGACAGAAGGAAGGAAGGATGGAAGGAAGGACAGAAGGAAGGAAGGAAGGAAGGAAGGAAGGAAGGGGTTTGCTTTTATCTCACAGACAGCGTAATTCACCTATTTTATTGGCGCCGAATTTGCAGAACACTTTTTCTAATTGTACAGATGTCATAACATATGTTTTGCATATAAGCTTCCTTCCTTCCTTTCTTCTTTCTTTCTTTCTTTCAGTACTGGGGGTTAAACCCAGGGGCCTTCTACCTCTGAGTTTTACTCCCAGCCCTATTTTCATTTTTTTATTTTGAAACAGGATCTTGCTAAGTTGCTAAGACTGGCCTTAAACATTCCATCCTCCTGTCTCAGCCTCCCAGCTATGGGGACCATGGGCATGTGCCACCGTGCCGGGCTGCAACTTTATTTCTCTAGTTGGCCCTCGTTTCTCTTGTTTACTTGTTTTTTTCCCCTCTTTTTTATATTTTCGGAGGCTATACCGAGTGATTTTGAACATAGAGGCTATGTAAACGCATGTACGAGTGGGTAGTCACAGGCTGGCCCGCCCCCTCCCGCCCTGGCCTTACTTCTTGAACACACCACGTCCCTCCCATTTCCTGCCACCGGGCTTGCTGTCCTCCTTGCCATGGTTGAAGGCGGATTGTTCAAAGCCAGCCTCCGCAACTTAGTAAGACCTTAGAAGGTGGCTTGTTCCCCAAGACGTCGCGCGTTGGAAGCCTGGTTCCCAGGGTGGCCGTGTTGGGAGGTGGTGGAGAACTTTTAAGAAGTGGTGCCCAGGGCTAAGGATGTAGCTCAGTGGTAGATTACTTGCCCAGCAAGTGTGAAGCTCTGGGTTCACCCTCCAGCACCACACACACACACACACACACACACACACACACACACAATGTGTCCTAATGGAAAGTCCTTAGGCCAGTGGAGGTGTGCTCTCATGGAGCCCCTGAATTATTTCTTTCATCAGGGTTGATATAAAAGAACAGGCCTGGCCAGTCCCCAGTCTCCTTGGCTTACTGTCTGGCAATGCAACCCTTCCCTTTTGCACATATCCCCACCATTATGATGCTTCTGCCCTGGGTTCTTCACAGTGCCGTGCCTTGAGTCTTCAAACCTAAACAAATAAACCTCTTTTCTTTAGAAAGTTACCCAGCCTCAGGTGTTTTTGCTATAGTAAGAGAAAAGTGACTAACATACTTTTCATGACAGCACACCGGTTCCTGAAGATGCTTTAGAACTGCCCAGTCTGTGGCAATCCCAGCTCCGCACACAGACAGGTGCTATAACATCAGGCCATTTCTTTCACCACATTTATAAGTGCTGCGGCTTCTACGACTGGGGGACGTGAAGTACAGACCTAGCGCCAAGAGCGCCCTTGGCACAGCGACATGAATCCCTCCTCCGGACCAGGGTCCCAACGCACTGAGCACATCCCTCAAGTGCATTTGATACTCTCCTTCGTCATCTCCATGGAAATCTAAAATGATAAGAGTTCAGAAAGACACGGAGCATCTTTCTTTTCCTTTCTCCTTTTGTGGACCTGAGCACATTGAACCCAGGGCAGTCTACCTCTGAGCTACGCCCGCAGCCTTATTTTATTCCTATTTTGAAACAGGGTCTCGCTAGGTTAATGAAAGTCTCCCTCTTTGCTGAGGCCATCCTCGAGCCTGTGATCCTCCTGTCTCAGCCTCCCAAGTACTGGGATTACCAGCGTGCACTGCCATGCCTGGATTCCTGATAGAGATTTCAATACCTGGATCGTAGGATTATTAGGCGCTTACTTTTGTTGTTAGGGTCATATCATTTCCTAGTGAAGACAATGGGGTGCAAATCCAGGACATGTTCTCTCCAGGGACACATTTGCCGCCTTCAATGCCCCAGGGCATTCTGTGGGCAGACTGGCTCATCTCCATCCTCCAAGACAAACCCCAAATTACTTGTTTCCTTTCTTTCTTTCTTTCTTTCTTTCTTTCTTTCTTTCTTTCTTTCTTTCTTTCTTTCCTTTTGGTACTGGTAATTGAGCCTAGAGGTATGCTACCTCCAAGCTACATTCCCAGCCTTTTTATTTATTTTTTAAATTTTATTTATTTATTTATTTATTTATTTATTTATTTTGGTGGTACTGGAGGTGGAACCCAGAGGCTTTCTACTTCCGGGCTATACTCCCAGACCCATTTTATATTTTATTTGGAAACAGGGTCTCACTAAGTTGCTGAGAGCCTCACTAAGTAGCTGAGGCTGGCTTTGAACCCGTGCGATCCTCCTGTCTCAGCCTCCCAAGCGCAGGGATTACAAGCATGTGCCACCACGCCCGGCTATTTATTTATTTTTTGAAATAGGGTCTCCCTGAGTTGCTGAGGCTGGCCTCAAACGGGCGATTCCCCTGTCTCCAAGTACTGAGATTATAGGCATGTGCCAATATGCAAGTACTGAGATTATAGGCATGTGTCAATATGCCTGACTTCTTTTTTTTAAATATGCTTTTACTGGTGCATTGTAGTCACACATTGTAACGAGGTTCAGAGTGAGGGGGACATACGTTCACACAGCACCTAGTGGGCTTCTCCCCACGTCCCTCCTACTCCCTCCGCATCCCCATACATGATATGGACTTTGGCGCTGATAATTTCGTCTATGTACATATCACATCCATGGAAACACTTCCTCCATCACACCCCTCTCCCCTACCTACCTCCCCCTACATCACTCCATGGAAAAGCGCGTCTTTCTCCAAGCTTAGCAGCTACACCAAGAAGCCTAACATAGGAATTGACCAAATATGTGTAAAATGTTAGACACAGAATCTAATAAGTAATACTGAGGGTCTCTATTAAATAAGCAAAGTCTGGACGTCGCATCTCCTCGTCCCACTCACTTGTTCATCTCCTCTACCCATCGCTCTTCAGCACGCTTTGGACTCTTCCGATCACCCTGGATCAAGCAGCCTGAACTCTCCGTGTTAAATGTTAATTTAATCACCCCAGCACATCCTACTCAAAACCCTTCTGGGGGCTGGGGCGGTAGCTCAGTGATGGAGGCAGAGCGCTTGCCTAGCACGTGTGAGGCCCCGAGTTCAATCCCCAACACTGCAAAATAAATAATAAATACATAAATAAATAAATATGTCCAGGCTTATTGTTCTTAGTAATATAAGCACAGGATTATAATCCCAGCATTTAGAGGCTGAGACAGGAGGATTGAGACCAGCCTCAGCAATTTAACGAAGCTCTTAGGAACTTAGTGAGGGCCTATTTCAACATATAAAATAAAAAGGGCTGGGGTGTATCTTGGAGGTAGAACACCCCTGGGTTCAATCCCCAGTACCAAAAAAATTTTTTGTATGAGAGTATGGCACTAGAGTGCTTGACCCCTGAGCTCCATTCCCAGCTCTTTCCATTTTTTTATTTTGAAACAAGGTGTCACTAAGTTGCCCCCAGGCTGGCCTTGAACTTTTGATCTTCCTGCCTCAGCCTCCTGAGTTGCTGGGATTGCTGACAGACACCACCAGGTGCTGCTAAGATCAAAATTCTTACCAAGAACAGTAAAGGCCGTCCAAGCAAAGCCTGCCCTCCTCACCATTTTATTTTACCCACCAACTCCTGGCCTTTCAGCAACCCTGGAAACCTGTCAATGCCCCAAGAGTGTGGGCCCCACATGTCCCAAGCCCTTCTTTTGGCCTTCCCTTCCCTGGGCCTGAGGAGTTATCCTCAGTATCACCCCTTCTCTTTGTTGGGCTGATCACCAATGGCAAAGCTGCAAGGACCAAGTCTTGTCTCTTTCCTCCTCCTCCTCCTCCTCCTCCTCCTCCTCCTCCTCCTCCTCCTCCTTCTTCTTCTTCTTCTTCTTCTTCTTCTTCTTCTTCTCTCTCTCTCTCTCTCTCTCTCTCTCTCTCTCTCTCTCTCTGTATTAAAGGCTGAACCCAGGGGCATTCTAACCTCCCAGTTACACCTCTAGACCTATTTACCTTTTTATTCTGAAACAGTCTCACAGTCAGCTTCAGTGGCACATGTATCCCAGTATTTGAGAGTCTGACACAGGATGATCACAGGTTTGAGGCCAGCCTCAGCAAGGAATGAGACTCTCATAACCTAGCATGACTCTCAAAAAACAAACAATATAGGGATGGGGTGTGGCCTGGAGGTACAGCTGGGGTGTAGCTCAATAGGGCTGGGGTGTAGATCAATGGTTGAATGCCCCTGGGTTCCATTCCCAATACTACCAAAAATAGAAAAAGGAAGGAAAGGAAAGAAGAAACAGCATCTCACTAAGTTTCTTTTCTTTTTTTTTTTTTTTGGTGGTACTGGGGTTCCTGGAAGCCCTTCTACCTCTGGGCTACACTTCTAAGCCAGCGCGCGGCTGGCTTCGAACCTGCGCGATCCTCCTGTCTCCGCCTCCCAAGCGCGGGGATTACAAGTGTGCGCCACCACGCCCGGCGAATCTCACTAAGTTTCTAAGGGTCTTGCTAAGTTGCTGAGGCTGGCCTCGACCTGCCATCCTCCTGTGCCAGCCTCCCAAGTACTACTGAACTTATAGGCACGTACCATCACTCCTGGCTCAAACAAGTCAATATTCTTAAAGCCCTTAAGATAGCACCTGGCATTGAATTCTCCTAGAAAGTCCGTATTCTGTATTACCATCGGTATAAATCATCCACACGTCTGAGTATGGAACTCAGACGTGTATGGAACGCAGTCCCATGGATTTCCGTAGTTAGCCTTCAGACTCCTCGGTCTCCGCCGGGTTTCCTTGCTAACGCACTCACAGACCAGAGTTCAAGGGATTTTATCTCAATTTGCAATTATGCCCTCATTAAGTGGTCATTTAAGCCTATCTCTCTCATTAGACTTTAAAGTCCAAGAGATGAAGGGCCGTTTCTCATCACTCTTGTATCCTTGGTACCCAGCCTTTGTAAATATTTAATATGATAATTGTTAAATAAATGTGTGAAAATGGCTGGACTCCTTTAAAACGCAGTGTTAACACGCAGGCCCTGTAGCATATACAAAATCGACTCAGGAGCTCTGGAGAGGCCATCAAAGAGACGGTGAATTCAATCAGCTCGGCCGGGCATGGTGGTGCGTGCCTGGAATCCCAGTACTTGAGAGACTGAGACAGGAGAATCACCGGTTCAAGGTCAGCCTCAGCAACTTCACAAGACCCTGTTTCAAAATAAAAAATAAAAAGGGCATAGAGGTGTAGCTCAGAGGCAGGACACTCTGGGTTCAATCCCCGGTGACAAAACAAAACAGTCAGCCCTTACTATACCATATTGCTGAAGAACAACCTGCCTGAACTCAGTCCTACAGAACAAAATGCTGAGTGGAGGGTGAGGTCTGAGCTCCTATGTGGCCGCTGGTGCAGACTAGCTGGGCTTGGATGTGGGCCGGGGAGAAGCCTGCTCCCCACCTTTCGTCCTCCCAGACAACGGCTAGCTGGGCTATTCCCAGCTCAGCGAGGAGCAGGAGATCCACGCGCAGCATACAGTATGGTGAAGACCCGAACTCGGGCACGTCTACCATTACGAGTTCTTCAGCCCAAGTGCCCGGCCAGGAGACAGAGGCGCGCCCCCACCTGCAGTGGGAGGGGGACAGTTCCTGAGCATCAATTCCAGCTATCACAGCCCGCCGTGCTCCAGGCAATCCAATCGCGCCTGAGGTCAAATGAGAAGCCAGCGCCCCTGCCAGCTCGGGGTGGGGTGGGCATGCCGTCGTGAAGTCGCTAAACAGAGGAAGCAAACCATGGCATCGCATGCAAGCCCCAGACTCAAAGCCGCAAATAACAGCCACCACTGAGAACGGATTCCGCATTGAAACGCTTCTCTGGGCGAACTGCAGCTGGGGTTTGTTTAAGCCACACTAAGGCTTGCTGAGGAAGCCGCCGCGGACAAGGGACATACAATGAGGGAAAATGCAAAAAAGAAATATAAAGAAGGCATTAAAGGCAAAGCAAGAGAATTGTGGGTATTTGTTTCAATCATCCTAGTTAGAACTGGTTGGAAATTTTCTCTCTCTCCTTCCTTCCTTTCTTCCTTCCTTTCTTTCTTTCTTTCTTTCTTCTTTATTTGTGTGTTACTGAAGATTGAACTCTGGGGGGAATTCTCCCTCCACCCTTCACAGCCCTTTAATTTTTTTTTTTTTTTTTAATTTGGAAACAGGGTCCTCCTAGTTTGCTGATTGTGTCTTGCTGAGTGGCTGAGGCTTGTTTCAAACCTGCAATCCTCCAGTCTCAGTACTAAGATTACGGGCATGTGCCACCACACCTGGCTGGAAATTTTCTTCACAATAATTTTAGAGTCTCTTGATTCAAAGAGAAATGTTGTTTTAGAGTTTCACAGAATCGCACAGTAAATAGCCAATCAATTCTGCTGCCCGCAGCCACAGTGATTACTAGAAAGTGTAAATCTGCTCAGGTCGTACACTACTGAAAATGCCTTGAAGGCTTCCTTGTTGATCTCAAGTTAAAATCCAGCCTCCTGAGCCGGGCGTGGTGGCGCACGCTTGTAATCCCAGTGCTTGTGAGGCTGAGACAGGAGGATCGCACAGGTTCAAAGCCAGCCTCAGCTACTTAGTGAGGCTCTCAGCAACTCAGTGAGACCCTGTTTCCAAATAAAATATAAAAATAGGTCTGGGAGGTAGACAAGCCCCTGGGTTCCACCCCCAGTACCAAAAAAAAAAAAAAAAAAATCCAGCCTCTTTTCAATGGTTTCCTAGCACTTTCTCAAGTGGGCCAGCCACCTCTTTCGCCCCCTCCCTCAGCCGGTCTCCTTTAATTCTGTGGGTCCAGGCCTCATAGGCACGTGTGTGTTTAGCTTACATTTATAGTCTCATCTCTGGGATTTTGCACACGCCGTTTCCTATTCCTAAGAAACCCTCCCTCTCCATTTTTTGTCTAGCCAATTCCTACTCATTTAGATGGGAACTTCACTTCCTCAGAGCAGGCTTCTGAGACCCACACTTCTACTATTGTGTGTGTGTGTGTGTGTGTGTGTGTGTGTGTGTATGTGTGTGTATGTGTGTGTATGTGTGTGTGTATGTGTGTATATATGTGTGTGTGTATGTGTGTATGTGTGTGTATGTGTGTGTATGTGTGTGTATATATGTGTGTGTATGTGTGTGTGTATGTATGTGTGTATATGTGTGTGTGTGTGTCACTAAGGACTGAAGGACTGAAACCAGGGGCATTCTACCTCTGAGCCACACCCCCACCCCCATCCAGCTCTATTTTACTTTTTAGTTTGAAATAGGGTGTCACAAAGTTGCAGAGGACCTCACTAAGTTGCTGAGACTGACCTCACCCTGTGATCCTCCTGTCTCAGCTTCCCAGTCACTATATATATATATATATATATACACATATATTTATATACTATATATATATTCATATATTTATATACAATATATATTTATATACAATATATATTTTAATCTATCTTCCTTGAGTTCCCATGCAGCACAAAGCAAGATCCATTCCCTAGCATGTCCTTGGTTACCTACTACATAGGAGGCACCCCCAGATATTCAGTGAACGAATATGTGAAACTCATGGTCAAATGTCACCTAAAATTACTAGCTAACTAGGGACTACTTCTTAATCACCTCTGTAGTAATAAGGCTTGGACTAATTTTTGTTTTTTTGTTTGTTTGGTTTTGGTGGTACTGGGGTTCCTGGAAATCCTTCTACCTTCTGGGCTACACTCCCAGACACCTATTTTTTTATATTTTTATTTGGAAACAGCCAAATAAAGCCAGCGAGGCTGGCTTCGAACCTGCGCGATCCTCCTGTCTCCGCCTCCCAAGTGCGCGGATTATAAGCGTGGGCCACCACACCCAGCTGGACTCATTTTAAATAAATATATTTAAAAATTCAGAGTGTTCTTAAAAGTCATGGTTTCCCCTAGCACACACAAGGCCCTGGATTCAATCTCTAGCACCTCAAAAAAATTACTATGCTGCCAGGTGTCATGGTACACAGCCTATAATCCCAGCACTTGGCAGGCACAGACAGTAGGATCACAGTTCAAGGCCAGCCTCAGCAACAAAGGGAGGCCTTCAACAATTTAGTGAGAACCTTCTTCAAAATAAATAAATAAAATAGGGTGGGGTGTGGCTTAGAGATAGAACACCCCTGGGGGAAGGAAGGAAGGAAGGAAGGAAGGAAGGAAGGAAGGAAGGAAGGAAGGAAGGAAGGGGAAAGGAAGCAACAGCTGTCTGCAAGCAGGATGAGAACCCTCCAGACATTAGCCCTGAGAGCACCTTGATCTTGGACCTCAAGTCTCCAGAACTGAGACAATGGATGGCTATTAAAGCCACTGAGTCTGTGGCATCTTGTTATGGCAGTCCAGACACACTAATGCAGGAGGCAATGCACACAAAACCTCATAGTTCCAATTACTACAAAGAAAAGCAGACAATTACTATACAAGCAAGAAGAACCTATGTACAGTGGTTCATGCCTGTAAAACCAAGACTTGGGACCGAAACAGGAGGATCACAGGTTTGAGACCAGCCTCAATAATTTAGCGAGATCCTACTTCAAAAATAAAAAGTAAAACAGGGCTTGACATGTATCTCAGTGGTAGAATGCCTCTGGGCTCAATACCTAGTACCACAGAGAAAAGAGGAAGGAAGGAAGGAAGGAAGGAAGGAAGGAAGGAAGGAAGGAAGGAAGGAAGGAAGACAAGCTAGTTTGATCAACTATTATAATCTATCATTAGATTATACCATTATACCATTTCAAAGTATATCAGTTTCCTCTCATTAGCAAGAACTATTTGCTAAGAACTTACCATCTCTTGCCCGGCGTGTTGGTGCATGCTTGTAATCCCCGCACTTGGGAGGCAGAGACAGGAGGATCGCGCAGGTTCGAAGCCAGCTGCGTGCGCTGGCTTAGGAGACCCTGTTTCCAAATAAAAATGTAAAAATAGGTCTGGGAGTGTAGCCCGGAGGTAGAAGGGCTTCCAGGAACCCCAGTACCACCAAAAAAAAAAAAAAAAAAAAAAAAAGAATTTACATCTCTTTCTCAAGCAGTCTACAGTCCACTTAGATGTCTATGGACCAAGACATGAGTGTGTAAATATGTACAAGTCTGCAAAACAATATCTGTCTAAAGAGAAGTACACATGTTCAGAAGAGGAATTTTTTAATTTTTATTTATTTATTTATTTATTTATTTATTTATTTGGTGACCTGGGCATTGAACCCAGGGGAAACCTACCACCAAGCTACACCCCTATCTTGTCTTGGTATTTGTGTGTGTGTGTGGTAGTGGGGGTAGAACCCAGGGGTTTTTCTACCTCCAAGCTATACTCCCAGACCTATTTTATATTTTATTTGGAAACAGGGTCTTGCTAAGTTGCCAAGAGCCTCACTAAGTAGCTGAGGCTGGCTTTGAACCTGTGTGATCCTCCTGTCTCAGCCTCCCAAGCGCTGGGATAACAAGTATGCGCCACCACGCCTGGCTGGAGGAGGAATTTTTATTTCCACAATAGTGTTGGAGTTCTTGGGATTTGATGTGGGCTAGGCATAATGGCTCACATTTGTAAATCCTGATGCTTGAGACAGGAGACCTGCAGGTTTGGAGCCAGCCTCAGCAACTTAGTGAGGCTCTCAGCAACTCTATTTCCAAATAAATTAGAAAATGGGCTAGGGTGTAGCTCAGAGGTAGAATGCCTCTGGGTTCCATCCCCAGCACCACAAAGAAGGAAGGAAGGAAGGAAGGAAGGAAGGAAGGAAGGAAGGAAGGAAGGAAGGAAGGAAAGAAAGAAGGAAAGAAGGAAAGAAGGAAAGAAGGAAAGAAAAAGGGAGGGAAGGAGAGGAAAGAAAGAGAGCTGGGGTGTAACTCAAAGGTAGAATTCGCCTGAGTTTCGTTCCCAGTACCCCACCACACACACAAAGAGCACTAATGCTCAAAACTTATCAGTCCTTAATTTTACTCTCTTCTGTTACTTGAGGTTGTTCAGGTTTTTTGTATCTAGGAGGTGGCAACACCGTATGATGGTGTCTTCGGGGTATTCAGTGACATTGCGTGTGCCACTTGCACCTTGGAAACTATAATCAGGGTTTAATTCCTTGCTCATGTCTATATTTAGGGAGGTAAAGGAGAGGATGTTAATAAGGCAGTGCTAAAGCTGAAATATTCAGTTCAGTAAGTGCTATCTGTACAAGAATGATAAGTAGTTTGACAATAGCTCACATATGAGGTGTGATGGCGATAAATTAGTGGTTTAGGAAATAATTTGTGGTTTGGGATACAAGTTCTATGGTCAAACCACAGGGAGGCTATGGAGACAGGAGTTTAACAAAAGTCAATGAAAGTGTTCAGTGAGAATCAACTGGCTCTATGGAATTCACAATGAAGAGTATTGATATTTTATTATTACTATTTATAAATTGTGTACTATACATTTCTTGTATTGGTAAAACTTAAACTTATTTGCATATATTTTTTAATATCCATCTTCCTCCAAATCTGTTGCTAAGTACTTACCACCACTACCATCTACATGGACAACCTAGTTCAATCTTTACTAATTGAAATGTTTGCTGTGTGTGTGTGTGTGTGTGTATGACAGACACACACATACACACATACACACATACACACACTGGGGATTTAACCTAGTGGCATTCTACTGGAGAGCTACACCTTCCAGCCCTTTTAATTTTTTTCTTTTGAAACAGGGTCTTCCTAGGTTGCTGAGAGTCTAAGTTGCTGAGGCTGTCCTCAAACCTACAGTCCTTCTGTCTCAGCCTCCCAAGTACTGGAATTTTAAGTGTGTACCATCATACCCAGGTAATAATCACCTTTAAAATGTACATTCAGGCCAGGCGTGGTGGCACATGTTTTAATCCCAGTACTTGGGAGGCTGAGACAGGAAGATCACACAGGTTAGAAGCCTGCCTCAGCTACTGAGTGAGGTTCTCAGCAACTTAGTGAGACCCTGTTTCAAAATAAAGAGTAAAATAGGTCAGGGGTTTAGCCCAGAGGTAAAGGCCCCTGGGTTCCATCCCCAAGACCACACACACAATAAAAAATGTGCATTTAGTGTTTATTTATTTATTTATTTATTTATTTATTTTGTGATTTCTTGGATATGATTTCAATGGCACAGGCAATAGAAGAGTATACAAACTCCCTAAAAAATAAAAAAAAATATTGTATATCCAAAGACAATGTAAACAGAGTTAACAGTTACTAATAGAATGGGATAAAATATTTCCAAATGCTATATCAGAAGGTATATTAATATTCCAACTAGAAATCCTAAAAATTAACAACAATAAAGGCAAACAATACCATTTAGAGATAGGTAAAAGACTAACATAAGTAATGAATCTCCACAGATAACCAATCTTAGTTGACTGTTGGATGGAAACTCTTGTTTCTCTGGTTCTGGTGTGTGTTACCTATTTCTTCTTTGTAGTTAATCTCTTTGAGTATTTTCTCTAGTGCTGGTTTTGAAGACATAAATTCCTTCAGTTTCTGTTTGTCATGGAAGCTTCTTATTTCTCCATCTAATATGATAGAAAGTTTTGCTGGGTAGGAAATTTTTGTCTGGAAGTTGTTTTCTTTCAGAGTTTGGAATATGTTACTCCAAGCCCTTCTGGCTCTCATGACTTGGTTTGGGAAGTCTGGAGTGATTCTAATTGGCTTGCCTCTGAATGTCACTTGGCCCTTTGTTTTTGTTGCCTTTAAGATTCTCTGCTTGGCTTCCACATTGGTCATTTTGACAATTATGTGGCGTGGGGATCCTCTTCTCCGATCCTGTCTAAAGGGAGTTCTATAAGTTTCCTGGACCTGTGTATCAACCTCTTGCTCTATGTTTGGAAAATTTTCTGCTATTACTTCCTTGAAGAGATTGTTGATCCCTTTGGTTTCACTTTCTTTTCCCTCCTCTATTCCAATTATTCTTAGGTTAGCTCTCTTAAAATGGGCCCATATTTCTTCAATATCAGATTCCTGCTGTTGGATATTTTTTTCTAGATTAGAAACTATGAGTTCATTTTTGGATTGCTCATCTTCTAAGAGTGAGATTCTGTTCTCCATGTGGTCTAATCGATTGTTTATGCTTTGAATTGAGGCCTTTACTTCATTAATTGCATCCTTTATCTCTTTTTGGCTCTCTCTGAGTTCTTTTCGAAGCACCTCTATTATTTCTACAGTTATTTTCCTGATTTGATCTTCTAGAAATCTCTGATTTTCTGTTTTATCGGGTTCTGATGTTGTGGGGTTGTGGGCATTCATTGCTCCAGTATTATTCCTCTTTCCCATGATTTCCGATGTTTGTGCCTTCTCTGGGTTCTTCCCTTGGGTCACTATGACTTCCCTTAAGGTGTTCTGGATCTCGAGTCAGTAGTATCTCAGACCCCACTACTCCTTTACTGGGTTGTATCACAGAGTCTCTGACCCAGGGAGTCGATAGAGGCTGCTTTAAACTATGGGGGGTGCCAGGCTGCACGTTCTCCTATGGTGTGATACCTCTGCCACCGCCCCTCCCCCACTGGATCAAGTCCCAGGGAGTACAGTACTGGGATTTCTCCTCTGTGGCCTGCAATTTGACTCACTGTTCTTGAGTATGCAGATGTAGATGTACTGGATTCGGTGAATTCTCTGCTGCTGCCGCCGGTGGCAATATGGCGCCGCTGCCACGCCCTCGGCCATGAGGCTGCCGTATTTCTTCTTGGTTTTGATTTCCACTCTGAATCCCTGCGGCGTGTGCTGAGCTCAGCCACTGGGAGCTTTAGATTTTACCTGCGGTGAGAATTCCCGCCTGGCTGTTCTGCAGCGGCTCACCTCGGCTTGCTGTAGCCATCCGGTGAAGTCGCCGCTGCCGCCGGCAGTATGGCACTGCTGCCGTGTCCTCGGGCATGAGGCCGGTTATCTCCTCTGTGGCTCTGAGCTCTGTTCTCAGTCTGCTTTCTCTCTGGAGCCTGGTGATTTTTTTGTTTCTCTGGTGATGGTGTTTTCTGGCTATGAAAGGCACTGATTTTGTGGTAATGGAGATTGGTTGTTAGCAGGGCTCTTAAGCCCCGCTTTTCTCGGTCGCCATCTTCCCGGAAGTCTCTGCATTTAGTATTTAGTTTCCTTCACACATCTGAGCACTAAGTTTCTTTTAATTTCTTAGATTGTACTCATAAATATATTTTATTTATATTAAGTATTTCAGTTAACTGATCTCAAGAAAATCCCTAGTGGTTAAACAACACATAAATCTAATAAACATAACTTACTTACATCCATTACAAATCCCTGCACTGCGGTGAGAGGTCTCTATCTACAATCCACATCTTCCCATGTTAGACTCCAGCAGTAGGCCAGCAGCTCTGTGTTCTTACAGCATAATTTAGGATTTGGGACCACACACACCACTGGGCAAACTCCTATAGCTCGGCGTTGGGGCCAACTCCGCAGCAAGTTTCCGGGTGGCCCCACACTGGGCATCCTTCCATGGCCGCGCTTGGAAGCTGCTGCTCTCGCCCCACCACCCAAATGGGGAGGCATCTTTAAAGCACTTTCCCTACTGATACTGTAAAGATAGATCTTTAAAGCAGACGCTTCTGCCTTCTCAAATGTTGCCAATCACGAAGAACAGCCCTGGGCGTCCCAGAATGTGGACTGCCCTGCTTGAGAAATGCCTCCCTCGCCGGTCCCTGGCTCACACGCACAGCCGCGCAGCGCTCAAGTCGCTGAGGTCCTCCTCAAAGCTAACTCTCCGCAATCCTGTGATGCTAAGTGGAGCTCGAAGCATTAGCAGTTAAGCTCAAAGCCCGCGGGCTACATGGTTCCACGTGGAACTACTGATTGCATCCATCATATGATTTTCGTCTTCTTTCAAGTAAAAACTTGGATGTTGTAAAAGTTTATCCCCTTAAACTATTCAATGTCATCACTGTGTCCTTACACATAACTATGGAAGAAATAATAATACCTTCAAACAAGGAGTTGCAGACAACCTTGTAATAATTCCGTTCACCCAGGGGTCTGCAAGACAACAGGTTGGTGATGACTTATCTAAAAAATGAATGGACAACGAATGCTTCAGGCAGTTCTCCATAAATACTGTTTCTCTCTGCAGAGCTCTTGAAAGGTATTAATGGCAGTGAGTATGATTTTCTTTCCTGATAAGAACCCAAAAGGTTCCAGGTAGCCAGTAAAAAGCAAACCAGTGATAGACTCTGAATATATAAATATATTAGGTAAAAAAAAACTTAAAAATTAATTATAAGTAATAAGGCATTATTTTTTCCTTCTTTTCTTAGTCATCACCATCGCGATTTTTTTCTACACCTAATTTTGCAATCAGCCCAAGTAACCACCAACACCTAAGCTACTATATGGCATGCAACTAAAACGCAACTTTGGAAATTAAATGCACACAGAGCAATACATAGCATGAAATCCTATGCACGGTAAAACAATAACATAGGATTGTATAAGCTTCAGCACTTGAGGTTCAAGGAGAGCATTTTACAAAGCAAGGGCAGTATTTTGCCATGTTATCTGCATAGATAACATAATACCTGATGTATTTAACAATGGTTCTTTTGACAGTCAAGAGAACCAGTTCCCAAGGATGGTCAGAATATTTCAATCAATCTGGTAGAAATAGTGGATTCATTGAGATCCACGTTTGATTAGTGATAGGCGCCACAGGCCACTGCGCCAGAGGCTAGCCCACGCCCTGGTGCATATGATGGGACAGCTGTGACAGGCAGTGAGGCGACAAACAGAAACTGGCCGGCGTGTCAGGCAGGAAGACAAGAAAAAGATTCATCTGCAAGAGACAAGCCAAGGGAGGTCAGGCCCTAAGCAGAGCATCTCAAATGCTTCCACATTCACAGACTGTGAGTTCATCATCTCAGCCCTCAATAAAAGAGTGTTTGCAGCTGGGAGGGAAAAAATAGGGCTGGGGGTGTTGCTTGAAGGTAGAATGCCCCTGGGTTCCATCCCCACTACCACAAATAAATAAATAAATAAATAAATAAATAAATAAATAAATAAATAAATAAATAATAAAAAATAAAAAATAAAAAGAGCCTTTGCACCGTGGCTTGGACTTCACCAGCCCGGCTTCAGCTCCTCTTTAAAGAAAGATTTCTACTTAACACCGCCCTTTTTTCCTTCTCAATTGGTGTTAGTTTTTCAAAAGAGAAAGACAAAAGAGTAATTTGTCTCTGAAGACATGCAATGCTCAGGTAAGCCCACACCCAACAACCACACAAGAGTCTGTGAGCTGCCCAATCGATGCCGTGATTAGTCAGAGGAGAGTCCCCCCCTCCATTGATCGGGAAATGCAAATCTGAACGCAGCTAATCTTCACATAAATATCATAGGGATGGCATTGATTTGTTTACCCTCGTGATTATAGGAAATATGAACCATCTAAAATGATGATAAGGGGGTAAAATGGTACTACACGAAGGTAGTCTGTGATACGTTAAAGATGTGTATTATAATGTCCACCACAAACACTAGAACACACACGGAGGATGTAGAGCTAAAAGTTCAATAGAGGCCAGATGTGGGGGAACAGGCCCATGATCCCGGTGACTCCGGGGGCTGAGGCGGGAGAATCACAAGTTCAAGGCCAGTGTGGGGACTCAGTGAGACCTTGTGACAAAATTAAAAGGTGAAGATGGCTGAAGGTGTGGCTCGGTGGTAGGACACTCCTGGATTCTACCTCCTGTACCATAAAAAATAAAAATGAAAATTCAGTAGAGGAGGTAAAAGAGAGTATTAAAAATATCAATTTAATGCCGGGCGCACACTTGTAATCCTTGCGATTGGGAGGCTGAGACAGGAGGATCGCACAGGTTCAAAGCCAGCCTCAGCTACTGAGTGAGGCTCTCAGCAACTTAGTGAAACCCTGTTTCCAAATAAAGTATAAAATAGGTCTGGGAACATAGCCCGGAGGTAGAAAGCCTCTGGGTTCCACCCCCAGTACCACCAAAAAAAAAAAAAAAAAAAAAAAAAAAAAAAAATATATATATATATATATATATATATATATATATATATATATATATAATCAATTTACTTAAAAGAAAACCAAAAGGGAGGAAGAAAGTAACAAAGAAGTTGGGACAAATTCAAAAAAAAGATGGAAGACTGGCACCCACTGTACAAACACCCCAATTAAAGTGACAGCAGACAATTTGGTAGAAAGGTGTTAGCACGACAGTGTCCACCACTGAACGTCTTTTTTATACTCTTTTATTGGTGTATTGTAATTATGCATCATAGTAAGACTCAAAATGATATGTTTGTACACGCACACATCACTTGGTGTGTTTCCTTCTGCGTCCCAGCCCACCTCCCCCTCCTCTTCATCTTAACTTTTAATTTAACTACATTCTTTTGGGAAGAAATCAAGGAGTGGCACCGTCAGGTCGTATGGTGGTTCCATCCCTAGTCTTTTGAAGAAGCTCCATACTGATCTCCAAGTGCTTACGCTAATCTACAATCCTACCAACAGAGTGTAAGAGCTACCGTTTCCCCACATCCTCACCAGCACTTATCGTTTGCCATTATAACCGGTGTTTGTTGGCATCTCAGTGCAGCTTTGATTTGCATTCCCCTGATGATTAATGATAACACTTTTTCATGCTTATTGGCTATTTGTATTTCTTCTTTTGAGAATTTTCTATCTAGTTCACTTGCTCATTTTTTTAATTGGGTTATTATTTTTTATTGGTGTCAGTTTTTCAAGGTTTTATTTTCATACTGGGGATTGAACCAGGGACTTTCTATCTCCAGGCTACACCCCCAACTCCCTTTTTTTTTTGTTTTGAAACAGAATCTTGCTAGATTGCTGAGAGTTTTGTTAAATTGCTAAGGCTGGTCTTGAACCTTCAATCCTCTTTTCTCAGCCTCCCAAATACTAGAGTTACAGGCATATGCCCCCACACCTGGCTTTTTTTTTTTTAAGTCATTTATATAATCTAGATATTAGTCCTCTGTCAGAGAAATAACTGACAAAAATTTTCTCCTATTCTGTAGGCTCTCTCTTCAGACTCTTGATTTTAGTTTTTTTTTAAAATTGATCTTTATTGATAAATATTTAATGCTTACTTGTTAACACTTTTACATGTTATGTGATGCCTCCACACAGAAGGAAAAACTCACTAATAATTCTTACCCAAGTCTTCATCAGGAAAGATCCCTCAGTAGAGAGCAACATGGTGGACTCAAACCATGCTGAAGCTGCTACCATCAGTAGCCTGTTTATTTAACCGATGGCTGCTGCCTTAATGGGAGTACTAGGGACATGGGATTTTGTGATGGGTATAGCAACTGAATAGAATATTCTGCATACTCTTTCTGATCCCCAGTGCTAACTGTTCTTGAAAGTTTGAAATACCCAAGTGTTGCCTTGAATGAATAAACTTTTAAACAGAAAGTCAGAGCTCAATAAATTTGCCAGGAGTAAGAAAGTTGATATGAACCTGTACATCTATAGATTTAAACAAAAACAAGCAAACAGTTTCTGGATCCCATGAACAGAATAATTTTTATGGTTAGTTATAGAACTTTCCCTGAAGGGCTCATGTATTAGTTTGTAGGGTTAATATAATTAAGTCATGAGGGCCATAATGTCATTAGTGTGTAAGTCCATTACACACTAATGGACTAGGGTGGTAACCTAGGCAGGTGGAAGGCGACTGGAGAAGGTGGGTCCCTACAGATATGGCCTTAAGGACTGTGGTTTTGTCTTCGAATTTCTTTGCTTGTTAGTTCTTTCTGCCAGCCTCCATGATATAAGAGCAGAGTCTCCCTGTCTCTCTCTCTCTCTCTCTCTCTCTCTCTCTCTCTCTCTCTCTCTCTCTCTCTCTCTCTCTCTCTTTCTTGTGCCACGTCCTGAGCTCTACAGAGCCTGGCCCCGCATGGATTGAAACTTGAAATCTCCGAAAACTATGAGCAAATCAGTCTTCATTCCTCTGAGTTGAGTGGTCAGGCTTTTTGGATTATGGCAGTGAAAATGTTAACCAAGACAATAATATATCAACAGTTTTATAGCAAAGCAGACTGGATTTCTATGATTAATCATCCCAGTCCCACACACACACAGAAGTCTTTGAGAATTTCAATCTTAATAACGAGAGAATTTAATTACAAAGCCAACGAGCATGAGCCATGCTCCCAGCCTCCCACACACCGCTTCCCCTTTTTACTGCGCTGCACGCAGTGACCATGCCGAGCCTGCCCCTCGCTTTGGAGGTATGGGAGAGGTCCAGACAGACTGCGCAGAGACCGTTTCAACAGCAAGCACTCTCCAAAGGCACAGCCTTTAGCCACAAAAGCTCTGGTTAAAAAGTAACAAACCCAGGAGTGATGACACACACACACGTATAATCCCAGAATTTGGGAGGCTGAAACAGGAGGATTGCAGGTTCAAGGACAGCCTCAGCAAGTAGTGAGACTCTTATCAACCTAGCAAGATCCTGTTTGAAAATAAAAATAAAAAATAAAAGTAGGCATATGGCTCAAAGGTAGAATGGCTCTGAGTTCAACCCCCAGTACCAAAAAAAAAAAAAAAAAAAAAAAACCCAAAAAACAAAAAGTAACATAACCCAGGGGTGTAGATCCTTTACTAAGTGATCAGCACGGTAGAAATGGATCTTTCTTCTTGAGAAAATAGATGGATTGTGACATTCAGTCACATGTGAGCCACTCTGCCATCGAGGGTACCACAGATTTGGAAAGAAATAGAGATTAAGAGTTAGGATTTGAGAACCAGTTTGCTTCTCATGCATCCTCAGCTGTCTCTGATCCAAACCCTCATCTCGGAATTTTTTTTTTTTTGAACTAGAGATAGAACTCAGACTTACAAAACTAGCACTTTGCCACTGAGCTACATCCCAGAACCTTAGTTAGATTCTTGCAGTGATCTCCCAGATGTCTCTGTTTCCACCCAGATCCTCAGATGGAACTCTTAGCGCATCCCCTGTGGAAATGATTGTACTTCTCTCATTTGCCCTGTGTTACAATGTGTCTTCCAGCTGGGCGTGGTAGTGCCTGCCTGTAATCCCAATACTTGGGAGATTGAGATAGGAGGATTGCAGGTTGGAGGCCAGACTCAGCGGCTTTTAAGAATCTCTCTCAAAATAAATAATAAAATAGGGCTGAGGGTGTAGCTCAGAGGTAGAATGTTCCTGAGTTCAATCCCTAGTCCCATCATACATGCACACACACACACACACACACACAGCTTCTCCCTACATATTAAACAGTTGTCGGGCGTGGTGGAGCACGCTTGTAATCCCAGCGCTTGGGAGGCTGAGACAGGAGGATCGCACAGGTTGGAAGCCAGCCTCAGCTACTTAGTGAGGCTCTCAGCAACTTAGCGAGACCCTGTTTCCAAATAAAATATAAAATAGGTCTGGGAGTATAGCCCAGAGGTAGAAAGCCCCTGGCTTCCACCCCCAGTACCACCAAAAAAAAACCAACCTTGATATATATCTCAAACAGTTAAACACTCAGATTTCAACTTTAAAATCTCACTTTGTGTGGGTGTATGGTCATGGAAATGTGGAGCAAAACACACAAAATGCTGTGCGCACACGTTTCCATCACTCTGAACCGTGTTGTGATGCATCAATAAAAGTATAGTAAGACGTGGGCACAATGGCGCCTGTCTGTGATCCCAGTGCTCGGGAGACCGACACAGGATCATAGGCTCGTGGCCGACCTCAGCAACCCAGGGAGACTCTCCCTCAGCAACTCCGCCAGACACTGTTCAAAAAAAAAAAAAAAGATCTGGGGTTTAGCTTGGAGACAGAATGTCCCCGGGTAGAATCCCCAGTACCAAAGTAAATGACAATATATTAAAAATAATAAAATTAAGCCAGGCGTGGTGGCACATGCTTGAAATCCCAGCATTTGGGAGGCTGAGACGGGAGGATCGCTGTTCGCAGACAGCCTCAGCTACTTAGTGAGGCCCTTTGCAACTTAGTGAGACCCTGTTTCAAAATAAAGAATAAAAAATAGGGCTGGGGGTGTAGCTCGGAGGTAGAATGCCCCTGGGTTCCATTGCCAGTACCGCCAAAAAAAAAAAAATAAATTTAATTGAATTTAAAAAGACAAAGACTCGTAGATGGTGCCTTGTGTCAGAATCCCCACAGGGATGCTCTTTTCTAGCATGAAGACCAGCCAGACTGCATCCGTAATGGTCTCACTTCCCTCAAATAGAGAAGACAAACAGAAGAGTATCTGTGGCCTGGAGGTCATGACCCTTTGAGGGTTTGTTTTTGCTTTGGGGTTTTATTATTTTCATTTGGTTTTGGTACTGGGGATTGAACCCAAGGGCGTTCCACCTCTGAGCTACACCCCCGGCCCTTTTTATTTTTGTTTTTGTCTCACTAGGTTGCTGAGAATCCTGCTCCATTGCTGAGGATGTCTTCAAACCCGTGGTCCTCAGTCTCAGCCTCCCAAGTACTGGGATTGCAGGCGAGGATCACCGCTCCTCGTCCCTTTGAGTCTGTGAATGAGCATGAATCCTTCTCGGATGCACTAGAAACTGTGGGGGTCGCCCGGCCCCCCAGGCGTCGGCGAGTTCTGTGGTTAAGAGGTTTCGTGGCCGGGCGTGGTGGCGCACGCTTGTAATCCTCGCGCTTGGGAGGCGGAGACAGGAGGATCGCGCAGGTTCGATGCCAGCCGCGCTGGCGTAAGAGACCCTGTTTCAAAAATATAAAATAGGTCTGGGAGTGTAGTCCGGAGGTAGAAGGGCTTCCAGGAACCCCAGTACCACTAAAAAAAAAAAAAAAAAAAAAAAAAAAAAAGAGGTTTCGTGGTCCTCTCTGTTAACCAGGTTAGCATACTAGAGAGGTGAGGTTCAGCACTGGGACTTCCTGGCCATCTTCTCTGCCTCTCGCTTCTCAGAATCACCAACCACACAACATCCCCAGGGCCCTCGCCATTGCCAGCGTCCTGAGCCCATGCGGAGTTCTTGCCTCCTCATCTTGATCCCGTCCTGCCTGCTAATGTTGTGATTGCAAAAGAAAAAAAGACAGGGGAGGACTTTTAGCTCCGGCGCATGCTTCCTTTTGAATGGGCCAAACGTGGGCACAACCAATCCCCCCCCCCCTCACGCACAGCTCGCAGAAGAGCAAAGACAGCGGCTGGCTCTTTGTACCTGTAACTGAAGTTTCCACCTGGAGCAAATTATTGCTATTAACAGATTATAAACCCTTTAAAAAAATCCCTTAATGGAAAAGCTAACAGCTCATTAAGTATAACGAAAGCCATCGAATAGAACGTGTTGCAGCAGAGGGAAGGTAACTGAGCTAACGTGGTCTTTCAGCACCCAGAAGGCTCTCGACAGTGGTGATCGACACCCAACAGCAAGACCTTCACGTTGGAACCAGCCACCCCTGCGCGCGCTTCTTCGGTGCCCCACGTTAGTTCTGGCACAACTCAGCCTCGTTGCAAGACCTGACTTGTGCTTTGACGAACAGGGGAGTCAGTGACTGCCCGGAGCTGAGACTGTTAGCCTCAGATGCTGGGCAGAAAGGCCAGGCCCTCTATCACCAACGAGCTGTTTGCTTACAGTTTGGATCTATTTCTGGAGACTGATTACCTAAGTGAAGTTATTTATCTGCTGGGGTAGAGTTCAAAAGCTAATTGCAGTCGGCAGGTGCGGTGGCGCACGCTTGTAATCCCCGCGCTTGGGAGGCGGAGACAGGAGGATCACGTAGGTTCGAAGCCAGATGCGCTGGCTTAAGAGACCCTGTTTCCAAATAAAAATATAAAATAGGTCTGGGAGTGTATCCCAGAAGTAGACAGGCTTCCAGGAACCCCAGTACCACCAAAAAAAATAAAATAAAATAAAATAAAATAAAAAATAAGCCGGGCGTGGTGGCGCACGCTTGTAATCCCTGCACTTGGGAGGCTGAGATAGGAGGATCACGCAGGTTCGAAGCCAGCCTCAGCTACTTAGTGAGGCTCTCAGCAACTTAGTGAGACCCTGTTTCAAAATAAAATAGAAAATAGGTCTGGGAGTATAGCCCGGAGGTAGAAAGCCTCTGGGTTCCACTCTCAGTACCACCAAAATAAATAAATAAATAAATAAATAAATAAATAAATGCAAACCTGGGAAAATAGGAGGAAGAACAAAGTTAGATTAACAGGGACGGGAGGAGACTCCACGCCAGACATTACATGGCCTTGTTTTAGACCATCAACTAATTTTAATTCCAAAAGCTCCAAGCCACTATTTAAGGGAACTGATTAATAGCTAATACTCTCCCCAGGTGCCCTCCTGGGTTTATACAAACGGGTTTCATGGGCCCCTGCAGATGGTTCCTTCTCCCTTGGGGCCCTTGGGGATGGGTCTGAGAGTCCCCAGGCCTGAATAATAGCAGGACTAGACAAGACCCCATTGGATTTCAGCTATCACAGAGCTGGGAATCGCACTCACCACAGTCCCAATTGCATTATACTTTATGGAGAAATTGAGAGTGTGAGCGTGTGTGTGTGTGTGTGTGTGTGTGTGTGTGTTTTCGTTTCTGGGGATGGAACCCAGGGACATTTTACCTCCAAGCTGCATCCCCGGTCCTATTTTTTTTTAACTTTTATTTTCAAACAAGCTCTTGCTAGGTTGATGAAGGTCTCCCTAAGGTGCCAAGGCTGACTTCAAACCTGTGATCCTCCTGTCTCAGCCTCCAAGTACTGGGATGACAGGTGGGCTGGAGAAGTTGGCTGTAAAGTTGAGGTCATATCTTGTCATTTGTAAATGATACTATTATTCTTTTCATAAGCTACTCCAGAAAAAGTTCTCTGTATGGGAGAGGGGTATTGAGGATTGAACCCAGAGGACTTCTACCTGGGCACGCGCCACTCCCAGGGTAAAAGATAGTTCTTGTCTTTAACCCGAGGTGCAGCGCTGAACTCCATACTCTACACCCCATCTTCTAGCACAGCATTAATCACTGACCCAAGTATGCACCTTTTTAAAAATTCTTTTTTAAAAATTCCCTGGTAGCCAGGCATGGTAGCACACATTGTAATCTCAGTACTTGGGAGGCTGAGACAGGAGGATCGCAGGTTCGCAGCCAGCCTCAGCTACTTAGTGAGGTCCTCCGTAACTTAGTGAGACCCTGTTTCAAAATAAAGAATAAAAAATGGGGCTGGGGGTAAAGCTCAGAGGTAGAATGCCCCTGGGTTCCATCCCTGTACCGCAAAAAAAAAAAAAAAAAAAAAAAAAATCCTTAATGACCCCCTCCTGCCCACACTGCTCCCTCTCCCCCTAGCCATGGGCAGCTATCCTAAGGTATTTAATATTTCTTTAGTAGCTTTGGCTGTGGCTATTTTGTGTCCATCCACGTTGTTTTTCTTTTGCTCCCATCCTGTCATCCTCTTTCTTTGTTTCGTGTTACAAGCCAGTCCTTGCTCGTTTGTGTTTTGATGGTTTTAGCAGTATCGGCGGTAGAACCTTTGGGTTCTGTTTTTCGTACTGACCACTTCTATCACGGGTCTTGAGATCGTCTTTTCTCCCTATCTCCCCGCAGCCGCTTGTGCTGGACCTTCCAGGATGACCAGCACCCGGCAGTCTTCCTAATGGTGAGCGTCCGAGGGCTCCCGAAGGGCCGGTCGTGTCCCAGCAGCCTGGTGAGTGTGAGCGAGCTCACCTCGTGTTCCAGGCCTTGTGCGCGGCCCTCAGGGCCCGCGAGGGGCCGGCGCTGCGGACCGGGCTGCGGGCTCCCAGGTCAGCGCCGCCTCCACGTCATGCAGCTGAGGAAGTGGCGTGAGAGAGTGACTCAGGTCTTTTTTGGCCCCAAATTTCCAGGTTCCCTCTATTATTCCCCTATTTTCAGCACTCCCTACAACTTTTTCACTAAAAAAAATAGACTAAGAAGACTCAGAGAAGATGGGGTAGGGGTGTGTGTGTGTGTGTGTGTGTGTGTGTGTGTGCGCGCACATGTTGTATGTGGTCCTGGGGATTGAACCCAGGGGCATTGCACCTCTGAGCTATGCCCGCAGCCCTTTTCATTTTATTTTGAAACAGGGTCTCACTAGGTTGCTGCACGTTTCAGTAAATTGCTGAGGCTGGCCTTGCACCTGTCATCCTCCTGCCTCAGCCTCCTGACTACTGGGGTTATAGATGTACACCTTCAAGCCTGGATGAAGATGGCTTTTTTAAAAGCCTTAGCAGCAAGAAGGTGCCTGGACTTTCTAGGAAGACCACTAGGGGGTGGTAAAGAAGGAGAAGAGGGAGGGCACCCGGAGTGATGTGGAAAGAAAGGCCCCAAGAGCCTGAAAGAGCCGGGACCCACACTTGCAGGGAGCGGGCACCAGGCGCAGAAGTGATCTTTCTTAAAGAGCCATCATAAGGGTGTATTTCTTTTTTCTTTCTTTCTCTTTCTTTCTTTCTTTCTTTCTTTCTTTCTTCCTTTCTTTCTTTCTTTTTATACTGGGGATGGAACCCAGGGGCATTCTTCCTCTGAGCTACATGCCCAGCCCTATTTTACTTCTGATTTTGAAACAAGGTCTCACTAAACTGCTGAGGGCCTCGGTAAGTTGATGAAGCTGGCCTCAAACCTATGATCCTCCTGTCTCGGCCTCCCAAATACTTGGATTATAGATACATACCACCATGCCAGCCTAGGTTGTATCGTGTGTGTGTGTGTGTGTGTGTGTGTGTGTGTGTTTTACTCAGGACTGAACCAGGGGCATTCTACCTCTGAGCCACAGTCCCAGCCCTATTTTATTTTTATTTTGAAACAGGACCTCAGTAGGTTGATGAGAGTCTTACTGTTTGCTTAGGCTGTCCTTGAACTTGCGATCTTCCTTTTTCAGGCCTCCCAAGTACTGGGATTATAGGCATGCGCCGCCACGCCTGGCTGGATCTTTTTTCCAATTTGAGTGAAATAAACACAACATAAAATTAACCGTTTTAAGATGAACGACTCGATGGTATTTGGTCCACTCACAATGTTGTGCAATTCCTACCTCTCTAGTTTCAAACTGTTCTCATCATCCCAACATGAAACCGAACACGGTTGAACAGCTCCCTCACTTCCCTCTCCCCAGCCCCGGTCACCACCAGGGCTGTCCCAGAGGATTTATCAGATCTGGACGTCTCGTGTGATAGAATCATATAATCTGGGCTTCTGTGTCCGGCCTCTTTCATTAGTACCTTTTCAAGGTTCATGCAGCATGCATCAGCACTTTATTCCTTTTTATGGCTGAATAATAATCCATTGTATACCTATACCACAGTTTGCTTACCCGCTCACCCACTGATGGACATGTGTTTCCACTTTTTTGCTAAAACAAGCGTTGCTATAAACATTTGTGTATAGCATCTGAGTTTTTAAACTGAGCTCTGTTGAGGACCAAGAGGAAGAGAACTATATGAGAGAAAGGTAAGAGATGGAGAGGGGAGGGGGAGGAGAGGAGCTCTTAGCCCTGGACCACAACCTCATGTCAAGAAAAGCGTGCTGGTTGTTAGAGGCTCTCTCCCCCTTTGCTCAGATCCACTGTAGCAGGCCTACTACATTCTGCACCATGTGCGTGCGTCACAGGAAAATGACAGCTTTTCACACGCTCCCTGCGGGCTGCCCAGTTCACTCTCACAGGGAATAGTGAGGCTTGATGGAGAAGAAAACTCATCGACTTGAAATCCCTGTGCACAAAGCTGCACAGTACAGCCGGGCTGGAGGAGGCGAGCCCAGGTGCAGCCTGCGCTCAGTGCCACCTGCTGGGAGCCAGGTCAGGCCAAAGGCTTCCGCTCCTCATAGGCGCAAAGTCCGAGCTGTGCGACCCAGAGGGGCGTCAGCTTTGCTACCTGACGGGGAGCTGCCGTGTTTGCAGCAGGGGCCCCATGTGCCCCTCTCGAGGTTTTAAACAGGGACCACAGTCCTCCGCGTGGGAAGTTTCTTACATGAGTCTCCTCACCAGCAAAGGCCTCATTCATCCACCAAAGGTGTTCAACAGCTGTTTTCTGACTGAGAGGCCAGAGGCTAGCCTGCCGTTAATGAGAGATTTTTTTTTTTTTTTTTTTTGGTGGTACTGGGAGTGGAACTCAGAGGCTTCCTACCTCCGGACTATACTCCCAGACCTATTTTTATATTTTATTTGGAAACAGGGTCTCACTAAGTTGCTGAGAGCCTCACTAAGTAGCTGAGGCTGGCTTCGAACCTGTGCGATCCTCCTGTCTCAGCCTCCCAAGCGCGGGGATTACAAGCGTGCGCCACCACGCCTGGCAAGAGAGGAGCATTTTGATGACAGGTACTAACAATAATAGAATGGAAGCCCGGGTGGGGGTTGCGCCCCTGTAATCTCGGTTCTTGGTAGGCTGAGACAGGAGGACTGTGGCTTCAAAGACACCCTCAGCAAGGTAGCAAGACCGTCAGCAATCTTGCGAGACCCAGTTACCCAAATGAAAAAGAAAATAGGGCTGGGGGTTTAACTCAGAAGTAGAGCACACATGCATTCAATCCCCAGTGCCACAAAAAATTTAAGTTAAAAAAATGATGATGATGATAATAATAATAAATAAAAAATGCAGCCCCTGGTGGCCCCACTTCATTTGCCCAGCACCATTTCATTTCCCAACACCACAGCAAACCACAATTTTCTGCATAGTAAAGACACAGACACCTTTTATATATTCACTGAAAATAATTTATTCGTTATTATATAATGCTTTTAATTTTTTAATTTAATTTAATTTTGATCATAAAATCTCATCAACAATGAGATTCTCAAAAAACAGCCAGGATAAGGACTCAGTATTAGAGTACTTAGACCTTTCTTAATGAGCCAATAAAAATGTAAGACGTGTATTATGGTTAATGTTTGCAATCAGAAAGCTCGGTGCGGTGCCGCAGGCCAGTGGCTCTCCTTCCTCTACATCCCACGAGCCGGCGGCAGAGCACAAATCCCGGGAGGCTTGTTCCCTAGGCCATCTGCCCGTCCCAGCGAATGAGCGTTGTCAGTCTAATACAATTCTGTTTTGAAGCTAGAGATGAAAAGCGTGGCTTATGATCCCCAGCACCAAAGATCCAAAAATTAAAAAAGCAGTGGCTGGAGCTGGGCACCGCAGCCCATACCTACAATCCCCTTACTCGCAGGCTGAGACAGAAGGACTGCAGGTTTAGCCAGCCTCAACGATTTAGTGAAACCCTGTTTCAAAATAAAAAGTAAAAGTAAAAAGGGCTGGAGGTGGAGCTCAGAGGTGGAATGACCCTAGATTCAAACCCTGGTATGAAGAAAAGAAGGAAGAAGAAGAGGAGGAGGAGGAAGAAGAAGAGGAAGAGAAGGAAGAGGATGAGGAAGAGGAGGAAGAGGAGGAGGAAGAGGAGGAAGAAAAGAAAGAAGAAGGAAGAGGAGAAAGAGGAGGAGGAGGAGCAGGAGACGGCTCACCTCAGGCCCCATCACCTCCCCAAAGCGCCACCTCTAAATGGGGATCTACTGCTGATCAGGGCCTCAGCATGTGGGTTGTGGGGCCACCTTCAATCCCAGCAGACTGGAAAGCTTTCATGTCCCTTAGGCAAGTCTAGGACAGAACGTTTGGAATTTCTAAACTTCCAATTCTGGTTACTAACAACTATTACCGGTAGGCCAGTTATCCTTGAACTCAAAATATCCTCCACGCTGGGTAAACTGGAAGAGAACTACATCGTCTCCACATTTGCCTATTATGACTCTTCTATTACAAACACTACACCCAACTTAGATGCTTTGCCAAGAGGCCATGGGAAATAGGGCATTCCAGAACATTCGAGCCCTGAAGACACCAACGTGGCCAATGTTTGGCATCACCACAGTGACAGATGAAGTCAAGTCACGTACAAAATAAAGTCATTGTGCTCTCAAGAGACAGACAGTGGTTCTCAAAGTGTGGTAGGACTACAGCGTACCACGTGACCGAGGTCCGAGTCGCATGATCCATCCCAGTTTTAGAGACTGACATAAAATTCACCTGCACCATCTGAGTTAAGAATGGGAGACAGGGAGCTGGGCGTGGTGACACATGCCTGTAATCCCAGTGCTTAGGAGGCCCAGTACAGGAGGACAAAAGGCTGGAGGCCAGCCTCAACAACTTAGTGAGACTCTCAGTAACTTAGCAAGACCTTCTTTCAAAATAAAAAATAAAATAGGAGCTGGGTGTGGTGGTGCATGCCTGTAAACTTGGTACTTAAGAAGCTGAGACTGGAGGATCACAGGTTCAAGGACAGCCTCAGCAATTTAGTTTCAACAAGAATCCTGCTGAGTGGGCCTATTGAGAATCCTCCCGCCTTGGTATTGATCACCCCGCCTTCCCCCAGAATCTTGTTCAGTCTGTCTGGCGAGAATCCCGCTGCCCTGGAAGCCCCCAGCCATGGCCTCCGCCCTCAGCTTCCTGCTCTCAGTCCTCTGCTGCATTCAGAGCTGCGCCCATCTCTTTCCCTCTCATGATAGTCTTGACACCTGTCACAACATCCCTGAATAAACTCTTCCATAAAATTGTGTGTGTACGTGTGTGTGTGTGTGTGTGTGTGTGTGGTTCTGGGGATGGAACCCAGGGGCTTTTCTACCTCCGGGCTATACTCCCAGACCTATTTTCTATTTTATTTGGAAACAGGGTCTCACTCAGTTGCTGAGAGCCTCACTAAGTAGCTGAGGCTGGCTTCGAACCCGTGCGATCCTCCTGTCTCAGCCTCCCAAGCGCGGGGATTACAAGCGTGCGCCACCACGCCCGGCTCTTCCATAATTTTTTAACAAGTGCCAGGATCATTTTTTTTTCTTTAGCAGGATTAACTTTTAAATATACTTCAGATGTGGTGGTGCACACCTGTAATCCAGTGCTTGGCCGGCAAGAGGACTGCAGGTTTGAAGCCAGTGTCTGCAACTTAATGAGACTCCCAGCAACCTAGTGAGACCCTGTTCCGAAACATAAAAAAGGGGGGGCTGGAGGTGTAGCTGGAGGTGTAGCTCAGAGGTGGAATACCCCTGGGTTTGTTCAGTCTCTGGTACCACAAAAACAAAGAAGAAGGAGGCGGAGGAGGAGGAGGAGGAGAGAAAGAGAGAGAAAGAGAAAAGAAAGAGTAGAAAGAAAGAAAATAGAGCGGGTGTGTGCCTCGGAGGTAGAATTCCCCTGAGTTAAGTCTCCAGTAACACACACACACACACACACACACGCACACACACTCCCCACAAATGAAGCTGAGCCAGGTGATGCATGCCTGTAATCCCAGTACTTGGGAACAGAAACAGGAGGATCACAGGTTTGAAGCCAGCCTCAGCAACTTAGTGAGACCTGTTTTAAAATAAAAAGAAAGCCGAGCGTGCGTGGTAGCACACGCTTGTAATCCCAGTACTTAGGAGGCTGAGACAGGAAGATCACAGATTTGAGGTCAGCCTCAGCAACTTGTGAAGCCCTTTGCAATTTAGGGAGACCCTGTTTCAAAATTAAGAATAAAATAAGCTGGAGATATAGCTCAGAGTTAGAATGCCCTGGATTGCCGGGCGTGCTGGTGCACACTTGTAATCCCCGTGCTTGCGAGGCTGAGACAGGGGGATCACACAGATTCAAAGCCAGCCTCAGCCACTTAATGAGGCTCTCAGCAACTTAGTGAAGCCCTGTTTCCAAATAGAATAGAAAATAGGTCTGGGAGTATAGCCCGGAGGTAGAAAGCCTCTGGGTTCCACCCTCAGTACCACCAAAAAGAAAAAAAGAATGCCCCTGGATTCCATCCCTATTCCACCAATAAATATTTTAAATAAATAATAAAAAAGCTCAAGGTGTAGCTCAGAGGTAGAATGCCCCTGGGTTTGATCCTCAGTTCAAAATAAATATACATATATAGAGATTTCACAACTGAGCTCCACAAATAGTTTTTATACGCACATGTGCTAGCCGGCCATGTGTAATAGAACAGGTGTTCTCCAGGTAAACATCACCTGGGCACCAGTGGGGCCATTTCACAGCACGGTCCCCAGGGATGCTCCTAGCTAATTATTTGGAATTTGCAACAAATTTTCCCACAGACCTCACCGCCTGAGACGTGGTCTCAACAGTTGAGAGCAATTGCACTGTGGTGTGTTAGGAAACGCTGTGGATTAATAGGCTTTCTGTACTCGGATATGCTGTGAAACTCGGAGGATTAAATAGGCTTATGAGTTCACTTTAGAACCTGGAGTCTTCTTCTAATGTGGCTCCTATGAGAAAATCAGTTCCAGGGCACAGGAGGCCCAGAGCATTGAAAACCCGTCTCCAGCCACCCGGTCTCCCCGCCGCTGCGCTTCACTCCCCCACCCCGCCCTCTCCAGCGGCCCCCAGTATTAGGAAAGAAGCCAGGGCCTGCAGAGGCACCGCGATCCCCCTCCTCCCCATCACACCATGCTCCTCTGCTGAGACCTGCCTCTCTCCCCTGAAGCCCAGGCAGCCACTGTCCCTCCCCCTTGTCCTCCTCCTCCTCCTCCTTCGTCCTACTTTCCTTTTTTCTTTTCTTTTTACTTCGGATTAAACCCAGGGACACTCTAGCTGCACCCACAGTCCTTTTTATTATTTTTTTTCAACAGGGTCTCGCTAAGTGTCTGAGCCTGTGGTCCTCCTGTCTCAGCCTCCTAAGTAAAGGGATTACAGGGTTGCACCTTCATGCCTACTCACAGTCCCTGCTTCACTTTGCTGGAAACCCCATGACCCTGCTCCTCGCCCTCATCAGACTCTGGACACCCCAGGCTCTCCAGTCTCCCTTCCACTGGTCCGCTCAGCCTTCCCTGCACTGCCGCCTCCTCCTCCTGCACCAGCCCCAGCCTTAACCTCCCCGCCCAAAGCAAGCCTGCCTCCCAAGCCCCTGCTTCCCAGGTGGTCTGGCACTGCCCACCTGCACCTGTCGCTCAAGTTCTTATTCCCTTCTCCAGGATTCTCTCTGGAATCTAAACGTTCAAGGATTCTACTGCACTCAGAAGTCTAGAGCAGCCTGGGGGCGGCTCCTTATCTGCCCTCCTCTCCCGCCCTAGATCGCCAAAGCCATTCTCCTGTCCTGCTTTCTTTCCTTCTGGACATCCTTGAGGACTGGTACACTTCCTTAGGATGCCCCATCCCAACACACACACATCACAGACACACCACCATACAGGGCTCCTGGAGTGTATTTAAAAGTTAATCCTGCTAAAGAAAAAAAAATGATATTGACACTTGTTAAAAAATTATGGAAGAGCCGGGCGTGGTGGCCCAAGCTTGATACCAGCACTTGGGAGGCTGAGACAGGAGGATCACACAGGTCGAAGCCAGCCTCAGCTACTGAGTGAAGTTCTCAGCAACTTAGTGAGACCCTGTTTCCAAATAAAATAGAAAATAAGTCTGGGAATATAGCCCGGAGGTAGAAAAGCTCCTGGGTTCCACCCCTAGTAACACACACACACACACACACACACACACACACACACACTCTCTCTCTCTCTCTCTCTCACACACACACACACACACACACACACACAATTTTATGGAAGAGTTTATTCAGGGATGTTGTGACAGGTGTCAAGACTATCACGAGAGGGAAAGAGATGGGCGCAGCTCTGAATGCAGCAGAGGACTGAGAGCAGGAAGCTGAGGGCAGAGGCCATGGCTGGGGGCTTCCAGGGCAGCGGGATTCTCGCCAGACAGACCCAACAGGATTCTGGGGAAGGCGGGGTGATCAATACCAAGGTGGGAGGATTCTCAATAGGCCCACTCAGCTGAGCCCGGAGGATCGTGGTTCGTGGACAGCCTCAGCTACTTAGTGAGGCCCTGTTTCAAAATAAAGAATAAAAAATTGGGCAGGGGGTATAGCTCGGAGGTCAGATGCTTCTGGGTTCCATCCCCAGATCTGCAAAAAAAAAAAAAAAAAATACGGTTTTCAGCTGGGCATGGTGGCACACGCTTGTAATCTCAGTACTTGGGAGGCTGAGACAGGAGGATCGCACAGGTTTCGAAGCCAGCCTCAGCTACTTAGGCTCTCTGCAACTTAGTGACACCCTGTTTCCAATTAAAATAGAAAATAGGTCTGGGAGTGTATCCCGAGGTAAAAAGCCTCTGGGCTCCATCCCTAGCACCTAAATAAATAAATAAATAAATAAATAAATAAAATATGGTTTTCTTTGTGATCTGTGTAAGTTAGTAAAATGTATAAAAGAATACAGTGAGGGGATCACAGGTTCCCAGTCAGTACACACTGACTCAGCCAGACCCTATTTCAAAATTAAAAAATAAAAAGGTCTGGAGGTAGAGCTCAGAAATATAATGGCCATGGGTTCAACCCTCTGTACCTTCAGAAAGAAAGAAAGAAAGAAAGAGAAAGAAAGAAGAAAGAAAGAAAGAAAGGAAGGAAGGAAGAAAGAAAGAAAGAAAGAAAGAAAGAAAGAAAGAAAGAGGAAGGGTGAGAGAAGGAAGGAAGGAAGGACGGACAGACGGACTTGGAGCCGGGCCCAGTGGCACAGCACAGCTGTAACCCAGTCCTTGCGTTGGGTAGTTGCTAGACAGTAGCAGATGGGGTCAAGCGGGACCAGCTGGGTCAGCTGACAGACTGGACCTGCCAAGACTCACTTGAACCCCTGTGGAAAGGGGGCTGAGAAACACGCAGGGGCACTAGGTGCAACTTAGAAAGGGCGCCAATCACCCCTAATGCGACAGGTATAAAGAAGCTGTCCAGAGGGGCCGTAACACCCTCTGTGTGGAAGGCGCCACGCTGCTCCCCGCACATGAAGACAAGCCGCTCCAGGCCCGTCTCTGTACAGCTGCCCCACAGCCCCGGCCGCTTTCCTGGCCGTTCCAGACCCTGTTCCCGGAGAGCGAGCCTCTCCCCTCTCTCCACAGCCTTCCTCCTATGGGCCTTCACTTCTCTAAATAAACCTCCTGGTCCCCATCCGTGCTTTCTGCGTGAATGCTCTCCAAGATGGTAAGCAAGGACAGAGGTTGCGTGGAGTAACTTTAAGCTCTCCCATTTTGCTGTAACACTTAGGGGGCTGAGACAGGAGGATCACAGGTTCAAGGCCAGCCTCAGCAACTTAGTAAGACCCTGTTTCAAAATAAACAATAAAACAGGCCTGGGGTGTAACTTACAGGTAGAATGTCTCTGGATTCAATCCCCGATGAAAGAAAGGAAGGAAGGAAGGAAGGAAGGAAGGAAGGAAGAAAGGAGTGTGGGGAAATTTTTCCCCCTCTACTAAGCATCCTTTTCCCCCAAAACACTTTTTTTTTTTTTTTTGTGGTACTGGGGATGGAACCCAGAGGCATTCTACCTCCAAGCTACACCCCAAACTTATTTTTTATTCTTTATTTGGAAATAGGATCTCACTGAATTGCAAAGGGGCTCACTAAGTAGCTGAGGCTGTCCTCAAACCACGACCCTCCTGTCTCAGCCTCCCAAGTACTGGGACTACAATTGTGCACAACCACACCCAACTTCAAAACACTTTTATTATTATTATTATTATTTTTTGGTGGTACTGGGGGTGGAACCCAGGGGCTTTTCTACCTCTGGACTATACTCTCAGACCTATTTTATAATTTATTTGGAAACAGGGTCTCACTAAGTTGCTGAGAGCCTCACCAAGTAGCTGGGGCTGGCTTCGAACCTGTGCGATCCTCCTGTCTCAGCCTCCCAAGCACTGGGATTACAAGCGTGCGCCACCACGCCCGGCCTCCAAACACTCTTTTAAGTAATTATTTAATACTCAAAATGACACCACAATGCTATAAAAACAAAAAAACATACCAAACAACAAAATTCCTGCCACAGAGTTTACGCCTAGGCTACGTTGATATTTGCAAAGCACCCTGCGCCGCCTTAGTGGCTAATTAGCATCCCAGGTTTGTTTTCTCAAAGTTCAGTTCACTGTTTCCCTGTCTGGGGCTTCAGCCCATAATGCACTGCCACCTGTATCTTCCTGCCCAGAAAACTACTTAAACCACCAAAGGTTAAAGCAGTTACTATGCCAGGCGTGGTGGCGCACGCTTGTCATCCCCGCGCTTGGGAGGCTGAGACAAGAGGATCGCACGGGTTCGAAGCCAGCCTCAGCTGCTTAGTGAGGCTCTCAGCAACTTAGTGAGACCCTGTTTCCAAATAAAATATAAAATAAGGGCTGGGAGTATAGCCTGGGGGTAGGAAGCCTCTGGGTTCCACCCCCAGTACCACCAAAATAAAATAAAATAAATAAATAAATAAATAAAGCAGTTAATATTAGATGGAACCGCACCACCAAGCTGTCCCGGGCTGCAGCCCAGGAGCCACAGAGCCAAGCCAGGTGCTCCGGTGGAGCAGCGGTTGATGCCCCAGCAGGGTGAACTTTTGCAAAAAGAAACCAAAAACGGACACATGTTTATCTGACAGGCTCCTGCTTGTAAGAATTGTGTCTATACTACAAACCTCCTTTAGGTATTCAGCCGGGCAAGTATTACCCACTAACTTTTATTTACAATGCAACCTTTATTTACATATTTGCCAGTCGTTCATATAATGTCTGTCCCAAGAACACGCCCTGTTAAAGAGGTTTGCGTCTCTCCAAAGAAAGTTCAAGTCAAGATTTCCCTCCTAGCCGGGTGTGGTGGTGCACACTTGGAATCCCAGCATTCAGGAGGATGAGACAGGAGGATTGTGGTTCGTGGACAGCCTCAGCTACTTAGTGAGGCCCCTTTGCATCTCAGTGAGAACCTGTTTCAAAATAAAGAATTTTAAAAATAGGGCTGGGGGTGTAGCTCAGGGGTAGAAATCCCCTGGGTTCCATCCCAAATACCAAAAAAAAAAAAAAAAAAAAAACCACCTCTTCCTCCCGTGTTCTAGAAGCCCACAAATCCCACCTCTGGGTTTCAGATTGTCTAGCTGAGAAAGGAATTGGAGGGGAATCTCCCAGTGCTGGGGGTGTACCCTTCTGTATTCCATACCACGTAGATTTTTTTTTTTCTTTTGCAGGTCTGAGGATGGAACCCTAGAGGCATTTGACCTCTGAGCTATACCCCCTGCTCAATTTTTTTTCTTTATTTTGAAACAGGGTCTCACTGAGTTGCAGAGGGCCTCACTAAGTAGTACCCTCCGTCTCAGCCTCCCACATGCTGGGATTACAAGCATGTGCCACCACACCCAGCACCAGGTACATCTTAAGACTACACGCCATCACCCCTGGGAAGTCAAACTAGTACCCATTTCCCTCGTGCAATTGCCATCATCAGTAAGAACTCTTTTTACCTTATTTATTTATTTATATTTTGGTGGTAGTGGAGACTGAACTCATGACCCCAGCCCTATTTATTTTGTGTGTGTGGTACTGGGAATGGAATCCAGGGGCATTCTATCTCCAAACTACACCCCCAACCCTATTTTTTATTCTTTATTTTGAAACAGGGTCTCACTACGTTTCAGAGAGCCTCACTAAGGTCTCAGTAAATTGCAGAGAGCCTCACTAAGTAGCTGAGGCTGGCCGCAAACCGAGATCCTCCTGTCTCGGCCTCCCAAGTACTGGGATTACAAGTGTGCACCACCCAACCACCCTCAGCTTCTATTTTATTTTTAATTTTGAAACAAAGTCTCACCAGGTTGCTGAGGCTGGCCTAGAACCTGTGAACCTCCTGTCTCAACCTCCCAAACAACAGGATTACAAGTGTGTGCTACCATACCTGGCAAATTTTAGATGCACTTGATGTTCCTAGTTTTTTGGGGGGGTTTGGGGTTTTTTTGTTTGTTTGTTTTTTTGGTACTAGGGATGGAACTCAGGGGGGCTCTACCTCCAAGCAATACTTTTTATTCTTGATTTTGAAACAGGGTCTCATTGATTGGCCAGAGGCCTCACTAAGTATCTGAGGAGGTCTGCAAACTACAATCCTCCTGTCTCAGCCTCCCAAATGCTGGCATTACAAGGGTGCGCCACCACGCCCGGCCATGTTCCTAGTTTTAATGAATGATCTTATTACGGAAGCTAATTAATAAGCTCCCAATGACCCCTGCTAGAGTTCCCTGGTCTTATCCAGCTGAATGCACGGAGCAGAAGGCCGGTGGAAAGCCGCAGTCCTTCCCTCCCTGGGACCCCGCTTGCTCTGAGCCACGCTGACAGGTGGGTGGTAAGACGCCCCCAGGGCCACTTCTGGAAATTAACCACCTCCCAATTTTCAGTGCGCCCTTCCGTACACTCTGGTGTGAAATGTTTCTTTCCAGTGCTTTTCCCCAAGGCGACAAGAGCTCTTCCTCAGTCTGTGGGACCCACTGGGAGCCCGGCTAAATACAACTGCTTGGTGGCGACCTCATCTGTTCACACAGGAAGATAAATTCTCTCTGCCCGTACATTACTGTTGTTAGGGCTGCTGTTGTTAAAATATACATTAAAAGGCCCACGCTGTGCCAAGCCTATTTTAGAAAAGAAACCGTTTTCAGGACATGGATCTTAATGAGTTCTTAATTTTTAATTGTGCCTGAGAACATACATTCTTGCCGATGCTTCTGTGTGTTTTCACCAATTTCTTGTCCCGAACATTGTTTGTTTGTTTGTTTGTTTGTTTGTTTGTTTGTTTTAAATATTGTAGCCAGGCTAGGCAGCAAAGGTCTGTAATCTCAGCTACTTGGGAGGCTGAGACAGGAGGTCTGCAGGTTCGAGACTAGGCTCATCTGCTTAGTGAAGCCCTGTTTCAAAATAAAAAATAAAAAGCCGGGCATGGTGGCGCACGCTTGTAATCCCTGCGCTTGGGAGGCTGAGACGGGAGGATCGCACAGGTTAAAAGCCAGCCTCAGCTGGCTTAAGAGACCCTGTTTCCAAACAAAATAAATAAGTCTGGGAGTGTAGCCCGGAGGTAGAAGGCCTCTGGGTTCTATCCCCCAATACCGTAAAAAAATAAATAAATAAAAAATAGAGCTGGAGTGTAGCTCAGAGTTAGAATACCCCTGGATTCAACCCCCAGTACTGCAAAAAATAAAATCAGTAAGGCCCCAGGGTTCAATAGCCCGCTCCCCAAAACAATGTTCTGTCAAAAAAACCTACTGAAGTTGCCCAGCCTAGCATGGCCCAAATCCATGTTCATGTGGAACCCTTTCCCAAATAAGACATTATTAGTATGCTATAGAATTTAACATTTCTAGGATTATACTTTATGAATCAGTCATTAAAACCATCTAATACATGGAGTAATACTATCTAATATATGGAATTTAGGTCAAATAAAACTGAGATGCCAGGATGCAGCATAGTAGGGGGATTCTTAAGAGAATTAAGAAGAAAGCCCGGTGTGGCGGCGCACACGGCACACACCTGAAACCCCAGTACTTGGGAGGCTGAGAATAGAGGATCATGGGTTCAAGGACAGCCTCAGAAAGTAGTGAGACTCTCATCAACCCAGTGAGATCCTGTTTCAAAATAAAAATAAAATAGCCGGGCGTGGTGGCACACGCTTGTAACCCCCGCGCTTGGGAGGCAGAGACAGGAGGATCGCGCAGGTTCAAAGCCAGCCACGCGTGCTGGCTTAAGAGACCCTGTTTCCAAATAAAAATATAAAATAGGTCTGGGAGTGTAGCCCGGAGGTAAAAGGGCTTCCAGGAACCCCAGTACCACCAAAAATAAATAAAATAAATATTAAAATAAAAATAAAATAGGGCTGGATTAAAGCTCGATGGTAGACTGCCTCTGGACTCAATCCCTAGTGCCACAAAAAACACAATTATAAAAATAAAAATAAATAAATAAATAGATAGATAAAAGAACTTAGGAGCACCACTGGGTTCAACCACCAGTACCACACATGCACACACAAGATCTTAATTGCTATTTGTGAATTTCCTAAGCCCATATGTACGGGGATTTCTGTTGTTGTTGTTGTTTCTTTCTTTACTTTTTTTTTTTTTTTTCCTTTTGGTTTTGCAGGGCTGGAGACTGAACCCAGTGCATGCTAGGTAAGCCCTCAAGCCCTCTGCCACTGAGCTACGTCCCCGCGGGATTTTTTTTTCTTTTTCTTTTTTTTTTTTTTTTTTTTTGGTACTGGGGATGGAACCCAGAAACATTCTACCTCTGAGCTACATCCCCAGCCCTGTTTTTTTATTCTTTATTTTGAAACAGGGTCTCACTGAGTTGCAGAGGGTTTCACTAAGTAGCTGAGGCTGCCGGCAAAATGCAATCCTCCTGTCTCAGCCTCCCGAATGCTGGAATTATAAGCGCGCGCCGCCACGCATTGTCTTTTGATTTTGGTGAATTTTTGTTGTTGTTTGGAGTTTTTGTTTGTTTGCTTGTGTTTAAGCAACAAAGAGAGGGGACGCCATGTCAGAATCCTGAAACCACACTGAGTAAGAAAAGTTAAAGAAATATCCCTTTTCCTCTATGGAAAAACTAGAACCCAAACAGGGTACATTCTGGCCTTTTATAGCCTCCCTGTGAGCCCCCAGCACACCTGGAGATTCTTTCAAAATAATCCCCTAGATACAGACTCCCGCAGTGTTCTTGGAAGTGAATTCAGTGCTCAGGAGAAAGGACCACCCAGTCCACACCTGCTCTACCACTGACGTCCCACTCTCGCCCCCAAAGACAGCCGTGCAGCCAGGACACTCTGCACTAGCAGGTCCACCTGGCCCGCAACCTTCCGCGGACCCTTGGAAAAGAGCTAACAGAAAAAAATAAAAATGCACACAACCATTGCCCTTGAGAACCAGAAAGCTAAACTAGCAGCCTCCGGTTATGCGAAATGACTCACCTGGACTGGTTTTTATTCGATGAAAACACTTTATGAAAGTCACTGCAGGTGTGTCTAACACCTGGGCTGAGGACAGGAAGCGGGGAGTAGCCCAATGAAAGGGGTCGCGCTTAGTCCTTCTCCCCCAGACACCTTGGCGAAAGTGAGACAGTGTCTGTGTTAAAACACCTCCCGCACGCCCGTAATCCCAGTACTTGGGAGGCTGAGACATGAGGATCCTGGGTTTGAGGCCAGCCTCAGGAATGCAGAGAAACTCTCAGCAACCTAGCAAGACCCTGTTTCGAAATGAAATAATAAAAATGGCTGGGAGTGTAGCTCAATAAATCCCCAGTACCAATAAATAAATAAATAATAAAAAAAATAGAGCCGGGGATGTGGGTTCAATTTCCAGTACCAAAAGAAAAACAAAACACCTGACAGGTGCCCTGGATGTCCCAGCCTACCTGTGACTCCCTGCCTACCCACCCTGCCCCTCTCCACAGGGTAAGGCATAAAAAGCCACACGAATACAACGCAGGAACGTGGCGTTGAACCCGTCTCAGGCTGCTCATGACGCTCAGCAGAGGAGCAGGCAAATGGGTTTCTGCAAAGGCTAATTGATTCATTGCATGATCACCTGCCGCTCCTTCTAGTTACCATTTTCTGAGAGAATCTGGACTCGTGCAAACACTCGGTTCTTGTTTTACCCCGTAGGATAGTTTACATTTCAGGGGTCAGGGGGAGGGCTTCACAGTTTGAAGAGGACTATGAAAAATGAACGAATACAGGCTGACAAATAGTTCTCAAATTCTCTTCTGCCCACAGAATTTGCGTCCCTTCTGCTGACATTTGTCAAATGTCAGCAGGCCCTTTCTATCTATCATCTTCCTTACACAGAATGGCCTGAAAAACTGTGACGCTCTGTATATCTGCTTCCTATTACCTAAAAAAATAAAAAAATAAAAAAATTGGGGGGAGACTTTTCCAAAGGAAAGGAAATGAAAGGCAAAATATATCTCATGAAAGCCCAGTCGGTGAGCTTTTTCTAAATATCTGATTTTTGACTTAAGATTTCAGCACGGGCTTAATTCCATCACCAAGAATTACTAGGATCACAAAGTATATATACATATCGTTGAACAAGAGTCAGCTGGCCATGGTAGCGCACGCCTGTAATCCCAGTACTTGGGAGGCTGAGACAGGAGGATCACAGGTTTGAGATCGGCCTCGGCTAGCTAATGAACAAGAACCTAGCAAGAACATTTCAAACAAGAACTAAAATAGGGAGCCGGGCGTGGTGGCGCACACTTGTAATTTCAGCATTCGGGAGGCTGAGACTGGAGGATCGCAGTTCGTGAACAGCCTCAGCTACTTAGTGAGGCCCTCCGCAACTCAGAGAGCCTACTTCAAAATCAAGAATCCGAAGTAGGGCTGGCGGTGTAGCCCGGAGGTAGACTGCCCCTGGGTTCCATCCCCAGTACCCGCAAAGCAAACTAACTAAAATAGGGCGGGAGGTGTAGCTCAGGGGTAGAAGGCCCTGGGTTCAACCCCCAGTACCAAGCGAACAAACAAACAAGTCTATCCTGAAAATTTTCACTATCAGCCCAAGTACTCAGAAAGAACATTCCAAGAGAGAAAACGTAAGGTTTTCCAATCCATTAGATCTCGCCAGACTGTCATCCTAAGGACCGCACCTTGGGAAGCAGAATTTGCTACTTAAAATGCTGCTGTTTGAACTGGCTGGCTGTGTTTAAAGAAGAAAAGGTATCCACTGTGCCTCTAGTTAGTTTACAGCAGATATCCACCTCCGCGTCCTCACACTCTCACAGGAAATGAAAGCGATACGGAAGTGTCAAAACAAAAATCATCAGAGCCCATATGTACAAAATGACTTCCTCTTTTTCTGGTATATTCAATACCCTAGGGAGCAGAAGAATTGAAAGAGATCTTTTGGGGCTGTTGGTTCCAAGAAATGAAAATATTTTTCTGTTAAAAATAAGTAATTTCTGAGCTGGGCATGGTGGCACACACCTGTAATCCCAGTACTTAGGAGGTTGAAACAGGAGAATTGAAGTTTCAAAGCCAGCCTCACCAATTTAGCAAGACCTTCAGCAACTGAGACCCTGTTTAATAATAATAATAATAATAATAATAATAAATTAGCCAGGCATGATCATGCATGTCTCATCCCAGTACCTGGGAGGCTGAGACAGGATGATCACAGGTTCGAGGACAGCCTCAGCAAGTAGCGAGACTCTCATCACCCTAGCTAGACCCTGGGTTTTTTTTTTTTGTTTTTTTTTTTTTTGGGGTGTGTGTGTGTGTGTGTGTGTGTGTGTGTGTTTCGTGGTACTGGGGTGGAATCCAGAGGCTTTCTACCTCCGGGCTATACTCCCAGACCTTTTTTATATTTTATTTGGAAACAGGGTCTCACTAAGTTGCTGAGAGCCTCACTAAGTAGCTGAGGCTGGCTTCGAACCCGTGCGATCCTCCTGTCTCAGCCTCTCAAGCGCGGGGAATACAAGCGTGCGCCACCACGCCCGGCTTGGCTAGACCCTGTTTAAAAATAAAAAATATGGCTGAGGGTGTAGCTCGGAGGTAGAATGCCTTTGGATTCAATCCCCAGTACCACCAAAAAAGAAAAAAAAAAGAAAAAAAATCTTAAAATAGTTTACATGCTATTCAAACAACTATGCTATATAGAAAGCAAAGTGCTCAGGAGGAACTTGGATTGGAGGTTACAGTCTGGGAGGACCTGATTCAACCAATGATCAAGCGCTGTGCCTTCCTCCTGGCAGCAGGCTCAGCTCCCTAACAAAGGATATCAAATGTCTTCCGATTTTCGTGACCTTAAAGTCCAAGACTCCTCATTCGATTTCACGCTACTCCTCCATGAAGATTTTAGGGCAGCCTGATGGGACACCAGGCCACAGTCCACACAAGCCAAAGCCGGGTTCGCGAGGGGACCTCAGCCCTTCCATTTTGCTGGTCTAGGTCAGGAAAATGGGGCCGCGGCGGGGGTGGGGGATGTTTATGCTGCCACCTGTTGGCCGTATTGAGGAAGCACAGCACAGAGGCAGAAAAACGAGAACTTGAGGCAGGTTCATCCTTTAATATGAATATATTAAGACCCATCAGTGCTTCTCTTTCGTGTGTTTGTGTGATTTGGGGCTTGATACACTTGCATGTGTATTCTGGAGGGACGTTTTACCTCCAAGATACGCACCCAGCCCTTTGTTTTCATATAGGGTCTCACTAAATGACCAAGGGTCTCTCTTCATTGCTGAGGCTGGTCTTGAACCTGAGATTCTCCTGTCTCAGCCTCCCAAGTACTGGATTGCAGACGATGCCTATAAATGTCACTTAAGTCACTTAAGTGGTGGCAGGGAAGCTGTCAGACCCTTTGGAGAATATTATAAAACCCTGGGCCTTCTCCGGGGGCGGGGGGGGGGGATAAAAACACATATATCGGCCGGGGTGGTGGCGCACGCTTGTAATCCCCGCGCTTGGGAGGCAGACAGGAGGATGGCGCAGGTCCGAAGCCAGCCACGTGCGCTAGCTTAGGAGACTCTGTATCCAAAAAAAAAAAAAAAAAAAAGTAAAAATAGGTCTGGGAGTGTAGCCCAGAGGTAGAAGGGCATCCAGGAACCCCAGTACCACCAAAAAAAACCCCACATATATCAAAGTTTTGTGTTTGTGTGTGTGTGTGTGTGTGTTACTGAGGCTGGAACCCAGGGGGATTCTACGTCTGAGCTATACTCCCAGCCCTATTTTATTTTTTATTTGGAAACAGGGTCTCACTAAGTTGCATAGGGCCTCATTAAGTTGCAGAGGCTGGTCTTGAACCTGTGATCTTCTTGTCTCAGCCTCCCAAGAACTGGGATTACAAGTGTGTGCTACCACACCCAGCTACACCAAAGACTTTTGTAGACAAATTTAGATACCTGAATCCAATCGTTCACCCAAATTTTGTGTGTGTGTGTGTGTGTCTGAGGATGGAACCCAGAGGCATTCTACCTCCGAGCTACACCCCCTGCTCTATTTTTTATTCTTTATTTGAAACAGGGTCTCACTAAGTTGCAGAGGGCCTCACTAAGTAGCTGAGGCCGTCCGCGAACCGCGATCCTCCGGTCTCAGCCTCCCAAATGCTGGGATTACAAGCGTGCGCCACCACGCCCGGCTCATTCCCCAATTTTTATAGATAGACTAAAAAGACAGCAGATCAACCTCTTTTTTGTGCTGTGTCAAAAATTCTGTAAGATGGGGAAAAAAAAGCAGGCATTCTGGGGAGTAATTAGACTGTAAAATTATTCAGAGTAAATTTTTGACATCAAATGAGTTTTCATTCAAAATTGGTCATTACTGAAAGAAAAAAACAACTTGAAACATTTTCCTGCAACTGGGAATGTTTGGATTTCCTTTCAAAGTTAATCAATGGGAAAGGCTCCCTGGGAATTCTGGGTGGTATTTCCAACAGAAACATTATGCCTTTGACACCTCTATTGTTGATGTCTTAAATCCTCTCACCACAGTGGAGTTTGGGATCCGGTGACAGGGTCTTGGACACATGGTCTGTTTGTTTAGCTTGCAGAAATGTCTCCTGTGCTTCCACGAAGGGTTCCGAAGCACAGATTGCCCGGAGCTGTCAGCTGCCTCTAAGATGTTTTGAACATATCCCAGTGCTCTCCAAATGTGAAGGCCGCCCACCCCATCCCCCAAACAAAGCCCTTCCTACCGAAGGGAGGAGAAGCTGATGCAGTCCTTGGAGCCCCAGAGTAACTGCTCAGACTAACCGGCGGCGTTCCTCCCTAATGCAGTGATTTGCAGACACCTAAAGAGGCATCGATTGGCCCCTTCCATCGACACACAGGTCCTCTCCCCCGCAGTGTGACCAGGGCATTAACCCAGCAGCTCCCGAAACCCCTCTCCCCTTCCCCTTTACAAAATTAGCACTCGCCGTGTGTGTGTGCATGTGTGTGTGTGTAGAACCCAGAGGCATTCTACCTCTGAGCTACACCCCCAGCCCAATTTTATTTATTTATTTATTTTTTATTTATTTATTTTATTTTGAAACAAGTTCTCACTAAATTGCCGAGGGCCTCGCCAAATTGCTGAGGCTGGCTTCACACCTGCGATCCTCCTGTCTCAGCCTTCCCCAGTCCTGGGATTACAAGGTAGGCGACCACGCCCAGCTTGACAATGAGCCCTCTCTTTTCCATTTCTTTCCCCCTGACACTAGCCACCTGCTTAGGAAGCGAGCCGCATCCAGGGACATAGTCTTGTCACTCCGACTGCCTAGAGGAGCAAGGTCTCCTGTCCTGCTTTTTGTTCTCATTAAGTATGATTTTTATCTGTGCCAGTCTTCTCATAACTCTCACATAGCGTGTTATTCCACCAGCATGCAATATTTGCTCTTGAGAAATAAATCATCATCATTTTATGGGAGGGAGAAAGGTTCCCGGTTGCCGAACACGTGTCACTACCCCCCCCCCCCAGCAACCGTCCAGGTCCCTGGGTGATGAAGCGGTGGGTCCTGACGGTGCTGCGCGCCCGGCTCCGGGCTGTTTCAGGAGGTCTTAGGTTTTATTAATGCAATAAAATGAAGCTGTTACAGTTATCTACAGTATGTAATTACATGTGCAGATTATTGATATTGCTCACGCGATGCTTGAGTTTGCTTTTCCATTAATAGAAACGACATTTTATACATTAATTAAACAAAGAATTAATGATGGTTCACACAGTCTGTGTACAAGTATACGATGTAAATGCAATTATGCTCATCATAGAGCCGTCCTCTCTTTAGCAATAGGCTTTGTTCCAAAAGATGATTTTAAATGCATTTGGTCATAGAAATAAAATGAACCCAGTTTTATAAGAGAACAATGGTGTTCAGCCTGGCATCAGGCCTCACCCTTCTTGCATTTTAATTTTTATAAAATTTCACGTTGAGCTATTTACATTTTGACTATATTTATGCAGCACCAAAATTATTTAGAACAATGAATACAAACTCAACTTGTCTAAAACAAACCCATGTGATTTTTTTAATCTTTTTTGGGGGGTGTTGTTTTGTTTTTGTTTTGGGGTTTTGTTTGTTTGTTTGTTTTGCCAGGGATTAAACCCTAAGGCATTCTACCTGCAAGCTATACCCTCAACCCTATTTATTTCTTTCTTATTTGGAAACAGGGTCTCACTAGGTTGCTGAGAGCCTCACCAAGTTGCCAAGGCTGGCTTTGAACCTGTAAGCCTCCTGTCTCAGCCTCCCAAGTACTAGATTACATTACAAATGTGCACCACCATGCCCTGCTCATCCCAGCCCCCCATTTTTGTACTGAGGATTAAACAGGGCGAGCTACACCCTCAACCCTATTTTATTTTTTAGTTTGGAACAGAATGTCACTAAATTGCAGAGAGCCTCACTAAATTGGTGAGGCTGGCCGTGAACCTGCAATCCTATCTCAGCCTCCCAAGTACTAGGATTACAAGCAGGCACCACCTGTCAGGGAACATGGAAAAAAGGAAACACAGACAGACCAGAACAGGCTTTAGTGAGTAAAGCCTGGGAGGGGGAACTACTGGGAAAGAGAGTCCACAAGAGTCAGAAGAGGTCCTTTCCTTATAGACGAGGGGCTTTCTGCTTGTTTCTTTGTGGGCTTTCTGCATCCAGACTCCTGAAATGAGAGTGGACCTAACACTCTTCCTCCCTGCATCCTGTCGCCATTCCCTGAGCTCTGCAGACCCGACCTGACATGGACTGAACCCTAAAATCTCTGAAAGATGTGAGCAAATAAGTCTGCCTTCCTCTGCGCTGTGTGGTCAGTTGTTTTGGATCACCGCAGTAAGGATGCTGACTGAGACATCATCATTCAACTGCCCCATCTGACCCCTCGCCAGGCTTTGCTGGGTTCGCTTCTCAGCTTTCTCTGGGGTCTGCCCACCTCTCTCCAAGTCCCTCATCGCACTCTGGTTTGAACTACGTCCTCTCTTGCCTGGAACTCCACAGTGGTCCCAAACCCGTCTTCCCACACCACCCCCGGTCCACAGCACGCCTCCTTTCCATGTCGTAGTAAGGGAGAGATGTGCGATCCGCCCGTGCCTCCCTCTCCCCGGGGGAAGCATTCCCATCACTTTCGCTGACCTTCAGATAAACAGGACATTCCTTCCCACAACTTCTGTGGGGTGCGGCGAGGGGTATCGAGGGGTATGCTGGGGAATGAACCCAGGGGCGTTCTACCTTCTAGCTATACCCCCAAGCCTTTTTAATTTTTTATTTTGAAACAGGGTCTCACTAAGTTACTTAGAGCCTCACTAAGTTGCTGAAGTTAGCCTCAAAGCTTTGATCCTCCCGTCTCAGCCAAATTCTGGGGTTGCAGGTATGGGTCAGCATTCCTGGTTTATATTCTTAAATAGGTGTGTATATGTGTGGGAATATGTTTCTGGGGATTGAACCCAAGGAGGGGATTCTACCTCTGAACTATACCCACAGCTTTACTTTATTTTATTTTGAAACAGGGTCTCACTAAGTTGCTGAAGCTGGTTGTGAACCTGCAACCCTCTTGTCTCATCCTCTCAAATACTAGGATTACGGGCATGTACCACCACATCTGGCTCTGTTTATTTTCTGAAGAAGGGTCTCACTAAATTGCTGAAGGTCTCTTTAAGTTGCTGAGGCTGGCCTGGAGTCTGAAATCCTCCTGCCTCAGCCTCCCAAGTAGCTGAGATTATAGGTATGTACCGCAGTGACAACAGTCTAAGTGTGTGTGTGTGTGTGTGTGTGTGTGTGTGTGTGTGTGTGTTACTGGGGATTGATCCCAGGAGCATTCTGCCCCTGAGCTATACTCGCCCCCCCTATTTTATGTTTTATTGTGAAATAGAGTCTCACTAAGTTGCTGAGGCTGGCCTCAAACCTATGAACCTCCTGTCTCAGCCTCCCAAAGACTGGGATTATAGGCATGCACCACTATGCCCAGCTTTAGTCTAGGTTTTTTAAAACAAATAGCCAGGTGATTAAAATTGGAATCCTGCCCATTTCACATGAAATGGAGTGTTAGGGGAGTTTTTTACCTTCAGTCATCAAAAAATTCCTATTCCAATTTTAATCACCTGGCTATTTTCATTAGAGCTGAAGGAGCCAGGCGTAGTGGCACACATCTGTAATTCCAATACTTGGGAAGCTGAGACAAGAAGATGACAGGTTCAAGGCCAGCCTCAGCAAGTAGGGAGACTCAGCAACCTAGCAAGACCCTGATTCAAACTAGAACTAAAATAGGACTGGGAGTATAGGTTGGAGGAAGAATGCCCTTGAGTTCAATCTTCAGTACCACAGAGAGAGAGAGAGAGAGAGAGAGAGAGAGAGAGAGAGAGAGAGAGGGAGAGAGAGAGAGAGGTTGCCACCTTTAATTCACAATGGAGAAGAGAGGAGGGAGGCCAGCAGGTGCAGCAAGGTAGATGCTCTGTGTCCACCAACCTAGGCACCTGGTTGTTTGATTTAATTCACACACAAGCAAGGCCACTTGGGTTTTATCTTCATTTTACAGATTAAAACCCTGACCTGCCGGGCACGGGGGCGCACACCTGTAATTCCAGTGCTTGGGAGGCTGAGACAGGAGGACTGTGCATGTGTGAAGCCAGCTCTCAGCAACTTAGTGAGACCCTGTTTCCAAATAAAATATAAAAATAGGTCTGGGAGGATAACCCGGGGGTAGAAAGCCCCTGGGTTCCAGCCCCAAAGCCACAGAAAGAAAGAAAGAAAAGAAAGATGGGGCTAGGGGTGTAGCCTGGAGATAAATGCCCCTGGGTTCAATCCTCAGTAACACACACACACACACACACACACACACACACACACACACAACACACACACATCACTGCTCTAAAAATGTTTATACTTTTTACTGAAGCTCTGCAGTGATTAGCAGGCTGGCCTGACACCTAAGCCCCCGGCTGACACCCAGAGTCTCACCATGAGCGCCCCAGCCTCACCTAGTCCTTAGGAACCACTTTTCCAAATTACTGCCCGATGGTAGAATTTTTTTCTTTTCTTTTCTTTTCTTTTCTTTTCTTTTCTTTTTCTTTCTTTCTTTCTTTCTTTCTTTTCTTCTTTCTTTCTTCTTTTTGTGGTACTGGAGATCGAACCCAGGCGCATTCTACCTCTGAACCACACCCCCTCAGCCCTATTTTGAAACAGGGTCTTACTATGTGGCTAGGGTCTTGCTGATTTGCTGAGGCTGGCCTTGAATCTGCAATCCTCCAGTCTCAACCTCCAAAGTACTGAGATTACAGACCTGTTACCACCATACCTGGCTGGTATAATTATTCTTACTTTTCTATCAATGCTTTCCTTCCCTTTTATCTTCTAGAATGCTAAAATTTATCTCGTGACACAGTCACCTCCTGTCCTAGCTGCTGGTCTTTGTGGTCAAGGATGTATTTCTCAGGGTTTGATACCCCAGCTCTCCTGGGGGCTGCGGCTCTGTCTCCGACCCTGCCCGTGATGCTCGGGGCCCTCCCTGGAGTGTGAAATTTGACAGAAAAGAAGAAAGAATAGGAGAGGAGAGGAGAGGAGAGGAGAGGAGAGGAGAGGAGAGGAGAGGAGAGGAGAGGAGAGGAGAGGAGAGGAGAGGAGAGGAGAAAAAGACTGAAATATGCATGGAAATTTGGTCTGCATGGCTGATAACTGCACAGGTATTTTAGAACCTTCTATAAGAACAATAAACCTGTACCAATGATGGCAGAGGACACCAAACTAATGACCACAATAATTCACTGTCCTGTCTAAAAAAATTCAGCAAAGTCAAAACTTTGGAACAGAATAAACTAAGGGGTGACATTAGATAACCTCCCACAAACTTCCAGCACACACCCCAACTACTAAGAAGCACAACTATATTTCATATTCTTTTATAGTTTAAATTTTTTTCCCTCTTGAAACAACTTTAAAATCTCAGGAAAGCCCAATGTGGTGGTACACTCCTGAAATCCCAATACTTGGGAGGCTGAGACCGAAGGATACAAGGTTCGAGGCCAGCCTCAGTAAATTAGCAAGACCCCCAGCAACTTAGTGAGACCCTGTTTCAAAACAAAAAGGTCTGAAGGTATAGCTCGAAGGTAGACTGCTCCTGTGTTCAATACCCAGTCTAAAAAGATAAATAAATAAAAAATCTCAGGAGAAATTGTCTGAAACCTTAATTTAGAAAAAAAAAAAAAATCTTGGCCGGGCGTGGTGCTCACGCTTGTAATCCCAGCATTCCGGAGGCTGAGACTGGAGGATCACGGTTCGCGGGCTGCCTCAGCTACTTAGTGAGGCCTCTGCAACTCAGTGAGGCCCTGTTTCAAATAAAGAATAAAAATAGGGCTGGTGGTGTAGTTTGGAGGTAGAATGCCCCTGGGTTCCATCCCCAGTACTGCAATAAATAAATAAATAAATAAATAAATAAATAAATAAATAAATAAATAAATAAATAAATTTAATTTTAAAATCTTTCTTTCTTGAACTTACCTAATATGATTTTTGCTTTTTCAATTTACTTTTTTTTTTTTCCCCCTCTTTGGTCTTGTTGGTACTGGGGGTGGAACCCAGGGGCATTCTCCAGCCCTTTTTTATTTTTTGTTTTGAAACAGGATCTCAGTAGGTTGCTGAGAGTTTCACTACTTTGCTGAGGTTGTCCTCAAACCTGCGATCCTCCTATCCCAGCCTCCCACGTACTGGGATTTCAGGCTGGCACCAGCACACCCAGCTACTTTTTACATTTTTGAGTATGGAGATTTTAAGATTAGAACAGCAAGACTGTCCTCTTCGTAACTCAGAAGAACACCCCATGAGGGTCTGGTCAAAATGTTAGCCCTAAACCAGCATGTAACTCACATTTAGTTAGAGCAAAAACAACCGAGATTTCTTTTCCCCAGAAGCCAGCCTTCACTGAAGGAGCTCATCGGCCAGTCTGCTCCTGACTGGGAATGCTGGCCTGGCAGAGCAACGCACCCTAGAGAGAGAGACTAGCATCCTTGGGAGTTTGTTTGTTTGTTTGTTTGTTTGTTTGTTTGTTTTGATACTGGAGATTAAACCCAGGGGTATTCTACTTCTGACCTACACCCCGAAACCTACTTTATTTTTTTTTGTTGTTTTAAAGAGTCTCATCTTATGTTGCTGATCCTGTCCTTGAACCTGCGATCCTTTTCTCAGTCTCCCAAGTACTGACATTACAGGTGTGCACGGGCTTCGTCCATTTTTTTTTTTTTTCCCCTGTACTGGGGATGGAACCCAGGGCCATTCTACCTCCGAGCTGCACCCCCAGCCCTATTTTTTATTCTTTATTTTGAAACAGGGTCTCACTGAGTTGCAGAGGGCCTCACTAAGCAGCTGAGGCTGTCCGCGAACCAGGATCCCCTGTCTCAGCCTCCCGAATGCTGGGATGACAGGCGTGAAAGAATGTGAAGCGATAAATTTATTCCCAGATGCTGAGAGCGGCTTTTGTTTATTTGTTTGTTTGTTTGTTTGTTTGTTTGTTTTCTGTTGGGAACCTCTGCATAAGAAACGAAGGAGATGGAGGCGCTGGCTACACCGCTGCTCGCCACCTCCTGGGGTGGGGCTACCTACTCCTCCTGCCCCTTCCCCCACCATCAGCACCTCTCCTTTGCTCGGATTTCATCAGATTAATATGTAACCAAAGAAATGCAAGAAATAATTTCCCAATCTGCATGCCTCGGCAACTTTTAAATTCCTTTAGCTTGGTAGCAACCACCAGCCAGACTTTTCCCCACTCTGACATATTTATTCCTCCTCTTCAGATTCCAGACCATTCCAAGAGGTGGGCAAAAATACAACAGAAGCAGAAGGCTTGTCTACAGTCCTCACATGCTTTACATACCCTCAAAATATGTGGCTTATTAACGACTGATTTTCCGCCCTCTTCAATAAGCTTTTATTAGCATGCCACTCCTTAACTTTTACATGTCAAACCCTCTTGAACCGCGCTCGTCCCCTTTATGATTTTTAATCTAAAGGCAGAGCGGTATTTATATCCCTCACAATAAGACAGTGAATTGTTTTAAGATTCTCCCGGCTGGATGTGATAAAGAAAGAAGGAACCTTACAAAATGATAAATATTTTCATTAAAAACTTTAAAACTAAAAGTTTCAAGATAGGTTCTCCTCTCTTATTTCTTGTCAAAACATGACTTAGGACCCAAAACTAATCTACTTTCAATTTTATTCCATATTTCAGCGCTGTCGCGGTACTCAGCCGAGAGTATTGGAATACGATCATTTTTTATTTTGTTGATGTTACAGACAGCTTTATTTCACCAAGCAATCTTACACTACGTCTACCAGTGGCGGGGCAAAGAGGTCAAATCGTCTATCCTTACAGGTAGAGAGCTTATTAAATGGCGCGTCTATTAAACCCGATGGACAACATAAAGAAACATCGCAGCAAAAGACTTTTAACATAGTTCAATGGAGATATGGCTCGAAAGGATAGTAAATAATTTAAACGGAAACCAATAGGGAATTTGTTATATTTTTACTAGCGTCTTCGAAATTATATTTCAAACAAAGTAATGAGAATAGAGAGACACACAGAAGCTACAGAGAGCAGCCCAAGTTTTACAAACCTCACGCCGTTAAGTATTTTCTCTTGGCAAATCCACGGGGACATGAGGCTTCTGCTCAAATCTAAACATTCATAAATCAACAATGTTATCGCAAAACTCATTTGAAATAATCTACCCATAAATATTGTATACTTGTGAAGAGATATAACGACATTTTTTAAATTATCTTCCCAACTGCCTTTTTTTGTCTTTTTGGAAGATGGCTAATTTTTAAATTCTATTTATGAATTAAGACAAAAACTTCACTTCTAGAAAAAAAAAATGACACTAGAAGGATTAAACAAAAGTGACATGGGAGAGCTCGGGGCTGGGTCTCAGTGACAGGATCCTTGCCTAGCATGCTGGGTTTGATCCCCGGCACTGAAAAAAAGGAGAAAAATCTAAATGTGATTCTAAAAAACATGTTAAAGCATCGTTTGAGTGTTCTTTCCTTTTTATGTGTCCCTAACTCTTCATTGTAAAACATCAAACCTGTCAGTCTTTTCATCACAATCTTCTCTCACATACTTAACTGTGTTTACAAAAACTAAAAAGCAACAAATGGCATCCATGAAAGAGAACCCAACTTCTTTTCCTTCCTCTTTCTTTCTTTCTTTTCTTCTTCTTCTTTTTTTTTTTTTTTTTAACTGGGGGCATTCTACTCCTAAGATGCACTCCAGCCCTATTTTATTTTTTTTATTTTAAAACAGGCTCTCACTAACTTGATGAGGGACCTAAGTTGTTGAGGTCGGGCTCAAACCTGCGCTCCTCCTGCCTTAGCCTCACAAGTACTGGGATTCCAGGTAGGTGTGCACCACCATACCCAGCTGAGACTCAATTTCTTATCCTCAGAGGCAAGCTGTGTTATTTTACCAAAATGGCAAACTGAATCTGTAACTTCTAGTAATTTTTATCATGAGCCGGGTGTGGTGGCACATGCTTGGAATCCCAGCATCTGGGAGGCTGAGAGGAGGATTGCAATTCACAGACAGCCTCAGCTACATAGCCAGGCCCTTCACAACTCAGTGAGACCCTGTTTCAAAATAAAGAGTTGAGCCGGGCGTGGTGGCGCACGCTGGTAATCCCAGCGCTTGGGAGGCTGAGACAGGAGGATCGCGCAGGTTCAAAGCCAGCCTCGGCTACTTAGTGAGGCTCTCGGGAACTTAGTGAGGCCCTGTTTCCAAATAAAGTATAAAACAGGTCTGGGAGTATAGCCCGGAGGTAGAAAAGCTCCTTAGCACCACAAAAATAAATAAATAAATAAATAAACAAACAAATAAGAGTTTAAAATAGAGCTAGGGGTTAGGTCAGAGGTAGAATGCCCCTGGGTTCCATCTTCAGTACTTATAATAATAATAATAATAATAATAATAATAATAATAATAATTTTTGTCATAAGCCAGCTGTAGTGGTGCACACTGACAATCGTGGTACTTGGGAGGCTGACACAGGAGGATTAATGGTTGGAGGCCAGCCTCAACAATTTAACAAGACTCACAGCAACTTATCAAGACCCTGTTTCCAAATTAAAAAAAAAAATAAAAAGAGCTGGGGTATAGCTTAGAAGTAGAAAGGCCCTAGGTTCAATCCCCAGTACCACAAAATCAATAATCTTAAATACTATATCTTTTAATCTTGGAATTGGGCCCCTAGTCTCTTACCAGAAAACCAGGTCTCTGGTATCTTATCAAGAATATCAAATCCCTGATCAAGGGGTTCTCGGGAGATTCGCCTGGCGGGATAATTAATAAGATCTCAAAACATAAAAACCACGAGCTGTTAAAGTTCACAATTACCTGCCCTCATGGCTCCACTCGGAACGCGCCGTCCTTGCCCGAGCCCGCAGTAAATCATCTACCTAAATGTATTTGCACCCAATCACTTTTTAAAGTCACAATCTTCGTAGTGTCAACTTGTCAAGGGTCAAAGGGAAGAGCAGGCAAGATTCCCAAATCAATCTGCTTGTAGAAGCCGTCTCGTTTCATTTCAAATTACCTGCCGCCTTGGAAGCGGGCTTCGGACAAACTGCCTCCCTCCATAAACCGTGACAGCGCGGGCTGAGCTTCTGCGATCATTCACAAGGGGCAGGTCCTGCCCGGTCTGTCATTAACTACTTTTAAATGGCCGGCAGGGTTAAGTGATCTTGCAGGGCGGCCGCAGATATAAATACTGTTTGGACAGTTGAATGTCAAGGGACATCCTCTGGGATTAAAACCGTGTAACCCGATCGGACCGTGGTCGATGTGAGGACCGGGGTGCTTTGGTGCTGTTACGTGAAGTGGTGCCCATACATAGGTTTTTTTTGAGAGCGACCCTCTCGGAAATCCAGTGTCTGCGTCATGTAACTTCTGGGCGGTGTTCTGAGAATAGTAAAAATAACTTTGTACATTCAAGAGTTTTTCCCTTCCAGAAAGCGGCGTTCTGCTAGAGTTTGCATCTGTCCTGGCAAGATCGGGAAACATGAGCGGATGGAGGGTGCAGGCCTTGGGCTTCCAGGACGCACCTGCCGCTGTCCGGGTTGGGGCAGCTGGATGCAGTGATTCGTGCACAGCAGAGCCACGGGTAGAAAAAAATAAGCCCCAAACACTTAACGCTTCGCCCTTCTAGTGCTCATTCCTGGAGGTAAACTCTACAACATCTAAAAATAACACGGAGCTAGGTGTGGCGGCGCACGCCTGTGATCCTAGGTATCAGGGAGGCCAGATTCAGCAACTGAGTGAGGCTCTTGGCAACTTATGGAGACCCTATTTCAAAAATCGTAAAAATGAGGCCGGGGTGGAGGTCAGGGGTACAAAGCCCCTGAGTTCAATCCCCAGTACCACCTAAATAAATAAAGGTAACCCGCGATACTTCCTGAGTGCTCAGTACATGCGAGGCACTGTGCTAAGGGCTTGGTATGCACGGCTTCGCGTGAGTCTCGCAAGCTAATGAAGATTCCATCTTATCCTAGTAGACAGGCGAGTGCATTGTGGGTCAGAGCAGGCAGTGACCGGCCTCGCGCACACCGGCGACGATGCGGAATAGGAGCGCATCTCGGAATTCTAGAAGGAGCCCTCTCGACTCTGATGCCAAGCCACCTCCATGACCACTTCCTCCTGTGAGAAGTTCTACTTGCTTGACTTAAAAAGTGTTTGTAGAGCCAGGCGCGGTGGCGCGACGCTTGTAATCCCAGCATTTGGGAGGCTGAGACAGGAGGATCGTGGTTCGAGGACAGCCTCAGCTACCTAGTGAAGCCCTTTGCAAACTCAGTGAGACCCTGTTTCAAAATAAAAAATATTTAAAAAAAATAGGGCTGGGGGGTGTGCCTCGGAGGTAGAATACTGCTGGGTTTCTCTCCGGTACTGAAAAAAATGCTTATATATTGGCTAACCTTTCGTGTGGGTGTGTGTTGGGGGGAGTTACCGGAGGTTGAGCCCAGGGGCATTCTACCTCAGAACTATACCCCCCAGCCATATTTTTAAATTTTTGTTTTGAAACAGGATCTAATTAAATTGATGAGAGTATCAACACTTGCTGAGGTTGTTCTTTAACCTGCAATCCTCCTGCCTCAGCCTCCCGAGCACTGGTGTTACAGACACGCATTTCCACATCTGACTGGCTTACCTTTTTTTAACATGCATTAGCCCTGTGCAAAAACCTGCTGAATCAAACTGGGTGTGGTGGTGCGTGCCTGTGATCCCAGTATTGGGAGGTTGAGACAGGAGGGTTGCAGGTTTGAGGACAGCCTCAGCAATTCAGCAAGACCCTCTTCCAAAAGAAGGAGGAGGAGGAGGAGGAGGAGGAGGAGGAGGAGGAGGAGGAGGAGGAGGAGGAGGACATGGTGGAACATCCTTGTAATCCCAGCATTTGGAAGCTGAGACAGGAGGATCACAGTTGGCGCACAGCCTCAGCTACTTGGTGAGGCCCTTTGCAACTCAGTGATACCCTGTTTCAAAAAATAAAGAGTAAAAAAAATAGGGCTTGGGGTGTAGCTCAGAGGTAGAATGTCCCTGGGTTCCATCCTCAGTACTGCAAAATAATAATAATAATAATAATAATAATAATAATAATAATAATAAAGGCTGGGAGTGTAGCTCAGCGATAGAACACACCTAGCACTAAACAAAACAACCCCTGTGAATCTCTAGGAGTTGTTTAGCTGCTTGGAGAGTCAGGGTGAGGCAAGTCCATCTGAAATAGCAGCACCTCTCTGGGGACACGGAGACTTTCCAGAGGGCACCTAGGCACCGCATCTTAAAGAAATCCTCCTCAGAATCCTCCGTGTCCAGATGTTTTCTTTCCTAAAAGCGATCGTCCTGGAAAGTATGCGAATTCTCATCTCTACCCCTTTCACAACAGTCGTTGTTGCGGCTTGGACCTGGAATGTTCCCCAGAAGCTGGCGTGTGGGGCAGCACCACGGCGTGCAGAGGTGACGCCGCTGGGTCAGGAGGGCTCGGGCCTCACGGGGCACAATCCAGCTGCTGGATTCATAACCCAGGTGAACGCCCTGGCGGATGGGAAGCCTGCAGGCGGGTGGACATGGTTAGAGGAATTAGATCAGTGGGGACACGGCCTTCGGGATATCTGTTCCGTGTGTGCGTGTGTGTGTGTGTGTGTGTGCGTGTGTGTGTGTGTGTGTCTGTCTGTCTGTCTGTCTGTCTGTCTGTCTGTCCTTTCTGGCTCCCGTGAGCTGAGCACTCTCCTCCAGCCCCCATGATATTCTGCAGCACTTCAGTCCCCGTGGACCGAACCTCTGAAACCCTGAGCCAAGATAAGTCTTCCCCCTCCAAGTGGTTCGTTTGTTTATTCCTGGGACTGGAACCAAGCTACAGCCCCAGACATACATATATAATGAATATGTAGAACACATATATTTTAAATAGGGTCTTGCTAAGTTGTCGAGGCTGTTTTTGAACCTGTGATCCTCCCGTCTCAGCCTCCCAAGTACAGGGATTACAGGCGTGCACGGTGGCTCCTAAACTTTTTCTCAGATACTTTGGTCACATCGGTGAGAAACTGACTCGCTATAAATCAGATCTTGTTATAGTTAGGTATAAAATGTCCCCTAAAGAGCTCATGAATTAATTGTGGAGTTGATGTAATTGGGCCAGGAGGATTGTAATCACGGCCGTGGGTAAATCCATTGTTAAGAATTCACCTGGATGATCCAGGCCATAGGATGTGGCTGGAGGTGGGTCCCGGGGGATCATGTACATGGTTCCTCCTGCTCGCTTGCTAGCGCTCCCGCTCTCGCTCCTCTATCCTGTAGGAGCACAGCCCAGGTGCTATCCCTCTGTCCACCTCCCTCGTCACCCCCAAGATCCGCAAGCCCCAGCCTCAGATGGACCAGTCGATCCTGAAACTGTAAGAAAATAAATCTTGGCTAAGCGTACTTGGGAGACTGAGACAGAAGGATCTCAGGTTTGAAGCCAGCCTCAGAAATTCAGAGAGGCCCTCAGCAACTTAGCAAGACCCTATGCCCAAATAAGCAATAAAATTGGGCTGGGGGTATAGCCCAGAGGTAGAAGACTCCTAGGTTTCATCCCTGGCACCAAATACATAAATAAACCTTCTTTCCCCTAAGTTATGTGGTCAGGCCTTTAGATTATGACTGGGTAAAAATGACGGCAACAGATCTTCCCCAAACTTACCTCAAAGGCACACCCCACTGCCCTGCCCGCCCTGCCCTACGGGGCAATCTACACTGTGCCAAAGAATATCTACCTGGGCCCTGGACTTCCCTGTCTAATTTGTCCCATTGAAGAAATGTGTTTCTTTTTCTTTTTTTATTTCTTTTTTTATTTCTATCTTGTGGTACTGAGGATTAAAACCAGGTGTGTTCTACCTCTGAGCCAAATTTAGTTTATTATTTGCTTATTTTTTTGAAACAGAGTCTCTGTAAGTTGCTGAGACTGGCTTCCAACCTAAGAGCCTTCTATCTCAGCCTCCCAAGTACTGGGATTACAGGTGTGAGCCATCAGTCACAATGATTACTGTGGACATTTTTGACCACTAAAAATAAATGTCTCCAAACATTGCCCAATGTGGGGAAGAGAAGAACTGCTCTCAACTGGAAATTCTTACATAGGAATATAATGGGTTTATTATATATTTTCTTTATCTTTCTTTTTTATACATTTAGTGGTGCATCGTAATTATAGAATATGAGAGCAGGATTTGATTTTTGCTATTTTTTAGTGCAGAGGAATAAATCTAGGGCTTTGCACATGCTAGGCAAGAATAGTGTGTGTGTGTGTGTGTGTGTGTGTGTGTGTGTGTGTGTGTGTGGTGTGTTACTGGGAATTGAACCCAGAGCATTTTACTTCTGACCTAAACACCCAAAGACCAATTTTATTATTTATTTATTTATTTATTTATTTATTTATTTATTTATTTATTTTTGGTACTGAGGATGGAACCCAGAGGCATTCTAATTCCAAGCTACATCCCCAACCCAATTTTATTTCTTATTTGAAACAGGGTCTCACTAGGTTGCTGAGAGCCTCACTAAGTTGCAGAGGCTGGCTCTGAACCTGTAGTCCCCCTGTCTCAGCCTCCCAAACACTGGGGTCCCAAGCGTGCGCCATCACACCCATCACATCA
>NC_137793.1:89868620-90053620 GCF_963383645.1 Muscardinus avellanarius | reverse complement strand
ACCACCAAAATAAAATAAAAGAATAAAATAAAAGAAGAAAGCAGAGCTGGGGGCTGAAGCTCAGGCTTCAGTTCCAGTGACACACACAAGAACATAGTTGGAGAGATGGCCAGGGCAACTCCACCAGAAGGGGCGAGGCGTCCACGCCCTCTCCCAGCCACAGAGCAGGAAACCCACGCTGGCAACTGTGTAGAGCATCGGATGTAACACAACTTCGAGACCCCATAAGCAGCTTTTTCGGGCATGCAGTTATATAGAGTCACAATGGTAAGAGTGTGCCTCATTTATAGAAATGACACATCTTTGGGGATGTCAGCTATACACAAAATCAATGGCCGAGCCGGAGGGTGAGGAACAGGCAAGCCAGTTAAGTGCAAGGTAGCGAGAGGGTTACATGTAAGGCATTTTTGCACAAGAGCTGAAATGCGCGGCAGTACATGAACCACAAGAGAGACGAGATTTTGTCTGGGGTGCCAGTTTCTGTGGCCATCTTGGATTGTGGTGATGACAGCCTCAAGTTCACACAGCTCCCCATCAGAAAAGTGGGGGAGCAGAGATGCGCAGGCGTGCCCAAAGGCTGACAGTGGGTCAGTTCTGTAGGCCGTCGATGTTTGCCTTGGCAAGGAAGATCTAGGAGCTCAGAGAAGAAAAGTCACTAGACGAGGATGAATCGGGGCCGCAGCTGTAAGGAACCAGAGATCAGCTGAGCTGTTCGCTGGTGGGGAAAGGTGTGAATCTTGCAAGCCGCGTATTGGTAAGAATGACGCAGTGCAGGGCATGTGTGGTGGTGTTATTGCAGCTGCCTCGTGAGCAAAATGTGTAACATCTGGAGAGTTGTAGCACGAAGACAATGAGCATGAGATCTATAAAGCAAGCTGTAAGATTCCGAGTGCGTTACAAAGGGTTAACAAAGATGGCATTTTTCATTTGCCAATAGGAGGCACATAGCACGCCAAATGTAGAAAGTTAAGAGGAGAGCAAATATAAGCGGGATGAACAAGCCGAGCGTGGTGGCGCACGCTTGTAATCCCAGCATTCGGGAGGCTGAGACCGGAGGATGGTGGTTCACGGACAGCCTCAGCTACTTAGTGAGGCCCTCTGCAACTCAGTGAGACCTGGTTTCAAAATAAAGAATAAAAAAAAAAAAAATAGGGCAGGGGGTGGAGCTCGGAGATCAAACGCCCCTGGGTTCCATCCTCAGACCTGCAAAATATAATTAATTAATTAATTAATTAAGCAGGATGAATAAAAAGGGAGTGAGAATATGTCAGATTTAAACAAAGAAATGATAATGTTACTAAAGAAAGGCAGGTGAGGAGAGCTAGTGTACAAATACGTTTTGTGAAAAGTTTAAGCAGCTAGGCTGAGGTCAGGAATTTTCTGTAGATGTAGATGTCCTTTGCTGTTAGTGATCCGAAAAGTGTTTCCACCACCAGGTGCCAAAATTTCCTGTAAAGAAATTTGATTTGGCCGGGCGTGGTGGCGCACGCTTTTAATCCCAGCACTTGGAAGGCTGAGACAGGAGGATCGCACAGGTTCAAAGCCAGCCCCAGCTACTGAGTGAGGCTCTCAGCAACTCAGTGAGACCCTGTTTCCAAATAAAAATATAAAAGAGGTCTGGGAGTGTAGCCCGAAGGTAGAAAAGCCCCTGGGTTCCACCCCCAGTACCACAGAGAGAAAGAAAGAAAGAAAGAAAGAAAGAAAGAAAGAAAGAAAGAAAGAAAGAAAGAAAGAAAGAAAGAAGAAAGAAAGAAAGAGGACGGAAGGAGGGAGGGAGGGAGGGATTTGGTTTGGGACTTAGAATGTGCCTTAAGGTAAACATGAGGTATATCTACGTGGGTTGTTCTATGTGCACAGCAGGCTGTGAAGGCGGCATGTGGCTGGACTTTTATATTTTTTCTCTGTGGTTTAAGTTAAAGCAGGTTTGATACGGGGAGGATTGAAAGGTAAGTAGAGGATCCATTAAAGCTAGTTTCTGCTCCAACCGAACGTTGAAATGCTTTTTTTTATCCTGCAGCCGCAGGGTTATAAGCCAAATGAAAGTTCCATGGTGTGTCCAAGTCACGCACCCAGGCCCGTGCTGAACGAGCTGTAGAAGGCGCGCCGTGGTCTGATCTGAGGATCGCAGGTGGTTCACAGGCAAAAATTCACAGCTCTGAGGCACAAACTGTGAATGTGGCAGAAGCATCATGTGACGCAATGGCGAGAGCAATAGATAGAGGAGTTAGCCACGACGCGCGCATGATTACTGCATACTCTTGAGGGGTCTGTGTGTGAGGGGTCCTATGAAGTCCATTTGGATTGTAAAATTGAAAGGGTTTGTAAGTATCAGTAGGAAGCCTGTGTTGAAATTTAAATGAAGCAATTTTGCAATCGCTGCACCAGCCCAGGGCTTTCATGATTGTGTGCTGCGTTAAATGTAAGTTACAGCCGGTGGCGGTGGCACACGCTTGTAATCCCAGCATTCGGGAGGCTGAGAATGGAGGATCACGGTTCGCAGACAGCCTCGGCTACTTAAAGAGGCCCTCTGCAACTCAGTGAGACCCGGTATTCAAAATAAAAATACAAAATAGGGCAAGGGGTGTAGATCAGAGATCGAATGCCCAGACCCACAATAAATAAATACATAAATAAATAAATAAATAAATAAAGGCAAGTTACAAGTTTTCACCCATGCAGACAGGGCATGTGACCCAATATGCCCATTTGGTTTGTGAATGGTGAGAAGGGAGGCTTGTGTTGTGTCCGTGAGGAGTCCAAAGTGTTTTGTAAAGCAAGAGGTGGTACTTTGGGAATAATCTAGGTAGCTTCTGTCTTCTGGAGGGTAATAGGAATAAGTGTATGTCTGCATTCACTTTTGATATCCTTAAGTAATTTAAGCTTGGTTGTACGGGTTACTGCCTCGTCCTGATTTTTATATTTGAAAGTGTCAGCGTCATCCTGATGTGTTGAGACATGAGTGACATGTATGTGTAAAGAACTAGCTCTCTGTCTCTCTCTGTCTCTGTCTCTCTGTCTCTGTCTCTATCTCTGTCCCTGTCTCTCTGTCTCTCTCTGTCTCTGTCTCTCTGTCTCTGTCTCTCTCTGTGTCTCTGTCTCTCTCTCTGTCTCTCTCTGTCTCTCTGTCTCTGTCTCTGCTCTCTCTCTCTCTCTCTCTCTCTCTCTCTCTCCTTCTTCTCTCTCTCTCCTTCTTCTCTCTGACTGCTTCTCCTTTTGACTCCACTGCTTAAATAAATCTCTTGGCTGTAAAAACAAAAAAAAGAATTATAAAGTGTGTGTGTGTGTGTGTGTGTGTGTGTGTGTGTGTGTGTGTGTTACTGGGGATTGAGCCCAGAAGCATTCTACCTCTGAGCTACACTCCCAAGTATTTTAATTTTGAAACAAGGTCTTGCTAGGTTGATGAGAATCTCACTACTTGCTGAGGCTGTCCTCAAGCCTGCAATCCTCCTGTCTTAGCCTCCCAAGTACTGGTATTACAAGCAGCACCACCACATCTGACTAAGAATTAGAAACTTTCAAGAGTTTTTCCCAGTATGTTCTTGACCAAAGGTCTTTGCCATTTATCTTTTAAAATCTATTTATGGAAGCCGAGTGTGGTGGCACACACTTGTAATCCCCGCGCTTGGGAGGCTGAGACAGGAGGATCACGCAGGTTCAAAGCCAGCCTCAGCTACTTAGTGAGGCTCTCAGAAATTTAGTGAGACCCTGTTTCCAAATAAAAAATATAAAGTAGGGCTGGGAGTATAGCCCAGAGGTAGAAAGCTCCTGGGTTCTACCCCCAGTACCACCAAAAAACAAAAATCTATTTATGGGACTGTGGGGCAATCAGTAAAATGTAAATTTAAGAGTTTCCTTCATTCAAGAATGAGTTTCCTTCATTCAAGAAACGTCTGACAGCCAAAACTAACACCATCAGTTCAGTGTGTTGTGCTGAGAAAGAGTTACCTTGCTCCAGAAGCATTGTTTGATCCCGTGGGCATCACGCTACTGATTTCCACTCTGTTTTCCTTTGATCACAGAGGCTGATCCGACTGTAAACCGGGCGTTTGTGAGCTGGACCAGGCAGGGCCCCATTTCCCTATTTTGGGCAGGAGTTCTCTGCCCTCAGAATGAATTCCGGTAGGTCAAACTCCAGTGTGTGAATCTCCTCTGTGAGGAGCCCTGGTTAGCCCTGGAAGTTGAGGTCTCCTCCTGGATGTGCCATTTCCAGGTTAGCGGAGTGGGGTCCATCTGGATCCCAGCCGTTTTCTCAGGGGTCAGTTTTATCCAGGGTAATGAAGGTTCTATGCGCCTCGTAGCAATCAGGTTTGGTTCCGTAGAATGGAGGGGCTCATCAGTAAGACAAATATATTTCTGAAAGAGAGAATATTTGTTAGATGTGTATGCAAATTTAGAAGTCCAGAAACCTACTGGGAGGAATTGTAGTGATGGGGAAAGTTTGGTCTCTAGAGATCAAGTACCATAATCAGCAGTAAATCAGAGCTCCAGCGTCCGTTTTGACTGAGGTGTGGAGCGGTGCAGAGTCTAGAATGTGTGTCTGTAATCCTTGAGTGCATTCAAGGATCGCTGCTGTGCTGTGGACCAGGTGAGGTTACAGGTGGGCATCACCAGGCCTGGCTGCCCGTGCTTTTGAGGCGCATTAGTGATCTATTCCTGGGTAACAAGAGGATCACAAGCTTAGTGGCTTAATATGTTTTGTTTTGTTTTGTTTTGTTCTCACAGTTTCTGAGGGACAATGGTCAGGGGATTTGTGAGATCGTTTTCTGAAAGGCTGGGACTTGCTGGCGGGGCTGCGGCTCATCCGAGGTCCGACTGGGGAAATACCTGCTTCCAATCTAACCTGTTGCCATAGAGGACAGCCAACCTCAGCAACTTGTGAGGCCCTCCATAACCTAGTGAGACCCTGTATCAAAATAAAGAATAAAAACTGGGGCTGTGGGTGTGGCTCAGAGGTAGAATACCCCTGAGTTCAATCCACAGTACAAAAAAAAAAAAAAAAAAGGCAGAGCAGAATACGCTGTCACAGAAATGATGGGGATAGAGGCTGTAAAAGCAGAGATAGACTGGGGATTTGGCTCAGTGTTAGAGCGCTTGTCCAGGGGATGGAACCCTGGGTTCCATCCCCAGTACAGCAGAAATAAAAAGGCAAAAGCAACAACATCCACCGCCGTCACCAATCATGATTATATAGTTAATTAGCATTTCCATCCTGGTATTTTCCTACAGGGAAGATAAATTACAACTTGTGTGTGTTATAGACTATCTGGATATAAATTACCTTAACCATGATGTTTAGCTGCCGGGGTCCAGCCCTAGCAAGAGTCGAGGTTCGTGTGTTGGTGAGAGAAAGCCGAGGTGGAAGGAGAGAAGAACTGCCACACGAGATCAGATTCAAGCTTCTCCATTTTATTCAGGATTTGTTACAATTTTTATACTCTCTTTTTTGGCGGAAAAGCAAGGGCATAGCCATGCAAGCAGGAACTCCAAGGGCAGGAAAAGTTATTATTTACAGACCTCAGGGCAGGGTGTCAGACATTTAAATAATCATAGTGTGCTTTGTCTCATCACAAGGCTAACGTGGATTTAATCGTATACAGTGGCTCTAACTAAGGTCAGTTTGAACTTAATGTTCGGCCCAAACTTTATTCTTGGGAAAAAAATCTTTGCTGCCTGAGTCTTTCACAAGCCGCTGCCCATCAGTTTTAGTTATAATGCTTATACATAAAATTCCAATTATATATATTGATCCAAATAATCCTAAAATAATTTTTTTGAAGAAAGGAACGCCAGACCTACTTCATGGGGGACCTACGCTGTTGCGGATGCCCTGATCGAGCTTTCTCAAGATCTGCATGAGATGCTGTAGCATTCAGCCACCAAAAACAAACACGTGTTTAAGTATGGAATCAGGGCTGGAGACGTGGCTCAGGGGTAAAGCGCTGCCTCGCCTGGGTTCCATGCTCAGCACTAGGGCGGGGACGAGGGGATCTAACATGTAATCTTTGATCTGAACCATTCGTACCAGTTACGGTGGCCACTCAATAAGGATATTTAAGACTGACTGCAATTAGCATTTTACAGTTCAGTAAGGTAGATTAAAACCAAAAAACATTTTTTAAATAACTATTGAATTTATTGTTAAATTTCATTTATTTTTAATGCAATTTATTTATTTCCTTGTTTGTTTGTTTTGTGGTACTAGGGATTGAACCCAAGGGCATTCATTCTACCTCCAAGCTACACCCCCTTTTTATTTTTTATTTTATTTTCCTGTACTGAGAATGGAACCCAGGTGCATTCTACTTCCAAGCTACACCCCCAGCCCTATTTTTTAATTCTTTATTTGAAAACAGGGTCTCATTGAGTTGCAAAGGACCTCGGTAAGTAGCTGAGGCTGTCCACGAACCACGATCCTCCTGTCTCAGCCTTCTGAACGCTGGGATTACAAGTGTGTTCCACTATGCCTGGCTTCTCTTTGGCTTTTATTTTATGTGTGTGTGTGTGTGTGTGTGTGTGTGTGTGTGTGTGTGTGTGTATGGTGCTGGGGATGGTACCCAGGGGCATTCTACCTCGGAGCTACAGCTCAGCCCTACTTTTTATTCTTTATTTTGAAACAGGGTCTCACTGAGTTGCAAAGGGCCTCACTAAATAGCTGAGTCTGTCCACGAACAGCAATCCTCCTGTCTCAGGCTCCCAAATGCTAGGATTACGAGCGTGCACTACCACGCTCGGTTTATTTTTTATTTTGAAACAAGGTCTGTCTAGGTTACTGAGAGGCTCTCTACCTTGTTGAGGCTGTCCAACCTACAATCCTCCTGTCTCAGCCTCCAGTACTGGGATTATAGGTCCGTGATGCTATGCCTGGCTACCATAATGAATTTAAAGTTAAAGCCCAGCCAGCCGTGGTGGCGTATGCTTGTAATCCTAGTTCTTGAGAGGCTGAGACAAGATGATCGAAGTTTTGAGACCAAATGCAGCAACATAGCAATGCTCTGTTACAAATCAAAAAATAGCCGGAAGCCAAGTGTGGTGGCGCACGCTTGTAATCCCAGCATTTGGGAGGCAGAGACAGGAGGATCGCAGGTTCGCAGCCAGCCTCAGCTACTTAGGCCCTTCACAACTTACCCTTGTTTCAAAATAAAAAATAATAAAATTAAAAGGCCTGGAAATGTAGCTCAGAGGTAGAGTGTCCCTGGATTTCATTCCCAGCGCTGCATTACAAGTAAATAAAGCCAAAAAAATAAAACAAGGATCTAGGGGTATAACTTGGAGGTAGAACACCTCTGGGTTCAATTCCCAGTACCACAAAAATAAAATAAAATAAAGTTAGTACATAACATTAAACATAGTCTATTAAAATGTATACTGAGCCGGGCGTGGTGGCGCACGCTTGTAATCCCAGCATTTGGGAGGCTGAGACAGGAGGATCACGGTTCACGGACAGCCTCAGCTACTAGTGAGGCCCTTTGCAACGCAGTGAGACCCTGTTTCAAAATAAAGAATAAAAAATTGGGCAGGGTGTGTAGCTCAGAGGTCAAATGCCTCTGGGTTCCATCCCCAGGCCCGCAAAAAAAAAAAAAAAAAAAAAAAATAGGGTAGCGGGTGTAGCTGGGAGGTTGAATGCTCCTGGATTCCATCCCCAGACCGCCCCCCCCCAAAAAAAATGTAGACTGAACCATGTATGGTGGCGCACACTTGTAATCCCAGTACTTGGGAGGCTGAGACAGGATGATTGTGGTTTAACAGCCAACCTCAAGCTACTTAGTAAGGCCCTCTGCAACTTAGTGAGACCATGTTTTAAAGTAAAGAATAAAAAATAGAATGGTAGGATGTCCCTGGGTTCCATCCCCAGTAATGCAAAAAAAAAAAAAAAAAAAAAGTGTATACTGACTTGGAGCAAATTACAGTATTAAGGAATAATGTTTTCAAGTTTTACATATACAAAGCCATAAATTATAATTTGGAAGGGGTACTAGGGATTGAACCAAGGGGCATTCTACCTCTGAGCTACACTTCCAGCACTTTTTATTTCTTATTTTGAAACAAGGTCTTGCTAGGTTGCTGAAGGTCTTTACTAAATTGCTGAGGCTGGCTCGAACCCTCGCTCTCCTGTCTCAGCCTCCCAAGTGCTGGGATTACAGGTGTATACCACCATATCTGGCTATAAATATCTTGATGAATTTTTAAATGGGTTTAATGGATTCAAATTACAAGGACAATCTCAGCAAAACAGCAAAACCCTGTTTTAAAAACAAAAAATAAGCCAGGTATGGTAGCACATGCTTGTATTCCCAGTACTTGGGGGGCTGAGATAGGAGGATCACAGGTTCAAAGCCAGCCTCAACTATTTAATGAGGCTTTCAGCAACTTAGTGAGACCCTGTTCTAAAATACAGCTCGGAGGTAGAATGCCTCTGGACTCAACCCCTGGTAACACACACACACACACACACACACACACACACACACACACACACAGAACTAGGGGTGTAGCTTGGAGGTAGAATGCCCCTGGGTTCATCCCCTAGTTCTACAAGAAATAAAAATTTAAAAATTAAAAATTAAAAAGGGCTGGAGGGGCCAGGCGTGGTGGCACACGCTTGTAATCCCAGTACTTGGGAGGCTGAGACAGGAGGATCATGGTTCACAGACAGCCTCAGCTATTTAGTGAAGCCCTTTGCAACTTAGTGAGACCCTGTTCTAAAATAAAGAATAAAAAATAGGACTGGGGGTATAGCTCGAAGGTAGAATGCCCCTGGGTTCCATCCCCTGCACTGAAGAAAAAAAAAAAAAAAGAGGAGGGGGCCTGGGGATGAGGCTCTGAGGTGGAATGTCCCCATGTGCAATTCCTAGTTCTACAAAACATAAATAAATAAAAGAAATTACTCTACAGCCATCAAGTGGAGCACTAGGCAGCCGGTGTGTGACTCCTTTCAACTCCTGAAACACGCGTCTCCCATGCCCACCCTCCGCAATCTCGCCCCTGCGCCCTCCGCGCTCAGCAGTGTCCCCGCAGAGGCCACTCTGGAGAAGTCTGTCAACCCATGGACACCAGAGGCTTATCTTACGTGATTAAGGGAGGGGCCGCCTCTCGAAGGCATCAGCGGCTTTCCACCATTCTTGGAAAGTCTTCCCTGGCCTCCGGCTTCCTTTTTTCTATCTCCTTCCTTCCTTCCTTCCTTCCTTCCTTCCTTCCTTCCTTCCTTCCTTCTTTCCTTTCTTCTTTCCTTCCATCTTTTCTTCCGTCTTTTCTTCCTTCTTCCCTCCCTCCCTTCTTTCTTTTCTTTCTATGGTACTAGGGATTAAATCCAGAGGCATTCTACCTCGGAGCTACACCCCTAGCATTTTTATTTTTTATTTTGAACCGAGGTCTCACTAGGGTGCTGAGAGCCTTGCTAACTGCTGAGGCTGGCCTTGAATCTGCAGTCCTTTGTACTGAGTACCAAGTACCTGCAATTCTAAATCCCAGCCTCCCGTACTGGGGTTACAGGCTGCATCACCAGGCGCAGCTTCTTTCCTCGTTCCTTCCTTTCCTTCTTTCCTCCTGCCTTTTTTCCTTTTCTGTGCTGGCGATGGAACCCAAGGCCTCCTGTGTGTCAGGCGAGCGCTCCGTGTACCCCTGCGTGCGCTCTACCGCTCCTGGTCACACTCGAGGCGCCTCCTTCTCTAGATTACTTCCTGGACTCCGCCTCGTCCTGGCCACACACAGCAGTGCACACCGGCCCTCACTCCCGACACACAGGCCCTTTGGTGGCCACACCCAGATGCATGTTTTAACTACCACCTACAAACTGGTTATTCCCCCGGACATATTCCCGGACAACTCCACCCCTGGAGAACTCGAGCCAGCACAGTGAGCGGGCTCAAAGCACGAATTCAAGGATACTTATTCAATAATTTCGTTTAAATCAGAGAAATGAGAAAATATAAACAGCCCAGGCAATTGACAAAATGAACCCCACGTAGGGGAACGTTACTTCATGGTTTCCTCCCACATCCCATTTCCTCAACGACCCCCCCCCCGCCCCCAGAAAGCACTAGAGACAGTGCAGTGTAGGAAGATGCTTCGGGCCCAAAGCTGTGCCACCTGCATCCCAAGCTTAGCTGGACAAAGGCCGCCATCTTTTTTGTGATTTTTTGTGTGTGTGTGTAGCAGTGGTTGTGGTGGTACTGGGGATTTGGTGGCATTCGAATTTCTGAGTGCTCTACCACTGAGCTACATCTTTGGCCTTTTTATTGTATTTGTTCAATTTTGGTTTGAAGTAGGGTCTTGCTAAATTGCTTCCGCTGGCCTTGAACCTCCGATCTTCCTGTCTAACCTAAACACTGGAAATTACAGGCAGACACCAATCAAGTCTGGCTTTGATCTGACTGTGTAATCCATGTTTCTTAGCCTTCTCTAGAGGGTTCCTGAAAAGTTGTGTAGGAAAGAGGAGCTGGAGCTGAAGCTGAGGGCTTTGCCTCAGCCCCCAATTTGGGTAGGATTACTGTGGCTCCCACTTCAGCATCGGGCACATTTTTTGTGCTTGGTGGATGTCATCGAGTTAAGCTAAAGTGATACGCAGAATTATTTAAAGCGATGAAAGACCACAATGTTCAGAGGGGAAAAAAAGCCAATTAGCTGACTATCATGGAGCTGAAATGCGGGGAAGGGACAAGGGAAGAGGGGAGCGAGCCAGAGGGTCTAGGACCGTCCGCACAGGTACCCCCGACACGCGTATCCCCAGGGCTGAGTAATGGCGGTCCAGGTGCTTTTGCACTGAGGGAGGGACTGGAAAACCATTCGAGAACGTCAGAAAAGCTTTTGCAAGTGTCTCAAGAAGGGAGGTGACCAGATAAGATTTACACTGCAGAGCACTTGACACTGAGTAGAGGACAGAGGGCGGAGGGAATGGAAGACGAGAAGGCCTCGGGGTGCTTTAGGGAGTCCCAGGAGATCTTCAGGACGGCGGGAGAGGTGGCCTCCTCTTAGAGGAAAAATACACCGCCGGGCAGCAACACGGCCAGTGCGAGGACAATTTGCTGCTTTTTGAAGATTGAACTCATGAGATATGTATCTCGCCAGGCATGGGGGCACAGGCCTGTCATCCTAGTACTTGGGGTGGGGGGGCTAAGAAAGGAGGGCCGCAGGTTTGAAACCAGCCTCAGCAACTTAGCGAGACCCATTTCTTTTTTTTTTTTTTTTTTTTTTTTTTTTTTTTTGGTGGTACTGGGGTGGAACCCAGAGACTTTCTACCTCCAGGCCATACTCCCAGACCTATTTTATATTTTATTTGGAAACAGGGTCTCACTAAGTTGCTAAGAGCCTCACTAAGTAGCTGAGGCTGGCTTCGAACCTGTGCGATCCTCCTGTCTCCACCTCCCAAGCGCCGGGATTACAAGCATGCACCGCCATACCCGGCTGACCCATTTCAAAATAAAAAAAATAGGATTAGGGGTATAGCTCAGAGTTAGATTGAATTCTCCTGACTTCAATCCCCAGTACTACAAAAACAAACAGACAAATAAATAAACTACATATTTTTTCAGTTCCCCTTTATGTTAGAATGTCAACATGTGTGTGTGTGTGTGTGTGTGTGTGTGTGTGTGTGTGTGTGTGTGTGTATATATATATATAATTTTTTTGCAGTACTAGGGATTGAACTCAGGGGCATTCTACCTCCTAGCTATACCTCCATCCCTATATGTTATTCTTCATTTTGTGGTACTGGGGATGGAACCTAAGGGCATTCTACCTCCAAGTGACATCTCCGGCCCTATTTTTTTTTTTTTTTTTGAAACAGGGTCTCACTGAGTTGCAAAAGGCCTCACTAAGTAGCTGAGGCTGTCCTTGAACCGAGATCCTCCTGTCTCAGCCTCCAAATGCTAGGATTACAAGCATGCGCCAGCACACCCGGCTTTTATTCTTCATTTTGAAACAGGGTCTCACTAAGTTGCAGAAGGCCTCACTAAGTAACTGAGGCTACCCGGAGCCTCTATCTCAGCCTCCCAAGTACTGGGATTATAAGTGTGTGCCACCACGCCCGGCTTCAGCATACCAATACCTTTTGTCTTTTCCCTCACATCTTGGAATAAATACCTTGGGTCTCTCTCATGTCCAGACCATCCAGCCCTTCACCCCCGCCCTCCTGCTGACCTGCATTTTTTCAGGGAACCCTCTTTCCTTTATACCATTCTATTCTCTGACTCCCCCTTGTTAAGAAACCAATGCTCATGTCTACTCTGGGTTGAATTTTTTTCTTCTTAAGCTATATCCCCAATTCTTTTTTTTTTTTTTTTTCTTTTCTTTTGAGACAGGTTCTCAGGAAGTTGCTCATGCTGACCTCAAACTTGTGATCCTCCTGCCTCTGCCTCCTGAGTAGCTGGGATTACAGGCAGGTGCCTCCATGCCTGGGCCATATTAGGCCATCCTTGAGTCTGGCACCCTGCCCATTTCCAGCCAGCCATTCCTCTCTCTTCCCAGCTCATCTCACAGAAAAGCAGCTCTGCTCAGCGCCCAGTGCCCAGCGCCCTCTCGCTGCCTAGTCAGCACCTTGGGATCTGGCTGGACGCTCCAGGGATCCACCCTTTGGCAGGCCCTTACCTTCTGGCAGGATGGAGTGTGTTCCAACAATGAGCCAAGACAGTACAGATAAAGAGACAGGAGAGAAAAGAGGAGATGGCTTATGGCCATCTCACTAGCAAAAGAAACCCACCTCACCAGTCTTGGTGGCGCATGTCTGTAACCCCAGTACTTGCAGTTTGCAGTCAGCAACTTAGGGAGACTACATTTCAAAATAAAAAATAAGGCCGGGCGTGGTGGTGCACATGGTGGTGGGAGGCTGAGACAGGAGGATCGTGGTTCATGGACAGCCTCAGCTACTTAGTGAGGCCCTCCACAATTTAGTGAGACCCTGTTTCAAAATAAAGAATTAAAAAATAGGGCAGGGGCTGTAGCTTGGAGGTCAAATACCCGTGAGTTCCATCCCCAGACCTGCAAAAATAAAATAAAATAAAATAAAAATAAAGAATAAAAAATAGGGCTGGGGATGTAGCTCAGAGGTAGAATGTCCCTGGGTTCCATCCCCAGTACCACAATAAATAAATAAATAAATAAATAAATAAATAAATAAATATTAAAAATTAAATTAAAAATAAAAAGCTGCATAGTGGTGCACGCTTGTAATCCCAGTACTTGGGAGGCTGAGACAGGAGGACCGCAGGTTCACGGTCAGCCTCAGTTACTTAGGCCCTCCACAACTTAGTGAGACCCTGTTTCAAAATAAAGAATAAAAAATAAGTCTGGGGGGTATAACTCGGAGGTAGAGTGCCCCTGGGTTCCATCCTCAGCAACACACACACACACACACACACACACACACACACACACACACACATATTGAGCCTGGCACCCTGTCCCTTATTATATATCCAAAATAAGAAAGGGCTGGAGTTGTAGCTTGGAAATAAGATGCCTCAGGATTCAATCTCCAGTACCAAAATTAATTAATAATTAATTAATCTCAAATCAAACTAAAAAGGGATTTTTAGTTTAATTTTCCATGTTGTAGAATAGATGGCCATTGGACCTCCAGGCTCACGCACCCTTGGAGCCAAAGGTGGCCACATCTCCCCAGGTTCCCACAGCAGCCCTGAGAAAAGACTGGTGGTCCAGCTCAGATCACGTGGTCCCTCCACGGCTTCCAAAGAGAGGACCTGGACCTGAATGCTACAAGCCAGGCGTGGTGGCACACGACTGTAATCCCAGTACTTGGGAGGCTGAGACAGGAGGATGGCAGGTTCAAGGACAGCCTCAGAAAGGAGCGAGACTGTCATCAACCTAGCAAGACCCTGTTTAAAAATAAAAATAAAGCCGGGCATGGTGGGTGCTTGTAATCCCAGCACTCGGGAGGCGGAGGTGGAAACAGGAGGATCACAGTTCGCGGCCAGCCTCAGCTACTTAGTGAGGCCCTTTACAACCCAATGAGACTTTCAAAATAAAGAATAAAAAAAATAGGGCTGGGTGTTGTAGCTCAAAAGTAAAATGCCCCTGGGTTCATTTCCAGTAACACACACACACACACACACACACACACACACACACACACAGGCTGGGGTTGTAGCTCAGAGGTAAAATGTTCCCTGTGGTTCCATCCCCAGTACCACAAATAAATAAACAAACAAATAAATAAATAAATAAATCATGGTCAGGATGTGTCTCAGAGGTAAGAGTGCCTCTAGGTTCAATCTCCAGTAACACACACGCACATACACACACGCACACACAGTCACTACCCAGCGCCTCCTCCTCTGTCTCCTTAACCCTAACCCTAGGGTCCAAGACTTCTCCGCATCCCGGTGACTACAGCCTATAACCAGACCCATGAAGCTGTGGGCTCCCAGAGCTCAGCAAACAGTGCCCCGGGTCCCCTGCAAACGGGGTCATATTGACTACTAAATATTTGGGAATTAAGCCCTGGGTAAGAGCAGATCTCTTATGAAAATAAAATAAAAGGCCTAAACTATATTCCAAACCTGGGAAGCACTCAAGAGACTAAGCTACCAGACTCTCATTATGGGATGGGGTGCCATACAGGAATGGACGAGACCCTGGCGACGCTGTGATTTTGTGTGTATGTTTGCTGAAACAAGGACATTTTACTTCCAAGCTACATCCCTAACCCTATTTTCTTTTTCTTTCTTTCCTTCTTTCTCTTTTTTTTTTTTTTTTTTTTTTTTTTTTTTTTTTTTTTTTTTTTTTGTGGTACTGGGGTTCCTGGAAGCCCTTCTACCTCCAGGCTACACTCCCAGACCTATTTTTACATTTTTATTTGGAAACAGGGTCTCCTAAGCCAGCGCGCGCGGCTGGCTTCGAACCTGCGCGATCCTCCTGTCTCTGCCTCCCAAGCGCGGGGATTACAAGCGTGCGCCACCACGCCCGGCTTTATTTTTCATTTTGAAACAGGGCCTCACTCCGTTGCTGAGGCTGCCCTTGAGCCCGTGCTCCTCCTGTCTCAGCCTCCCAAGTACTGGGATTACAGGTTTGCACTACCACACCTGGCTTAGAATCAGAATTGAACCGAATCCTGGAACACACCATCGGTGTTTGCGGGACAGTTGTTGGTGTGTGTGCATGGGGGATACCCCACATTTTGGTGAGCAGATCATTCTGTGCGGGGAGGGTGTCGTGGGACAGGCCATCTGCCCCTCGCTGTCTCTGGGAGCCCCTCCCATGGAGCCTGCTGTCTGTGCACCCCCCCCCCATCTTCCTCACTTGGACTGGCCAGGGGAAGGTCATCCGCCAATTCGATGTTGGGAAATTGTCAACATCGTCTGTCCTCGTTTTATGTCTCTTTTTCCCCGGCGCTGGGAACCCTGATATTCAAGCAAAAGTAAACACTAAAAGGAAAATGAGTAGCTAACTCGGATTTGCCCTTGGATTACTCGATGTTCAAGCAAATCACAAAAAGATTAGAGAGCTTCCGTTTGACCCAGAAAAAAGTACAGAAGCAAAGGGGACAGTGAGAGTGTCATCTATTTATAACCATCCTCTTCAGAGATACTGTGCTTCATAAAAAGCCCAGTGTTTTCGGAAAAGGCTGACCATGGCAAGAAGCAAAATAAATGTTAAGTGGCTCGTGACTGCTTGTTAATTTAGTCAAGTCTTGTGAATGGCTTCTGACCTCAAGGAAACCTCTCTTAATATTCTAATAAACTTAATACTCCGTCTAAGAATATAACATTCTCTCTCTCTTTTTTTTTCCCAGTTTCAGAGATTTGTTCATCAGTGTGATAAACTCCAACAAATCAACATGATTATGTGCATTTAAAGGAGACATTGTTCCTGGTTAGGTGGAAAATTTTGCGGATGGCTTGCTTCTGAGAGACCTTCACTGTAAGCAGCTTTATGGTGAAATTTTTTATTTAGAAGTCTGGACCTTCAGCCAGACCTGGTGGCGCACACCTGTGATCCCAGTACTGGGGAGGCTGAGACAGGAGGATTACAGGTTCCAGGACAGACTCAACAACTTAGTGAGGCCCTCCGTAACTTAGTGAGACTGTTTCACACTAAAAAAGTAAAACAGGCCGGGCGCGGTGGCGCACGCTTGTAATCCCTGCGCTGGGGAGGCTGAGACAGGAGGATCGCACGGGTTCGAAGCCAGCCTCAGCTACGTAGTGAGGCTCTCAGCAACTTAGTGAGACCCTGTTTCCAAATAAAATATAAAAAAGGTCTGGGAGTATAGCCTGGAGGTAGAAAGTCTCTGGGTTCCACCCCCAGTACCACCAAAAAAAAAAAAAAAAGTAAAACAGGGTTGAGGGTGTAACTCAAAATGCCCCTGGGTTTAATCTCCCACACAGACACACACACACACACACACACACACACACACACACACACACACACCAATCTGGACCTTCTCTCTTAAGTTTACCTAATCCATATTCACTGAGTAAAATAGATCATGTGCTGGCCACCGAGTTTCAGGGTTCCGGGTTATTCCCCTTAGATCACTGACGTTCGCCTGGGCAATGCTAAACACTTCCCACACAGTGCCTTCCAGGCCCTCCTGAGCCTCCTGCTCCAATAATTTCAAAGAGGGCTCGAGCACATGGCCGAGAACCTGGGGCATGCTTGCAGCGGAAACCTACGGCCCAAACAGAGATGGGAAGAGAGACGCCAGCCCCAGACTAAGCAATCTCTGCCAAAAAACAGCCATTCTTTGATATATATCCCATTGTTGATATTGCAATATCAATTCTGTGAGGTTTTTAAAATTTTTAGGGTTTTTTTCATGTGTGTGTGTGTGTGGTACTGGGGCATTCTGCCTCCAAGTTAAAACCCCAACCCTATTTTTTATTCTTTATTTGAAAACAGGGTCTAAGTTGCTGAGAATCTTGCTAAATTGCTGAGGCTGGCTTCAAACCTGTGATCCTCCTGTCTCAACCTCCCAAGTACTGGGATTATGGGCATGTGCCACAACACTCGGCTGAGTTTTTATTTTTCTTTGCTTATTTATGTTAGTGCTGGGGACTGAGCCCAGGTCCTCAAACATGCAGCATAGGCTCTACCACTCAACTACAATTCCAGCCCAAATTTTCATTTTTTATTATTATTAATTATTATTATCATTGTTATTTCCTGTGGGACTGGAGATTCAACCTAAGGGCATTCTATCTCTTAACTACACCTCCAGCCCTATTTTATTTTTTATTTAGAAACAGGGTCTCACTAAGTAGCTGAGGCTGACCATGAACCTGTGACATCCAGAATTTTTTTTTTTTTTTTTGGTCACAAATTGAACCCAGGGGCTTTTTACCTCCAAGCTACAACCCAGTCCTATTTTTTTTTAATTTAGAAATAGGGTCTCACTAACTGCAGAGGGCCTCACTAAATAGCTGAGACTGGCCGCGAACCTGCAATCCTTCTGTCTCAGCCTCCCAAGTACTGAGATTACAAGTGCGTGTCACCACGCCCAGTTTTCAGATTAGGTTTTGAATCTTTAATAGTCAGCTTCTTTAATCACACTAAAAAGACTTTGCAAAGTTATTTTATTTCCCTGATTCTTTATAGAAAGGAACTACAGAGCCAGACATGGTGGTACATGCCTGTAATACCAATACTTGGAAGGCTGAAACAGGAGGATTGCAGGTTTGAGGCCAGCCTCAACAACTTAAGCAAGACCTTGTTTCAAAATAAAAATCAAAAGGGCTAAGGTTGTATTTTGGAGGTAGAATGCCCCTTAGTTGAATTCTCAGTACCAGATTAAAAAGAAGAAACTATGGACAAACTACATTTTTACTTTCTAAAATTTCTTTTTCCTAGGCGAAAAGGAGAAAGAAGACTTTTTATTTATAGGAAAAGTCATTGCTCATTGCTGAATCAATCCAGAAATAGTTTTCCTCTGGTGTAAAGCACAGGGTTGTTAAGAAGCACTCACTGAAGCAGCTTCAGTTAAAGCGGAGTGATGCACAAATGATGACCGTCAGCGTGGAGGGTGAGCCGCTCTCAGGGCTGGACAGTGCGGAAATGCCCGAGAGAGCCGGGCGTGGTGGCGCACACTTGTAATCCCAGTATTTGTGAGGCTGAAACAGGAGGATCGCAGGTTCACAGCCAGCCTCAGCTATTTAAGTGAGGCCCTCTGCAACTTAGGGAGACCCTGTTTCAAAATAAGGAATAAAAAAATAGGGATAGGTGTGTAGTAGCTTGGAGGTAAAATGTCCCTTTCAATCCCCAGTACCACAAAAAAAGAAAGAAAGAAAGAAGAAAGAAAGAGGAAAGAAAAGAAAAAGAAATGGCCAAGAGGGATGGTTTTATGCTGCGCCGTTCATCCATACAACACTGGAATCGACAGTTTCTCCAGTTTTGTCAGGTCACCTTTACACGTGATGCGGTCCGAGCATCGCTGCATTGTGTGCTGCCAGGAACAGAAACATCTAATTTATCTGCGGAAATTTTTTCCACCAAAAACTAAAAAAAAAAAAAGAAAAAAAGAAAACATACAATTTTGGATTTCCTATAGATTTCTGAGTCAAAAACAACTTCTAAGGTTGCTATTTTAAAAGCAAATTCGAGATTTTTTTTTTTTACGACAGGAAATTATCCTAACAATGACACCTTATTTCCTGCAAAGGATAAGTGAATTCCACACATTCCCTGGTGTGCTTTACGGAGCCCAGGGCCAGCCTTTCCACTTCTGAGTCACACGAATGTGCATTTCCCCTGTCACTGGAATACAAGCATGTTTTCTATTCTGAGGTCTTTCTCCATGTTTTAAACATGTACAGGATTAGACAAAATAAAATATATAAGCATTAGTACTCGAGAAAGGTTTATATGATCCTAATTTGCTTTGACTTTTACTAAGACTTAGTTGTTGAAAACCTAAAAGGCTCTCAGAAAACTCTGATCTAATCTTATGCTTTTAATCTCAACTTTTTTTTTTTTTTTTTTTTTTTTAGGTACTAAGGATTGAGCCCAGGACTTCAAGCATGCTGGGCAGGTGCTCTAATCCTGAGCTACATCACAGTCGCCTTCCCACTCTGTGTGTGTGTGTGTGTGTGTGTGTGTGTGTGTGTGTGTGTGTGTGTGTTTACTGGAAATTGCTAAATTGCAGAGGACCTCGCTAAGTAGCTGAGGCTGTCCGCGAACCTGTGATCCTCCACTTAGATTACAAGTGTTTTTCATCAAACCCAGCTTTTTCTTTTCTTTTCTTTTCTTTTTCTTTCTTTCTTTCTTTTTTTTTTTTTTTTTTTTTTTTTTTTTTTTTTTTTGCTGGTCTGGGGATGGAACCCAGAGGTATTTCACCTCCAAGTTACACCCTTCTGCCCAATTTTTTACTCTTTATTTTGAAACCGGGTCTCACTGAGTTGTGGAGGGCCTCACTAAGTAGCTGAGGCTGTCCATGAACCACGATCCTCCTGTCTCAGCCTCCCACCACCACGTGCACCACCACGCCCGGCCTTATTTTTTATTTTGAAATGTAGTCTCCCTAAGTTGCTGACTGCAAACTGCAAGTACTGGGGTTACAGGCGTGCGCCCCCGGTCTCAGCCTCCCAAATGCTGCGATTACAAGCGTGCACCACCACAGCTCAAACCCAGCTTTTTTTTTTTTTTTTTTTTTTTGAGATAATATCTCATTAAGTTGCCAAGGCTGGCCACAAACCTGGGATCCTTCCAAGCACTGGAATTATAAACATGTGCCACCATGCCTGGCTCCCATCTCAGTCCACTTCCCCCCCCTCCCGCCTTTCTTTTGGAATTTTATTTTGAGACAAGATCTCATTAAATTGCTTAATCTCAATACCTTTTTTTGGGGGGAGGGGGGTTATTAGGGGTGGAACTCAGGGGCATTCTACCTCCAAGCTACACCCCCAGCCCTATTTTTTATTCTTTATTTTGAAACCGGGTCTCACTGAGTTGCAAAGGGCCTCACTAAGTAGCTGAGGCTGTCCACGAACCACGATCCTCTAGTCTCAGCCTCCCGAATGCTGGGATTACAAGCGTACGCCACCACGCCAAGCTTCAATCTCTTTCCCTAACAAAGTTTTACCAGGATCTGGAAGCATGGTATTATCCATTTTCCCTTCCTGGCCTAAAGGTAGCCATGAACTGACACAAGACACACTGCTCTAAGCCACTGAAGAGTTTGGAATTACTAACTCAAAGGGGAAAGGAAAAGGCCTAGGCCTGAGGACCACTGCCCAGGCAGAGCTTCCTGGAGCTCTGTCGCTAGAGAGGGCTGGAGAATGGCCGTGACTAGACGCTGCGCAAGGCCTCCCCCTTGAGGGGTCACAGAAGTCCACAGTCAAGATCCTGCTTGACTTGAGGGCCACACTCCCCTCCTTACTCACCACGCCTTTATTCTAGCGACATGACTAACATGCCACAGACACCTGAGGCATCGCTGTTCTGGCAAGTTCTGCTAACTTGCCAGTTTACAGCCCTTGGGAATCCGATCATGCGTGCTAGGCGTGTCCTCTACCACTGAGTGGCAGACCCCACCCCAACATGTCTGTTTATGATTTATTTATTTATTCATTTTATACTGGGGAGTGAACTCAGGAGCCTTCTGCCTCCAAGCTACACCCTCGACCCTTTATAAATTTGTTTTGTTTTATTTTGAAACAGGGTGTCTCTAGGTTGCTGAGATCCGAACTACTTGCTGAGGCTGTCCTCGAACCTGCGGTCCTCCTGTCTGAGTCTCCAAAGTACTGGAATTACAGGTATGCACCACCATGCCTGGCTCCAAGATGTTTGTCAATCTTTTTGTCCCTCGTCCAGTTCCTGACCTATTAGCACTTTATATCCCTTTGGTAGCTATAAATGGGAAGTATTGGTCTGAGGGTGACTCCCATGGTCTCTATGGTAGGAACCTGAAGACATTACCAAAATGCCATAAAGGGGGGAAAAAGTTGTCCATTTTTCTACCCACACTACTTTCCCATCATAAAATGAGCTAAAGCTAGGCTTGGTGGTACCACCCTGTAATCCCGGTACTTGAGAGGCTGAGACAGGAGGCTCATGGCCAGCCTCAGGAACTCAGTGGGACCCTCAGCAACTTAGTGAGCCTGTTTCTTTTCTTTCCTTCCTTTCTTTCTTTCTTTCTTTCTTTCTTTCTTTCTTTCTTTTTCTTTTTTCTTTTTTTTTTTTTTTTTTTTTTTTTTCTGGTACTAGGGGTTGGACCCAGGGCCATTCTACCTCTGAGCTACATCACCAGCCCTATTTTATTTTTATTTTGAAACAGGGTCTCACTAAGTGGCTGAGGCTGACTGCAAAGCTGCAATCCTCCTGTCTTAGCCTCCCAAGCACCTAGATTATAAGCCATGCACCACCACACCCAGCATGAGACCCTGTTTCAAAAAATAAATAAATAGCCAGGCGTGGTGGCGCACGCTTGTAATCCCCGCGCTTGGGAGGCGGAGACAGGAGGATCGCACAGGTTAGAAGCCAGCCGCTCTGGCTTGAGAGACCCTGTTTCCAAATAAAATATAAAACAGGTCTGGGAGTGTAGATGAGAAGGATTCCATCCCCAGTACCACCAATAAATAAATAAATAAATAAATAAATAAATAAATAAATAAATAAAGTGGGGCATGGTGGTCCACGCCTGTAAACCTTCCCACTTGGGAGGCTAAGAAAGGTCACAGCTTCAAGAACAGCCCCAGAAATTAGTTGAGACTCATCAACCTAGTAAACCCTGTTTCAAAATAAAAATAAAAGCTGGGCATGGTGCCTCTGACTTGGGAGGCTGAGATAGGAGGATTACAGGTTCGCGGTTCACCTCGGCTACCTAGTGAAGCCCTCTGCAACTTAGTGAGAACTTGTTTCAAAATAAAGGAAGAAAAATAAGGCTGGAGGTGTAGCTTCGAGATAGAATGCCCCTGAGTTCAATCCCCAGAGCTGCCAAAAATAAAAAAAATATTAGAAATTAGAGCCAGGCATGGTGGCACATGTTTGTAATCCCAGTATTTGGGAGCCTGTGAGTCGGGAGGATCACGGTTCGTGGCCAGCCTCATCTATTTAGGAGGCCCCTTGCAACTCAGTGAGACCCTGTTTCAAAATAGAGAATAAAAAATAGGGCTGGGGATGTAGCTCAGAGGTAGAATGCCCCTGGTTCCATCCCCAGTACCGCAAATAAAGAAGAAAGGTGTATGCAAACAGCGTGCGGTGGAGGGGGCAGCGATGTCCACACAAAGCTCAAAGCTTCTGAGCCGGGCACGTTCATAGGTTGAATCTCAACCTAAACAGGATTAGAAAATACCCCTCTAAGGACAGGTTTGTGCTTCCGAGTGCTGCCTGCGTGCTTTAATACTGACCATGCCAAAGGCATGGGTCCAGGCCCTGCCCCACGCACGTGGCTCCCTCCTCTTAAACAGCCACTGCACGCCATCATAACAAAGCTACAAGCTGGCAGATGAACGCCAAGTTCAGTGACCACCACGGGCCGCTCCCCCGAGGCTCAGCGCTCACTCCCCGCTCACCACAGGGGCAGCCAGAGCTCAGCCCCTCGGCCAGTCTGGTAAAGAAAAGTGGATGGTACCGATCGTGGTGGCACTCGCTTGTAATCCCAGCATTTGGGAGGCGGAGACAGAAGGATCTCTCAGCTACTTAGTGAGCCCTTTGCAACCCAGTGAGACCCTGTTTCAAAATAAAGAATAAAAAATAGGGCTGGGGGTGTAGCTCAGAGGTAGAATGCCCCTGGATTTCATCCCCAGACCCGCAAAAAAAAAAAAAAAAAAAAAAAGTGGATGGTCTGAGACAGGTATCCTGACACACACCTGTAAGAAGTGGATGTTCCATAAATACTTGCTGAATAAATAAGTGTTTGAATGAAAGAGAGCCACATGTACACTTGAGTAACGGGGGTTAAGAAGCAGAGAGTGCTCAGTATTCAGGCAGTTTCTGTTCACCCTGTAGGACAAGGGTGTCCTTTACACACCCAGATAGTAAATACTATAGGCCTGGGTTCCACATTGTCTCTATTGCAATTAATTAATTCTGCAATACAGTTGGGTTTTTTGTTGTTGTTGTTGTTATTGTTGTTGATTTGGGTTTTGTGTGTGTGTGTGTGTGTGTGTGTGTGTGTGTGTGTTACTGGGGATGGAACCCAGGGGCTTTTCTACCTCCGGGCTAAACTCCCAGACCTATTTTATACATTATTTGGAAACAGGGTCTCACTAAGTTGCTGAGAGCCTCACTAAGTAGCTGAGGCTGGCTCTGAGCTTGTGCGATCCTCCTGTCTCAGCCTCCCAAGCGCGGGGATCACAAGCGTGCGCCGCCATGCCCAGTTCTGCAGTGTAGTTTGAAAGCAGCCACAAACAATATGTACAGGAATGAATGGGTCTATATTCTGATAACAGCTTTTCCCTTAGTGGTACCAAGGATTAAGCCCAGGGGCATTCTACCTCTGAGCTATACTCCCAGGCCTAATTTTTTTTTTTTTTTTTTTTTTTGGTGGTGGTACTGGGGTTCCTGGAAGCCCTTCTACCTCCGGGCTACACTCCCAGACCTATTTTTACATTTTTATTTGGAAACAGGGTCTCCTAAACCAGCGCACGCAGCTGGCTTCGAACCTGCGCGATCCTCCTGTCTCTGCCTCCCAAGCGCGGGGATTACAAGCGTGCGCCACCACGCCCGGCTCCCAGGTCTATTTTTATTTTTTATTTTGAAACAGGGTCTCACTAAGTTATTGAGGCCTTCGCTAAATTGCTAAGGCCGGCCTTGGACCTGTGATCTTCCAGTCTCAGCCTCCCAAGTACTGGTATTACAGGCATGTTCTACCACACCCAGCTCAAAGCCTTATTATATATGTATATATGTATTACACACATACACAAATTTAAAGTGTGCATGATAGCCTGGTATGGTGGTACATGCCTTTAATTTCAGTACTAGGAAGCTTGGGAGGCTGAGATACGAGGATTGCAGGTTCAAAATGTACTAGAATTATAAGCATCCACCACTACGTCCAGCTAAGACCCTGTTTCAAAATAAAAATAAAATTGAGCTGGGGCATATAGCTCAGAGGTAGAATGCCCCTGGGCTCAATCCCCAGTGGCACAAAAATAAATAAAAATTAAAGTGTGCATGATATTCATACGTCATGAATTACTGAGGCTTTTCTAACCACTTAAAATTGTAAAAATCATTCCTAGCACATGGCCATATGGAAACGGGTGACAGCGGCTTTGACCCTTGAGCTATAGTTTGTGAACTCCTGCTTTAGGAACTAATACAAGGAGCAGATGAGGGCTGGCTGTGGTGTGCAAGCTGTAATCCCAATACTTGGAAGGCTGAGACAGGAGGATATCAGGTTTGAGGCCAGCCTCAGCAATTTATCAAGACCCTCCAAACCTTAATGAGACCATGTTTCAAAATAAAAAATAAAACAGGACAAGAAGTATAGCTCAGAGGTAGACTACCCTTGGGTTCAATTCCCAGAACTACACACACGCGTGCGCGCGCGCACACACACACACACACACACACACACACACACACACACACATCTTAGATTCCAATGCCATTATGTATATATATATATATTTTTTTTTTCTGTTTCACAATTGTCTATATTTATCTTGTATTTAGCAAAGTCTAAAAAGATGATATGTCTGGGGAGGTATTCAGTAGGAAAGGATTCTTTTTTGGGGGGTGGGGAGGAGTTACTGGGATTGAACCCAGGAGCATTCTACCTCTGAACTACACCCTCAGCCCCTTTTTTTTATTTATCTTATTTATTTATTTATTTATTTATTTATTTATTTATTTATTTTGGTACTGGATATTGAACCCAAAGGCATTCTACCTTTGAGCGTACCCTCAACCTTTATTTTCTAATTTTATTTATGTGTTTATGTACTTATTGTGGTAGTAGAGATTGAATCCAGAGGCATTCTATCTTTGAACTACACCCCCAGCCCTACTTTGTTTATTTTTATTTTTATTTTTATTTATTTATTTATTTATTTATTTTGTGTGTGGTTCTGAGGATTGACTCTCAGGAGCATTCTGCTTCTGAGCTGTACCCTCAGCCCTATTTTATGTATTTACTTTTATTTGGAAGCACTATTTTTTATTTACTAAGTTTCTGAGCGTCTCATTAAGTTGCTAAGGTTGACTCCAAACCTGAAATCCTCCTGTCTCAGCCTCCCATGTACTGGGATTACAGATGTGCACCACCAAGCTGGGCTTTTATTTTTATTTATTTTTACTTTATTTTTTATTTTTTATTTTATTTCTTTAATTTCGGGGGGTACTGGGGATTGAACCCAGGGCCATGCTACCTCTCAGCCACACCCCAGCCCAATTTAGGTTGACGAGCCTCACTAGCTGCTGGTTTGCTGCCGGTCTCACGGCTGGCTGAGGCTGGCCTTGAATCTGGGATCCACCTGCCTCAGCTTCCCAAGTACAGAGATGGCGGGTGTGTGCCACCATGCCCAGCTTAGATTTTTTAAATTGGAAGCCCAGTGTGCATTAATAATCAGAATTGTAGACTCGTGGTTACCTAGACAGAAAGATCAGAGGAGGCCAACTCTGCATAAACACTTAAAGGATATAGAATTCCTTACCAAAGAAGTGATCATGTCCTGGGTACAGTGGCAAACACCTATAATGCCAGTACTTGGGAAGCTGAGACGGGAGGGTCATGGGTTCTAGGCCAGCCTCAGCATTTAGAGAAGCCTTCAGCAGCTTAGCAAGACTCTGTTTCCAAGTAAAAAATAAAACAGGACTGGGGGTATAGCTCAGAGATAGAAGGTCCCTGAGTTTGAGCTCCAGCACCAAAAACAAAAATAAAAAATAAAAAGTTCTAGAAGGAAAAATAAATGAATATGGGTAGAATGTTTAAATTAGTGCTATTGTTTATTACATAATCATAACCATGCTTTACTTGTGAACAGGAAGTAAAAGACAAAAGAAAATTTTAGCAGATTAAAGATATAAGATAATTAGCAAACAACTTAAGAGATGAAACTGACAGTGGTTTAAGAAAAAAAAACCTAAATATTAATAACGGCCAGAAGAGTTTTTACTAGAAAATGACTGAGTGTGGCAATGGCTCCTCTACACGGGGTATTAATCTAGTATCCCAACAATGTGGAGGGTGAAACTCCAGGAAAATTCCCACTAAGTCTGGGTTCTTCTATCACTCCAAAGCGCTTTCAGAGTCCCAGCAGAGAAACAGATGGCATACTTAACTCGGCATCATACAAAGAGGATTTAATAAAGAGACTTGGAAACCCATCCCCAAAGTACCGGCTCCTGGGGACTGAGCGTGAGTTTTGTGTGCACATTTTTTGTTCGTTTGTTTGGGTTTTAGTTTTAGTTTTTGTGGTACTGGGGATGGAACCCAGAGGCCTTTTACCTCCAGGCTGCACTCCCAGACCTATTTTTTATATTTTGTTTGGAAATGGGGTCTCACTAAGTTGCTGAGAGCCTCACTAAGTAGCTGCGACTGGCTTCAAATCTGCACGATCCTCCTGTCTCGGCCCCCCAAGTACTGGGATTACAGGTGTGCGCCCTCATGCCCAGCTGAAGATTCCTCTTTATTGTAACCTACCCGCCAGCCCAACTGGACTTCTTAGATTTGCATTTTCCTGCTCCCCACTTTTCTGGGCCTCCATGCTGTGTTCCTGTGATTAATACTCACCGAGGCTCTGAAGACCTGTCCCACCCAGCTAGCAGGTCCTCCAACCCATGCAGAGCCGACTGCTGATCTTTCTGTTCAGTTACTGCAGCCCCGTGCTTCCCTCAAGGAGCTACTATCTCATTCTGTGCCAAAAATAATCCGCATCTCATTCAATACTAGGGGTAGCTGGGTCCTAAACACCCAAAATCCCTGAGAAATCCTGTGCTCACACACATGGGTACATTTTCTTGGGAGTGAAGGCAGATAACTCTTCCCGGGTTCTCAAATGTTCCTTGACCCTCAAAATGTTCACTTAATTTTTTTAATTTTTTGGTACTGGAGATTGAACCATGGGGCATTCCACCTCTGAGCCTATCAACCTTTTTAAAATAAAAATAAAAGCCGGGCGTGGTGGCGCACGCTTGTAATCCCGGCGCTTGGGAGGCTGAGACAGGCATGGGTTCGAAGCCAGCCTCAGCTACTTAGTGAGGCTCTCAGCAACTTAGCGAGACCCTGTTTCCAAATAAAATAGAAAAAAAGGTCTGGGAGTATAGCCCGGAGGTAGAAAGCCTCTAGGTTCCACCCCCAGTACCACCATGCCCGGCTCATTTAATTTTTGTTATTGTGGTAGTGGTGGTGATGGGATTAGGGATTGAACCCAGGAGAATTCTACTTCCAAGCTACACCCTTAGCCATTATTATTATTATTATTATTATTATTATTAATTTTGGTGGTACTGGGGTTCCTGGAAGCCCTTCTACCTCCGGGCTACACTCCCAGACCTATTTTTTATATTTTGAAACGGTCTCATAAGCCAGCACAGCTGGCTTCAAACCTGCGCGATCCTCCTGTCTCCGCCTCCCAAGCATGGGGATTACAAGCGTGCGCCACCACACCCGTCTTTTTTTTTTTTTTTTTTTTTGAAACAAGGTCTTGCTAAGTTGCTTAGGCTGCCTTTGCACCTGCAAGCTTCCTGTCTCAGCCTCCCAAATACTGGGATTACAGGCGTGCACCACCACACCCGGGCTGTTTACTTATTTTTTTATTTTTTATTTTTATTGCTGTTGTTGTTGTTGTTGTTGTTGTTGTTTGGAAACAGGGTCTTGCTAAATTGCGGAAAACTTCACTAAGTTGCTGGGTCGGGCCTTGAACCTGCGATCTTCCCGTCTCAGCCTCTCAAGTGTTGAGATGATAATCGTGCACCACCACGCCCGGCTGGCATACATGTTTTTACAGAGAAGAAAAGAGAAAGTTTTAAAAAGGAAGAAGAAAAAGAGAACCCTTACCTCCTCCAAACTGTAGATTTTATCACAACCCGAGCAAGAACAAAAGCGAAAGTGAAATGACTACATTTTCTGTAAAACCAGGAGCGAGTGCGCCTGCCCACGCCAAGGCCAGGACCGGAATGGGGCGAGGACCACAGAGACCTCGGCTGCCCCGGCCTCGCTGCGATGTTGGGTAACGATTCCGCCTCATTCCTGATGCCTCATATCCTATTAATGCAACAGGGAAATCATCCTTGCCCCTTATCTCCAAGAGGGGAGGCTGGAAAGAAAACAGATGACACACCGCATGCCTTCTGAGCCCTTCATCAGCAGGAGTCTTCACCAATCTCTTCATCAGTCTGTGGTCTCCGGCCCGCAGCCGCAGGGGCGGTTTTGATGTCCTCCCTTCTCTCGGCTCTAAAACATTTCCAAATGTGCTCAAATTGAGCATTGCCGGTAAGAGCAGTTTGGGCTGGAACACACCCCGACCACATTTCTCAACAGTTTTTAAGCCATTTTCCCATTGGATAAGCATTAAACATCTGGTTCCTTTGTAGATTTTTGTAATGAGAAAACAAGGATTAAAGCCGGGAGTGGTGGCACATGCTTGTAATGCTAGCATTTGAGAGGCTGAAACAGGAGGATGGTGGTTCGAGGACAGCCTCGGCTACTTACTGAGGCCCTCTGCAACTCAGTGAGACCCTGGGTCTGGGGGTGTAGCTTGGAGGTAGAATGTCCCTGGGTTCCATCCCCAGTTCCACCAAAAAAAAAAAAAAAAAAAAAAACCCAAGGGTTAACTGTTTCCATTTTCAAAGTATACAGTATTAGCAAGGTGTGGTGGCTATGCCTGTAGTCCAAGTACTTGGGGGGCTGAGTTAGGACAGTCACAGGTTTGAGGCCAGCCTCAGCAACTCAGTGAAACCCTCAACACCTTCGGAGACCCTGTTTCAAAATTTAAAAAGGCCTGGTATGGTGGTACACACCTATAATCCCAGTACTTGGGAGGCTGAGACAGAAGGATTGCAGGTTCACAGACAGTCTCAGCAACTGAGAGAGGCTCACTTAGCGAGACTCTGTCTCCAAAATAAAATAGGGCTGGGGTATATCTCAGAGGTAGGATGCCCCTGGATTCAATCCTCAGCACCGCGGGGGGGGGGGGGGATAAAAGGTGTGCATGGTAGTGCACACCACTTGGAGGGCTGAAACAGAGGGATCACAGGTTCCAAGCCAGCCTCAGGAGTTTAGTGAGGCTCTCAGCAACCCTGAATCACCTTGTTTCCAAGTAAAAAATAAAATAGGGCCGAGGTGTAGCTTGTCCCTAGGCTCAATCACTATTACCAAAAGCGAAACAAAACAACAAACAAACAAAAAAACCACTTAAGAGTTCTTTTTTATTTTTTGGCATGCCCCCACACCTGGCTCAAAGTACACAATTTTGTAATAAAGAATACTCAGGAAAAAAAGAAAAAGAAGAGGAAGAGGAGAAGGAGGACGAGGAGAGGAGGAGGAGGAGGAGGAGAGGAGGAGAGGGAGGGGAGGAGGAGGAGAGGAGGAGGAGGAGGAGGAGGAGGAGGAGGAGGAAGAGGAAGAGGAGGAGGAGGAATTGCTGATCTGCACGACATGAATAAATCTCCAATGCATTCTGCCAGGTCAAACCAAAAGAGTACGCGGTGTATGACTGTCCACGGGAGCTGGGCGAGATGGCGCACGCCTGTAATCCTAGTACTTGGGAGGCTGAGACAGGAGGATCCCAGGCTTTCAGTCAGTCTCAGCAACTTAACAAGATGCTGTTTCCAAATTTTTTTAAATGTATTTTTTAAGTGCTGGGGGTGTAACCCAGATGTAGATTCAACTGTTCACTAACTTCCCACGCATGCGCATGCGGTAGTTTATTGCATGTCATTTGCACATCAATAAAACTGCTTTTGTGTCTGCGTGTGGTACTGTGGGTTGAACCCAGGGGCATTCTACCTCCAAGCTACACTCCCAGCCCTTTTTATTTTTTTTATAATGATTCATGGACCATGCTAAGAAACTTGAATTTCATCTTTAAGATAAAGGGGAACCACTGGAAATTGTTTGTGTTTTGGGGTGTGTGTGTGTGTGTGTGTGTGTCTCACTGGGGATTGAACCCAGGGCCATTCTACCTCCAAGCTATACTCCCCAGCCCATTTTTTAAATTTTTTTGTTTTGAAACAGGGTCTCGCTAAGTTGCAGAAGCCTCCCAAGTACTAGGACTACAGGCAGGTGCCAACCATGCGCAGCCAAAATAAAGCTGTTCCCAAGCATTCTATTAAACCACGGAACTTCCCCTTTCAGTCTCTACCCCTGTCCACCCTGTCCCCATGCATGCTGTTCTAAACCGCGAGCACGGGGCCTGCGTGCATCCTCAGAGCCCGAGGAACTCCGCACAGGGAGCCCTGACCCCCAGCTCTTCTCCTGGCCCCACGGGCCTGGGGGGTTCCCTCCAGGACCTGTCTGTTCTCTCAGGAGAAGGTCCTGCTTCTTTCTCCTCCCTCCACTCCACACTCAGCTCAAGATTCCTCTCCAAAGCCACCCTGAATCGGCTGGAGCCTGTCCTTGGGCTCCCAGGCTCCCGAGAGGGTTCTAGATGCCTGGTGGGGGCCACGCTGTGCTCATTCCATCTCTTTAGGCGTTTAGTCTCCTCTGTGAGAATGGAAACTTAAAAGCGGTTTTGTAGCCCGGTGTGGTGGTGCACGTTTGTAATCCCCACGCTTGGGAGGCAGAGACAAGAGGATCGCGCAGGTTTGAAGCCAGCCGCGCATGCTGGCTTAAGAGACCCTGTTTCCAAATAAAAATGTAAAAATAGGTCTGGGAGCATAGCCCGGAGGTAGAAGGGCTTCCAGGAACCCCAGTACCACCAAAAAAAAAAAAAAAGCGCTTTTGTAGCCGGGCGTGGTGGCGCATGCTTGTAATCCCAGTACTCAGGAGGCTGAAACAGGGTTGCAGGATAGCAGCCAGCCTCAGCTATTGGGTAAGGCCCTCAGCAACTTAGTGAGATCCTGTTTCAAAATAAAACATCAATGTGGGGCTGGGGATATAGCTCGGAGGTAGAATGCCCCTGGGTTCAATCCCTAGTACCAAAAACAAAGGACCAGGCTCCATGGACACCTGGGTCAGGACCTCTGTGGACAGAGGCTGTGTCCTTCCTCGGCTGTGCTCCTAATGCTCTTAGCATGCAGGGCTGAATTACTCAGAACCCCAGCTACAAAACAAGGGAATACAGGTGCCCTAGGTGCCTGTGAGGGAGGTTCCAGGAGCCCTCCACACACACACACAGGACAACAAAGTCAGGAGATGCTCAAGTCCCCGCTGTAGAAGGGAGTCGTGTCCACACGATGCACCTCCTCCTGCACGCCTCGAGCCATCTCTAGATGACTGGAGTACCTGAGACAGTGCAGGTGCGTTGTAAAGAGTCGTTACATTTCATTGTGTGGGAAATAATAACAAGGAGGGAAAGGTCTGAATATGTTCAGTATATAGGCGTAACTACATTTTTTTCTAACTACATTTTTAGGGGTGCTGGGCATTGAAATCGGGGGCAGTCTATCTCCAATAGCCCCAGCCCTTTTTTGTTTGTTTGTTTTGATACAGGGTCTCACTAGGTTTCTGAAAGTTCTGTTAAATTTCTTTTTTTTTCCCCTTTCTTTTTTTTTTTTTTTTTTTTTTTTTGGTGGTACTGGGGGTAGAACCCAGAGGCTTTCTACCTCTGGGCTATACTCCCAGACCTTTTTTTTTTTAATATTTTATTTGGAAACAGGGTCTCACTAAGTTGCTGAGAGCCTCACTAAGTAGCTGAGGCTGGCTTGAACCCGTGCGATCCTCCAGTCTCAGCCTCCCAAGCGCGGGGATTACAAGCGTGCGCCACCACGCCCGGCGTTTTTCCTTTCTTTCTTTTTGGCAGGTCTGGGGATGGATCCCAGGGGCATTTGACCTCCAAGCTACACCCCCTGCCCTATTTTTATTTTATTCTTCATTTTTGAAACAGGGTCTCATTAAGTAGCAGAGGGCCTCACTAAGTAGCTGGGGCTGTCCAAGAACCATGATCCTCTGGTCTCAGCCTCCCAAATGCTGAGATTATAAGCATGCGCCACCACGCCCGGCTCTGCTGCATTCCTGAGACTGGTCTCCAACCCATGATCCTTCTGTCTCCGCCTCCTGAGTGCCTGTTAGCGAGCGCCACCACACCCACCTTCTAACTATTTTTGATCCTTGGTTGGCTGAATCTGTGGGTGTGGAATCTGTAGATATAGAGGATGAACTATAAAAACAATAACAGTATTGCCAGGCGTGGTGGCGCACGCTTGTAATCCCCACGCTTGGGAGGCTGAGACAGGAGGATCGCACAGGTTCGAAGCCAGCCTCAGCTACTTAGTGAGACCCTGTTTCCAAATAAAATATTAATAAATAGGTTTAGGAGTGTAGCCTGGAGGTAGAAAGCCCTAGGCTCCATCCCTAGTAACACACACACACACACACACGCACACACACACACACGTACACACACACAAATAGTAACAGTATCAAGCATAATTTGTGTGTATGTGTGGTACTGGGGATGAAACCCAGGGGCATTCTACCTTTGAGCTACACCCCCAGCTCTATTTTTATTCTTTATTTATTTTGAAACAGGGTCCCACTAAGTTGCAGAAGGCCTAAGTAACTGAAGCTGACCGCCAACCTGCCTCCCAAGTACTGGGATTACAAGTGTGTGCCACCATGCCCGGCTGAATCAAGCATAAGTTAAAAGCCAAGCCAAATGATTTCTCCTGCCAATAACTGTAACCATTACTACTAACAACCTCTCTCCCCCTCCTCTCTCCTCTCTCCTTTTTTTTTTTTTTTTAATTGGCACTAGGGTTTGAACCCAGGGAAATTCTACTTCTGAGCTACACCCAGCTCTTTTTATTTTTTACCTTGAAAGTCTCACTAAGTTATTGAAGGCCTTGTGAGGTCGCCGAGGTTGGCCTCAAACCTGTAATGCTCCCATCTCAGCCTCCTAAGTACTGGGATCACAGGCCTGTGCACCGTGCCCAGCTCTGAGATCCTTACGCCAAAAGTATATCCTGGCAAATGCTTCACTGTCTGCCAAGGAACTCAACACATCTACCTAGAAACACATTATTCCCTGGCTACCTGATAACATGTTCTTCAGTCCCCCAAAAGCATTAGCATAAAACAGTGAAAGAAATACAGAAAGATCAGGATGCCAGGATGGTGGTACATGTTGTAATCTCAGTGTCTGGGAGGCTGAGACAGGAGGATCACAGGTTTGAGACCAGCCTCAGCAACTGAGGTTTAGAAACCCGGTTTCTAAATTTAAAAAAAAAAAAAAAATTAAAAAGGGTTGAGGGGATAACTCAGAGATAGAATACTCCTGAACTCAATTCCTACTACATTAAAAAAAAAAAAAATCAGGAGCAGAGGAGCAAGTCAGTTCCCTTACTGTGACCTTGGCCTGTGCAACATGACCTTCAGATGAATCATGCAAATCTCTAAATACATAAGAAATGTAAGAAAGATCCGCTGCTGCTCGTCTTCTTTTCCCCCTGCAGCAGGGAGACTTGCAAGATGCTTCTTCCCTGCCACGGCCCTCTCTCCATATTACTAAAGACTTCCTTTCTTCTTTTATCATTGTTGCAGCTATTGTTGCGAGCATTTCATAAGAGCAGAAATAGTGAAATAAGTTCAGGTAAACTTATTTCAAGTCACAGGGAAGCCTCTGTGGAGAAAAACATCCTGTTTGCTGGGGATTTGCATGTGATGCTCCTTAGCCCCCACATTCCATCAAGCCTGGCCCCGCCCAGTCTGCAAGCCCTCCGCCTCCCGGGGTGTGTGTGTGTGTGTGTGTGTGTGTGAGAGAGAGAGAGAGAGAGAGACAGACAGACAGACAGGGTTGAACCCAGTGACATTCTACCTCTGGGCTCCACCCCCAGCCCTATTTTTTTGTTGTTGTTTTGTTGCTGTTTTGTTTTGCTTTGAAACAAGGTCTCACTAAGTTGCTGAGGCTGGCTAGGAACCTGCAAACTTCCTGTCTCCGCCTCCCAACTACTGGGATTACAAGCGTGAGCCACCGCGCCCCGCTATCCTTTTGAAGCGAATCTGTTTCTTCCAACATAATCCAACTGAACTAAGGTGAGTAAAAAATTCTACCCTCAAAACTCCTTTTTACTTCTACCCAAGAAATTTAGGAACAACTCTTACCCTAAATCCGCCAAATTCAAAAGAATGTTGAGCAGGCGTGTCAGCCCATCCACAGCCCTGTCGGCTGTAGCGCTCGACATCTGCCGAGCTCAAAGTGAGCTGTGTAAATGGAATTTTACCCAGCCATCAAAAAAAAAACCTCAAATACATCATTGTCAGGGAAATGGATGGAACTGGAGGACATTATGCTAAATGAGATTAGTCAGTCACAAAAAAATAAGAAATCTGATGCTTTCCCTAATATGTGAGAGTTAGGGAGAAATGGGTCATAGGAGGAACTCTTGAAAGAGGAAATCCTATAGAGGAGCAAACAAGACAACCTAAAGGAGGAGAAAGGAGGGGGGAAGAGGAAAATCTCTAAAGCACACAGTGTACTTAAACATATCGAAGTCAACCACTAAGCCCAGCAATGGAGGGAGGGACGGGGAGGGAATGGGGTGGGAATTGGGTAGGGGTTAAATCAGCGATGAGCACATGTTTGTACACACAAGTTTTTTACCTCAATATGTTGTATGAATATAATGCACCAATTAAAAAATTTAAAAGAAAAAAAGTGAGCTGTGTGGAAATAAGCAGTTAGGGAAACTGCAAAAAAGATTGTGGCTCACTGGCTGAAGGAATCATTCCTGTAAAATCCTACAGAACTATGAAGTAAAATTCCTAGTTCCCCAGAAGAGAAGGGCCAGGATTCAGAAGAGAAGTGGACATCCTTCTGACTACCCCATGGCCACGGCTGGCCAACTTGCAGGACATTTTGCACATTTCAGAAATAAGCCTTTCTCTTTCTGGGCTTAGTGACACAGGCCTGTATTCCTAGTACGTGGGAGGCTGAGACAGAAGGATCGCAGGTTTGAGGACAGCCTTAGCAATTTAGCAAGACTCTCAGCAACCTAGTAAGACTGTTTCAAAACTGGGTGTGGTGGTGCACACTTGTAGTCTCAGTGCTTGGGAGGCTGAGATAGGAGGATTGCAGGTTTTTAGCCATCCTCAGCAATTTAGTGAGACCCTGTTTCAAAATAAAGAATAAAAATAGGGCTAGGGAGCCGGGCGTGGTGGCACATGCTTGTAATCCCAGCATTCAGAAAGCTGAGACTGGAGGATCATGGACAGCCTCAGCTACGTAGTGAGGCCCTCCACAATTTAGTGAGACTCGGTTTCAAAATAAAGAATAAAAAATAGGGCAGGGGGTATAGCTCGGAGGTCAAATGCCCCTGGGTTCCATCTCCAGACCCACAAAGATGAAATAAAATAAAAAATAAAGTATGCATTTTACTACATGCAAACCTGTAATCCTAGCTACTTAGGAGGCTGAAGCAGGAAGATCACAAGATTTTTGTTTGTTTGTTTTGGGTTTTATGCGGGTCTGGATATGGAACCCAGAGGCATTTGCCTTATTTATTTATTTATTTATTTATTATTTATTTATTGTGGTGCTGGTTGTGGAACCCAGGGGCTTTTCTACCTCCAGGCTAAACTCCCAGACCTATTTTCTATTTTATTTGGAAACAGAGTCTCACTAAGTTGCTGAGAGCCTCACTAAGTAGCTGAGGCTGGCTTCGAACCTGCGTGATCCTCCTGTCTCAGCCTCCCAAGCACAGAGATTACAAGCGTACACCACCATGCCCGGCCTCCCTTCCCTGTTTTTTATTCTTTATTTTGAAACAGGGTCTCATTAAGTTGCAGAGGAACTCACTAAGTAGCTGAGGATGGCCGCGATCTGCGATAATCCGGTCTTAGCCTCCAGAATGCTAGGATTGCAAGCGTGCGCCACCACGCCAGGCTAAAATCACAAGTTTAAAGCCAGCCTGGGCAACTTAGTGAAACCCTGTCTCAAAATAAAAAATAAAAAGGACTGAGGATGTAGCTCAGTGGTAGAACACCCCTGGATTCAACCCCCGGTACCATGGAACAAAAAATAAAGTATGCAACTCACACATGCTAGGTAAGCACTCTACCACTAAGCTACACCCTCAGCCTCAAAGTGGCAGTTTTTTTTTTTTTGTTTTTAGTTTAGTTTAGTTTTGTTTTGTTTGCAGTATTGGAGATGGAACCCAAGGGCATTGTACCTCCAAGCTACACCCCAGCACTATTTTTTACCCTTTCCATTTGTGAACCCGGGTCTCACTGAGTTAAAGGGGCCTCGCTAAATAGCTGAGGCTGTCCGCAAACCACGATCCTCCAGTCTCAGCCTCCCGAATGCTGGGATTACAAGTGTGCGCCACCACGCCCGGCTACAGTGACAGATTTTGTTTGGTGGTTGGTTTTGTTGTTGGTGTTTATTTTTGCAGAGCTGGGGATGGAACCCCCAGGCCTACCTCACACAACACGCGCTCCACCACTGCGCCAGAGCGAGCTTTGTACACTCTCAGTCACATCCTGTTCTCTCCTACAACAGCCACGTTGTGGCGCACACTTGTAATCTCAGCGTTTGGGAGGCTGAGACAGGAGGATCGCAGGTTTGCGGCCAGCCTCAGCTACTTAGTGAGGCCCTCTGCAACTTAGGGCTGAGGATGTAGAATTCCCTTGGGTTCCATCCCCAGTACTGAAAAAAAAAAAAAAAAATCACTTTGCTGAGTGTATCCTCTGGCTCATTGCAAGGACCCAGGACAAAGAGCCATCTTAATTTTAGAGGGCTCAGATCGGTTGCCTGTCTGGGGTGTGCTGGGGAGCCATGTCCTTGAGCCGCCCCAGCGAGGCCCCTTATTCCACCCTCCGCAACCTCAGCCCGAGTCTAGATTTGGTCAGGAGAGCAATATTGAAAGGCCATGCGTTTAGAAAGTGCCAAGTCATTGTATTTATTATGTCCATCAATCTAAACTAGATTAGAAAAACCACAACCGATTATAAACACATTTCACCTTTCACCTGCTGGTGTCAATCACAGAACAGTCAAGACAGGAACGTGAATTCAGGTAGTCTCTCTCTGAACCACGTGGGCTCGTGAGTAGACACGCACAGCCGTCCTCCTTCACCTTCTCCTCGCCCACTCCACTCCATCTTGGCCTTCGTGTGTGTGTGTGTGTGTGTGTGTGTGTGTGTGTGTGTGTGTGTGTTAGTGGGAATTGAGCCCAGGGGCATTCTACATCCGAGCTACACCTCCAGCCCTATCTTACTATTTGGAAACAAGGTCTCACTAAGTTGCTAGGGCTGTCCTGTGATCTCCTGTGTCAGCATCCCAAGGGCTGGGATTACAGGTGTGCGCGCCAGGCCCAGCCCCTTGCCCCTCTTAATTGTCCACTGAGGGAAGCGAGAGCTCCAGCTCTCTCTGCACAGAGCATTGCTCTCCCGGGCTGGGAGACAGCCTCCCCAGGGCATATCGCCAGGATGTGAAGTCTGCGTTCACATCCCCCTCTACCACCGCCAGGAGCGCTATGGAAACGCTTAGCTTCCTTACGGTATTGAAAATAAAATTTCTGCCGGGCGTGGTGGTGCATACTTGTAATCCCAGTACTTGGGAGGCTGAGACAGGAGGATCCCAGGTTTGCGGCCAGCCACAGGTACTTAGTGAGGCCCTCTGCAACTTAGTAAGACCCTGTTTCAAAATAAATAGATCTCAGCAGCCTAGTGAGACCCCGTTTCCAAATAAAATATAAAAAATAGGTCTTGGAGTATAGCCCGGAGGTAGAAAGCCTCTGAGTTTCATCCTCAGTACCACCAAAAAAAAAGAATAGAGCCAGTTGTGGTGGCGCACGCTTGTAATCCCCGCACTTGGGAGGCTGAGACAGGAGGATCACGCAGGTTCAAAGCCAGCCTCAGCTACTTAGTGAGGCTCTCAGCAACTTAGTGAGACCCTGTTTCCAAATAAAGTATAAAATAGGTCTGGGAGTATAGTCCAGAGGTTGAAAGTCCCTGGGTTCCACCACACACACACAAAAAAAAAGAATAAAAAATAGGGCTGAAGGTGTAGCTCAGAGGTAGAATGACCCCCGGGTTCCAAATAGCGCAAACATAAAATAAGATAAAATTCTTTTTTTATAGGGCACAGCACAGACACAAGGTTGGTGGGAGAGGATGGTCTATAGCTGGCCACTGGCCCCAGGTTGGAAGTGTCCTGTTACGCAGACCCCCAGCGCGCCATCCAGAAGGACTGCCAGGCCGCTCTGAGTTCGTGACTCAAAGCACCCGTTGGTTCTCTAGGAAATTTCCACCTCTGTGTAAAGACCTTGGGATGTCTGTTCACAATGGTAAGTTTTCTGACTTTCCTGTTGGAGGAGTCCAAATGATTCCTTTAAAGGGAACCACTTTTACACACCAAAAATAAATAAATAAAATAAAATAGCAGTTCTAAGTGCAAATTATGCCAGCTCTTATCCTTTAGTGTGTGTGGGGGGGGGGCACTGGGGATTGAACCCAGGGATGCTGTACCTCCAATCCTCCAGTATACATACATACATATATTTATATATTTTTTGGGGGGAGGGGCAACAGAGACTCACTAAATTGCTGAGTAGCTGTAACTGAGGCTGGCAGTAAACCTGCGATCCTCCTGTCTCAGCCTCCCAAGTACTGGGATCTTTACTGATCATTCATATTTCCAGCCAGAGTTCTACAAATTTGCTGATTCTAAGGAAACCGTTGCTTCCCTTCGCTTCTCCAATTAGCACAGCAGTAACAGCTACTCAACTACATGATCGAAATAGGAAAACAGACTTCCTAAACACTGAACTGTGGGAGCCAGGCGTGGTGGTGCAGGTTTGTAATCCCAGTACTTGGAAAACTGAGACAGGAGGATTGCAGGTTCAAGGACAGCCTCATCTACTTAGTAAGGTCCTCTGCAAATTCGTGAGACCCTGTTTCAAAATAAGAAATAAAAAGCCAGGCATGATGGCACATGCTTGTAATCCCAGCAAACACCCTTAGCTACTTAGTGAGGCCCTTTGCAACTCAATGAGATCCTGTTTAAAAATAAAGAATAAAAAAAAAAATAGGGTAAGGGCTGTAGCTCGGAGGTAGAATGTCCCTGAGTTCAATCCTCAGTACTGGGAAAAAAAAAAAAGTTGAACAGAAATTAATTAAACATTAATTCTTAATATTTGGATTATTTTTATATTTTATATCAATTCTTTAAAAGAAAACTAATTCAAAAATCTTAATTGCACAAAACTTTGGAATAATGACAGAGACTAATTTTCTCCTTTTTTAAAACATTGTAAGATAATTAATTTACCATTTATTTTTAATTTCTAGGACGAGGAAGAAATATTTAAAGAAGTTCTCCCAAAAAATAACCCACCAGAAAGAGGACCTATCTAAAAACAAGTTCAGAGCCAGGCGTGGTGTTGCACACCTGCAGTTCTGGTGATTGGGAGGCTGAGACAGGAGGACCACAGGCTCAAGGGCAGCCTCAGCAAAGAGTAAGATCTCATCAACCTAGCAAGACCCTGTGTCAAAATAAAAATAAAATAAAGTAGGGTTGGGTAGAATGGCCCTGGGTTAAATACCCAGTAATACAACAAATAAAATAAAATAAATAGTAATAAAATTTTTTAAAACCTGGTAAGGTGAGACAGAAAGATCAAGATCGGAGGTTCAAGGTCAGCTTCGGCAACTTAGAGAGACCCTGTTTCAAAATAAAAAGGACTGGTGGTGTCGCTCAGAGGTAGAATGCACTTGAGTTCAATCCCCAGCACCAAAAACAAAAACAAAAGTTTAAAAATAAATGACTGGGACCAAGATGTAGCTCAGTGGCAAAGCGCCTGCCCTGCAGGTGCAACGCTCTGGGTTTGATCCCCAGTTCCAAAAAGACAGGAAAAAAATAACCCTTTAAAAACAAATTACTGTGTCTATGTACTATCCCTTTTCCAATTTTCTTTTATTTTTCTTTCTTTTTTTTTTTTTTTTCTTAGATACTAGGGATGGAACCCAGGGGCATTCTACCTTCAAGCTACACCCCCAGCCCTATTTTTTATTTTTTATTTTGAAACAGGGTCTCACTAAGTTGCAGAGGGCCTCACTAAGTATCTGAGGCTGGCCACGAACCCGTGATCCTCCTGTCTCAGCCACCCAAGTACTGGGATTACAAGCACAAGCCACAAGACCTGTTTCCAGTCTGCTTATTTATATTCAAATAACAACATGCCAGCTAACTGCTCCCAGTGTGATTTTCTGCAGTGCTTGTCCTAAGTGCAGAATGTTTGACCCTGCAAAGACCAGGACTCAGCACATTCAAATTGCAGCGCGCCAACTCGCCGACGCGAGGGTAGACAGATCGCTTCCCTTTTACTACAGCTACTTGGAAGAAGATATTTGGATAGGGTATCTGTATGTATATCCGTGTAACATGCGCTTCTTTTAAAGTTTGAGAGATCAAAGCATTTCACCAAAACAACAACAAAAGGACAAATACAGAATGCAGAAAGGAAAAATAAGAGTGCCATAAAAAAAAAAAAGCAATTCTCACTGCAAAAAGTTTACTGGACTTAACTGCATTAGCATTTAAATGGTCTCTGTAGGACACTGGGTGAAGGGGCGTACCTCAAGGATGCGAAGAAGGTGGGAAAGCTGGCAACGTTTGCATTTTTTCTTTTCTTTTTCTTTCTTTCTGTGTTGCAGGCTGGCTTGGAACCTGCATCCTCCTTGACTCTTCAGCCTCGGCCTACCAACAGGCACGGCCGCCAGACCAGCTCTACATTTTTTTTCTCGTGTCGTTTAAGTGGTGCCAGATCTCTCCCCACAGACCACAGCAAAGGCGAAACAGACATTGAGAAAGCCAATACTTTTTATGAAAAGGTAAACCATTTTTTTTTTTAGATTAGAAAACTAAGGGGGAGCCACCAAGTGCTGCGTGCACGTATGTCCCTGTCAGCACGATTTGCTTTACGATGTGAGACTATAATGCACCAGTAAAAGCATATTTTTAAAAAACTAAAAAGCTTTTAGCATGTGTTGAAACTAAAAACTTTCTCGATGTTGAGCACGAGGCTCCTCTAGGAGTGTACGCACTTGCGATTCCCAAACCTTGCGACTTATCAAAACCACAGGGGAAGGTGTTTGTGCGTGTAGATTTCTGGTTCCCTTCCTGTCTCTGATTCTGAATCAGTGGGTTTGGGGTGGAACGCAGTAATCAGTAAAATACTCACCCACGTGATTCTCGCACACAGGTGAGATTTGGGATGAGACCAAGCTGATCAAAACCGCAAAGTCGAGTGAGAACAAATGCAGACCCGCGGCACCCCAAGCCACCTGTCATCTGCACCAGCCAAGTCCCCACACTTCAAAGATTAGCAGGATAAAGCCTGGCGTGGTGGCGCACGCTTGTGATCCCTGAGCTTGGGAGGCGGAGACAGGAGGATTGCGCAGGTTCGAAGCCAGCCGTGCTGGCGTAAGAGACCCTGTTTCAAAAATATAAAATAGGTCTGGGAGTGTAGCCCGGAGGTAGAAGGGCTTCCAGGAACCCCAGTACCACCAAAAAAAAAAAAAAAAGATTAGGAGGATATAATATCTTCATATATTAAAGCAATCAACTATCACTAATGTGTGTGTGTGCGTGTGCGTGCGCGCACACGCACGCACACGGTGTTGGGGATTGAACCCAGGCATTTTACCTCTGAGCTACATCGTAGCCCTTTTTTGTTGTTTGTTTGTTTTTGTTTTTTTGCAGTATCGGGATGGAACCCAGGGGTATTCTACCTCCAAGCAACATCCTTAGCCCTATTTTATATTCTATTTGGAAACAGAGTCTCACTGAGTTGCAAAGGGCCTCACTAAGTAGCTGAAGCTGTCCATGAACTGTGGTCCTCCTGTCTCGGCCTCCCAGATGCTGGGATGACAAGCGTGCGCCACCATGCCCAGCTCTCCCTAGACCTTTTTATCTTTTATTTTTATTTTATTTTTTGCAGTATTGGAATTGAACCTAGGGACATTCCAGCACCAAGCTAAACCCCCAGTCCTATTTTTTATTCTTTATTTTGAAACATGGTCTCACTAAGTTGCAGAGGACCTCACTAAATAGCTGAGGTTGGCTACAAGAATCTGTGAACCTCCTGTCTCAGACTTCCAAGTACTGGGATTACAAGCATTACTGGGATTACATGTACCACCATGCCTGGCTTTATTTTTTATTTATTTATTTTTTTGAAGAATTAAAGAGGTTTATTAAAAAGATGGAAATATAGAAAACAGAAATACAGAAAACAGTTACAGCCCCATGTCAAAATGGCATGAGGGGGGAGGGTGGCCCAGGCCAACTCACACTCCCTTATTTTTTATTTTGAAGCAAGGTCTTGCTAAGTTGCTAAGGCTGGCCTTGAAGCTATGATCCTCCTGTCTCAACCTCTCATGTACTGGCATTACAGGTATGCACTACCAGACTCAACTAGTAATGTTCTTAACTGACTTAAATTTTATAATTCCCAATAAAACCCTAACTTTAAAGTTATTTTAGAACATGAACTTGTCTAGTTCCTGTTTATAGTGATGAGCCATACAAATCTTTGTGCCGGTAACAAAGGCTCCTTCGTCAGGCCTGTGCTTGCTAATTTCCTCCAATTCACTCATGTGATCTTCAAGTCACTACCCCTGCAAGTCACTAGTACTGACCCCATTTTAGAGATGAGGAAGTGGAGGCGAGGAGAAGTAAAGTGTTCCGGTGATAGAGCCAAGACTTGAACCAAGGTCTAATGCTCATGCCGTGCTGAGTTACCCACTTACAAACAGGTGGTTTAGTTGGTTGGATGTTTGGTAGGTTGGTAGGTTGGTTGGTTGAATGATTGGATGATTGGTTGGTTGGATGGTTGGATGGTTGGTTAGATGATTGGTTGGTTGGTTGGTTGGTTGGTTGAATGATTGGATGATTGGTTGGTTGGTTGGATGGTTGGTTGGTTATTTGAAGACATACATGCTGCACGTGGGATTTGATGTCTTCAAATCTTAGACTCTCAGGCATGTTGTAATCTTCAGACATTCAGCAAACTAAGATGGGCGGCATGTCTCCTGTGGGCAGATACCAAGAGAGCCAGCAGCCCTACAGGGTAGTAGAGGGGCAAAAAAGAGAAGCTCTTTGAGGTCTCCGTGGGCTTCCCCCATCAACTGTCCCATTGTTTCCAGGAGCACGCACTTAGCTGTGTGAACCACCACATCTCCACTTGGGATTCAGAAATGTGTTCACAGAGCCAGGCATGGTGGCACACACTTGTAATCCCAGTACTTGGGAGGCTGAGAGGCCAGCCTCAGCTACTTAGTGAGTCTCTCTGCAATTTAGTGAGACCTTATTTCAAAATAAAGAATAAAAAATAGGACTGGGGATGTAGCTTGGAGGTAGAATGCCCTTGGGTTCAATCCCAGTAGAAAGAAAGATAGGAAGGAAGGAAGGAAGAGAGAGAGAGACAGAGAGAGAGAGAGAGAGAGAGAGAGAGAGAGAGAGAGAGAGAGAGAGAAAAGGAAAGAAGGAAAAGAAATGTGTTCATGGGACTGGGGATGTAGCTCGGTGGTAGAGTGCTTGCCTGATGTGTGCAAGGTTCTGGGTTCAAATCTCCAGCACCAGGAAAGAAGACGAGGAGGAGGAAGAGAAGGAAAACTTGAGTTGACACATCTTCTGTTCCTGGCCATCCCAGCCTCAACAGCTATGAACTAAATACATTTGAAAGAAAAAGAAACGTGTTCACCTGAATTCTAGGTGCAGAATGCTCCTAGGAACCCGGGTGGATGGGAGTGGCTGTCTGGGGCGCCTTTGAAAGCCATCACAGAGGATGTGGCTTATGAGCTGAATGTTAAAGGATAAAAGATTTCACTAAGCAAAGAGGAGAGGGGGTGTCATCGGCCCTCCCAGGGTAGAATGCGCTCAGCCTGTAACTTCGAACAGGGGGCCGTGAGGCTTAGGTGCGGCGGGGGGTGGGAGCGACAGAGGAGGAAGAGGCTGCCAGGAGACCAAGACGGGGCTTTGTATGCTACGTGAGGAGCTCAGACTTCAAAAGACGCAGAAGGGAAGCAAGAGCAGTTCTTACGCAGAAGAGTCAGAAGACTGGCTCTGAATTTTAGACAGATAATGCTGCACCAGGCCAGAGAAAGGGTGGCACAGTTTGACAGATCAGATGAAAGTGGCTGTGACCTTCTGGGCCAGATCTAGGCCAGGCTGAGAGAGGAAGGATGTTACTGGAGAAATTTCTGAAGATTAGGACACTAGTTTTGAAGTCGGGGGGCTTAGTGCTGGCTCTCCTCTACCTCGAGCTAGTCTTGACTTTTTTTTTTTTTGGGGGGTGTGTTACTGGGAATTGAATCCAGGGGTGTTCTGCCCCGAGCTACACCCCCAGGCCTCTTTTTAAATTTTTGTTTTGAAGCAGAGCCTTGCTAAGTTGCTGAGACTGGCTTCAAACCTGTGATCCTTCTGTCTCAGCTTTCCAAGTACTACGATTACAGGTGCACCACCGTGCAAACTTACCATTTATTTATTTATTTATTTGTGAGTGGCGGGGGGAGTGGGGATGGAACCCAGGGGCATTCTACCTCTGAGTTATACCCCCAGCCCAATTTTTTATTCTTTATTTTGAAACAGGGTCTCACTGGGTTGCAAAGGGCCTCACTAAGTAACTGAGGCCGCGATCCTCCTGTCTCAGCCTCTCAAATGCTAGGATTACAAGTGTGCGCCACCATGCCCAGCGCCTTTTATTGATTTTGGTACTGGGTATGGAACCCAGGGGCATTCTACTTCCAGATTACACCTCCAGCCCTTTTATTTTTCTTGAACAACGGCCTTGCTAAGTCGCTGAGGCTAGCCTTAAACCTGTATGCTCCTGTCTCAGCCTCCCAGCGCTGGGATTATGGGCATGCACCATCACGCACTGCTGCCTTGCTTGTTTTATACGGGAGGCAGTCTGTCCTCTGGGTTATTGTGCAAATAAAATGAGGTCATGCTCATCTGTACAAGGTCTTGCGCCATCAGTGCTGGTACAACAGTGGTGAGGATGACGATGGCGATGACATCATGACACTTAGGTGGCTGCAAGATGGGGGTCAGAGGGAGAAGGAGCACAGACAATCCCCCAGCTTCCTTTATTTTATTTTTGTGGTATTGAGGATTGAACCCAGGAATACTGTACCTCTGAGCTACACCCCAGCCCTATTTTGTTAACAGGGTCTTGCTAAATTGCTGAGGCTGACAGCAAACCTGCAATCCTCCTGTCTCAGCCTCCCAAGTGCTGGGATCCAGCTTTCTAAGTGGGTAGGAGAGGCCACACACCAACAGCTTGTGCAGAGGGAGGACCTGGATTGGAAGAAAAGGCAGTGAGCAGCTGGGCAGTGACTCTGCCTACAATCCCTGTACTGGGGAGACTGAGACTAAAAGCAGGTTCAAAGCTAGTCCCTACAACCTAGTGAGACCATATTTCAAAAATAAATAAAGGGGCTGGAGGTATAAGTCAGAGGTAGAATGCTCCCTGAGCCCCCTGGTTTCAATCTGAGAGAGGGGGGGGGAGGGAGAGAGAGAGAGAGAGAGAGAGAGAGAGAGAGAGAGAGAGAGAGAGAGAGAATGAGGGAGGGAGGGAGGAGGAGAAGAGGGAGAGGGGAGAGGAAAGAGAGAAGAGAGAGAAGGAGGAGGAAGGAGAAGGAGGAGAAGGAGAAGGAGAGGAGGAGTAGAAAAAGGAGGAGGAGGAAGAGGAGAAGGAGGAGGAGGAGGAGGAGGAGGAGGAGGAGGAGGGAGAGAGAGGAAAGAGAGAGAGATTGGAGCTAGAAGGACAGATTCATGAGTCATTCGGGATCCCCAAGGCCTTGGGAGCAGCAGAGCTTCAGGGAACACTGACCTGTGGGGATTAAGGGAAAGCATAGCAGTGATTACTGTTGCTGTTCATAAAAACGCTAGGGCAGAGTTGACTTAAACAGACAACCATCAAAAACTAGGGCGTGCACTGAGAGCCAGCTACATGCCAGGCACTGCCCTGGAGCCTGAGACTGGAGCAAAAGGACCAGTGCACAGGTAGTCCACAAGGTCCTCACGAGGATGCAGCTGGTCTGTGAACCCGACATCCAGAGAGAGGGGCCCTCTGAGAGCAGGCAGGTGCAGGCGACCGGCGGGTAGGCTGAGTGCCTGGGCGCCGTCCACACTAGCTCCAGGGCCAGGTAAGGCCTCCCCAGCAAGTAACATTTGAGGTGAAAGCCAATAGAGGACCACAAAGTGAGGGTTTACTAAGTGCAAGGTTCCTTGCTAACCCTTTTACATGCAATGTTCCTTTTATTACTATTTATTTTATTTTTGTGGCACTGGGGATTGAACCCATTCTACCTCCAAGCTATACTCCAGCCCTATTTTTTTTATTCTTTATTTTGAAACAGGGTCTAAGTTGCAGAGGGCCTCACTAATTAGCTGAGGCTGGCCTCGAACCTAAAACCTCCTGGCTCAGACTCCCAAGTGCTGGGATTACAAGCTTGCATAGCAGCTTATTCCATTTAATTTTTTTTAATTTTATTCCATTTAATTTTACATGCCTAGCAGCGTTATTCCATTTAATACTTATAGCAACCCACTGAAGTAGGTACCGTTATCATCCTCACCTCAAAAATATGGAAACCAGCTGGGCGTGGTGGTGTATGCCTGCAATCCCAGTACTTGGGAAGCTGAGATAGGATGATCACAGGTCTGAAACCAGCCTCAACTATGCAGCAAGACCCTGTTTCAAAACAGAATTTTAAAAAAGGTCTGGAGGTATAACTCAGAAGTAGACTGTCCCTGGGTTCAATCCCCAGCATCACACACACACACACACACACACACACACACACACACACACACCAAATCAGTCTCTGTGAAGAAAAACAGATTAAAAAAAAAATGTCAGCCTCCTAATTCATTCATTCTGTACACAGGGACAAGTTACAACCTCTCTGAACCTCAGGTTGCTTTCACTGGTAAATCAGGTTTCGTGCACCACTCGGAGATTATCCTGAAGATAAAAAGATGTAACCCACACATAGCAGTGCCTCTAGCACTCGGCGTTATCTTCAGGAACTGGTTGGTGCTAGGGGAAAGGTCGACACTGTATATAACATACCATGCCTTCTTCATAAAGAGCGAGAGCTCAGAGTAAGTAGGACATTAAGAATAGGATTATTTATTTATTGAGACTATTGAGCCCAGGGACATTCTGTGTGTGTGTGTGTGTGTGTGTGTGTGTGTGTGTGTGTGTTACTGGAGATTGAACCCAGGGGCATTTTATCTCTAAGCTATACCCCCAGCCCTATTTTATTCTTTATTTTGAAACAGAATCTCATTAAGTTGCAGAGGACCTAAGTTGTGGAGTCCGTCCTTGCATCTATGTTCTTCCTGTCTCACCTCCCAAGTGCTGGGATTACAGGTGTGTGCCACCACACGTGGATTAGCCCAGGGACATTCTACCTCTGAGCTGTACCCCTAGCCCAAGGGTCTTGCTAAACTTCTGAGGCTGGCCTCAAACCTGTGATCTTCCTATTTCAGCCTCCCAAGTACTGGAATTACCAGTGTGTACAAATTCGTCCAGGATAATTAGCTGGGTGTGGTAGTGCATGCGTGTAATCCCAGTACTGGTGAGGTTGAGAAAGGAGGATCACAGGTTTGAGGCCAACCTCAGCAATTTAGCAAGACTCTGTTTAAAAAAAAAAAAAAAAAAAAAAAAACCACAACAGAAAACAAAACAAAACAAAACAAAAAAACAACAACAACAACAACAAAAAAAAAAACCCAGGCGTGGTAGCCCATGCTTGTAATCCCAGCATTTGGGAGACTGAGACAGGAGGATTGCAGGCTCATGGTCAGCCTCAGCTATTTAGTGAGGTCCTTCACAGCTCAGTGAGACCCCATTTCAAAACAAAGAATAAAAAATAGGGCTGGGGGTATAGCTCTTAGGTAGAATGCTCCTGGTTGCATCTCCAGTGCTGCAAATAAAATAAATTAAAAACAAAAAAGAAAGATAGCCGGGCGTGGCAGCTCACGCTTATAATCTCTGCGCTTGGGAGGCGGAGACAGGAGGATCGTGCAGGTTCGGAGCCAGCCTCACTGGCTTAAGAGACCCTTTTTCCAAAATAATATATATATATATATATATATATATATATATATATATATATATATATATATATATATATATATGTCTGGGAGTGTAGTCCGGAGGTAGAAGGGTTTCCAGGAAGCCCAGTAACAGCAAACAAGAAAGAAAGAAAGAAAGAAAGAAAGAAAGAAAGAAAGAAAGAAAGAAAGAAAGAAAGAAAGAAAGAAAGAGAAAAAGGGTTAAGTGTGTGTGGTTCAGGGGTAGAATGCCCTTGGGTTCAATCCCTAGTACCAAAAAGATTGTCCCCCCTCAAAAAGAAAAACCAGGATAATTTAAGTAACAGTCTGCAAACTTATTCTGGGTGGGAGGAGTGAGTCTGGTAGGAGTGAAAGATCACTTTTAGAACTAAGGAACTTTTTACTAAGGAAAGTTAAATTTTTATCTGTCACCATGGCAACTAGGTGAGTACTCTGCGGGGTAGTGATGTCACTGAGACTGGCTTCATTCCCGTGACTCCATCTGAGAGGACAGGCCTCTTCTGTACTGTGCCTTTGCCCCTCCGCCGTCCTCACTGTGAGCGACGGAGCATTGTCCTGTCAGTAGAAACAGCCACAAGGTAGCACACAGGTTTTGGGGAAGAAGCCGCGGAGGTCCCAGAGTGCCCTGCTGCAGCTGGGACCCCACAGTGCTGCGGGGCTGCAGAAAGATCCTCTCAAGGAGACTGGTCGCTTGCTACTTAAGCGTGCCAGGGCAGACTACGGTTTCCTGTGTGGGCTGTGGAAGACAGCATCAACAAAGCCCCGAGGGGCAGGGCTGTGCCTGCCTCTGTCTCCTCCCCAGCCCCGGCCACCCAGCCACAAGGGCAGCTCTGTTCTTCTGAACAGTGAGGCCATTCCCTGGCCAGGCATCTGCACTTGCTCCATGAGAAACCCTCGTGGTGTGAATGAGCTTGTACGCTGTGGTCTCCAGAGGGATGTAACCTCCCCTGCGAAGCCTTCCCCAGCACCTGCCCCTCTCCTGTTCCCACCTGGACCGGCCCACACCCCATGCAGTCTCACACACACCTGCTACTTTACTTTCTATAGTCCTTAAAACTATGGAACATTCCCACTAAGATGTATGACTATAATGCACTAAGAAAAATTTTTAAAAAAACTATGGAAGCCGGGCGTGGTGGCGCATACTTGTAACCCCAGCACTTGGGAGGCTGAGACAGGAGGATCGCGCAGGTTCGAAGCCAGCCTCAGCAGCTTAGTGAGGCTCTCAGCAACTTAGTGAGACCCTGTTTCCAAATAAAATATAAAATAGGTCTGGGAATGTAGCCCAGAGGTAGAAAGCCCCTGGGTTCCACCCCCAGTACCACCAAAAAAAAAAAAAAAAAAATACTATGGAAAATTATCTTATTCAGATTTTTACCAGCTTTTCCGCTGGTCTCTACCCTTTTGGGGGTGAAGGAGCTGGAAGCTCTATGAGTGCATAGATAATTGTCTGTCTTGTTCGTCCTTCCATTCCCAGCACCTGGCAGGAAGTAAAGAGCTCAATAAATATTTATTGAATCAATAAAGGAATGCAGAGGAGCATGATCAGGTTGCATGGGCTGAGGAGCAAAAGCTGAGTTGGAGAAATGGTGAGCCATGCCTTCTGGTCCAGCTGCACACAGACAGATGAGGCTGGAGGCTGGATGCTTGGAGAGGACCGGGCATACATTGGACTGAAGAGCCCTGGACAGTGCCCCCAAAAGGGCTGCACCCAGAAAGGACTAGTCCACTGTGACAGGGTGGATTGGAATGAAACTAGAAAGCCCGAGAAAAAATTATTTGTTACCCCAGAATTAGCAAAGACTAAGAAATCTGGCAAGTATAGGAGAATATTTGAAGGAAAGTCCCCCCCCCCCCACTCTTCCTTCCTTCCTTTCCTTCTCTTTTGTACAGATGTATTCTGAACCCAGGGCCATTCTACCTCCAAAACACACCCTCACCTCTTACATATATATATAGAGAGAGTGTGTGTGAGTGTCTGTGTGTTACTAAGGATAAAACCCAGGGGCATTCACCTCTAAGCCACACCCCCAGCTCGGTTTCTTTTCTTTTTTGAAACAGGGTCTCACTAATTTGAGGAGAATCTATTTGCTGAGGCTGTCCTCAAACCTGTGGTCCTTCTGTCTCAGCCACTCAAGCACTGGGATTATAAGAGTGGCCCACTTCCCCTGGCTATTTATTTACTGTGATACTAGGGGTTGAACCCAAGGGCATTCTACCTCTGAGCTATACTCCCATTCTGTTTTTTTTTTTTTAAACAGGGTCTCACTTGAAGTTGCTGAGGCTCCCTTCAAACCTGAGATCCACCTAGCTCAACCTCGCAAGTATTAGGATTACAGGTATGCACTACTATGCCCAGCTCTATTTTTAACTTTTTTTCTGAGTGTGTGGAACTGGGAATTGAACCCAGGAGCATTCTACCTCTGAGCTACACCCCAGTCCAATTTTCTTTTTCTTTGGAAACAGGGTCTCACTAAGTTGTGGAGGAACTCACTACGTAGCTGAGGCTGGTTGTGAACCTACGATCCTCCTGTCTCAGCTTTCCAAATACTGGGATTACGAGCATTCATCAACATACCTATTTTTAAATTTTGAAACAATGTCTTCCTAAATTGCTGAGGGCCTAATTAAATTGCTGAGTCTAGGTTCAAACCTATTACCCTCTTGTCTCAGCCTCCCAAGTACTGGGACTGCAGGCGTGGGCCACCACGTCTAATTCAGGGAAACAGTTTTCTAACTGTTGAAAATCAATTTGAAACCAGGCATGGTGGCACATGCTTGTTATCCCAGGACTTGGGAGGCTGAGACAGGAGGATCACAGGTTTGAGGACAGCCTCAGTGAGTAGTGCACGCTCATCAACCTAGTGAGACCCTGTTTCAAAATATTTTTTAAAAAGGAGGAGGAAATTGGCCGGGCGTGGTGGCGCACGCTTGTAATCCCCGCGCTTGGGAGGCAGAGACAGGAGGATGGTGCAGGTTCGAAGCCAGCCATGCGCTCTGGCTTAGGAGACCCTGTTTCCAAATAAAAATGTAAAATAGGTCTGGGAGTGTAGCCCGGAGGTTAAAGGGCTTCCAGGAACCCCAGTACTACCAAAAAAAAAAAAAAAAAAAAAAAAAAGGAGGAGGAATGAAGAAGGATGTAGCTCAGAGGTAGAATGCCCAGTGACTCAACCCCCAGTACCCCCCCAAAAAAAAGGAAGAAAGGAAAGAAAGAAAGAAAAAGAGAGAGAAAATCAATTTGACAATATCTCTTAAAAATTAGATTGGAGCCAGGTGTAGCGGTGCAAATTTGTAATCCCAGTACTTGGTAGGCTGAGACAGAAGAATCGCTTGTTTACATCCAGACTCACCAAGGTATAAGACCTTCTGCAATTTAGTAAGACCCTGTTTCTAAAAATAAAAAAATAGAGCCAGGCACACACTTGTAATCCTAACATTTGGGAGGCTGAGACAGGACGGTCACAGGTTCGCGAACAGCCTCAGCTAACTTATTGAGGCCCTTTACAACTCAGTGAGATCCTGTTTCAAAATAAAGAATAAAAAAATAGGGCTGGGGGTGTGGGTCTGAGGTACAATGCCCCTGGGTTCCAACCTCAGTGCCACACACAAAAAAATTGTCATACCAGCCTAGGTGTCTGTCAACAGATGAATGGGTAAAGAATATATAAGGATTGAACCGAGGGGCAGTCTACGTCCAAATTACACCCTCAGCTCTTTTTATTTGTGTTTTAAAAAAACAGGGTCTTGCTAAGTTGCTGAGTCTCACTATGTTGGCAAGACTGTCCTCAAACCTGCAGTCTTTCTGTCTCAGCCTCCCGAGTGCTGGGATTACAGACATCCACACCACTCCCAGCAAGTTACTAAATTTCAATATACATTTCTAGAAAGCTTGGGTATCTGATCTCTGATAACCAACTAACTACCTCAGTAAGGCAATTACTTAAGTGTTTTTTCAGCAAGCAACACAGACAGGCCAATAGCGCAGAGATCCACATTTCCACTGTTCAAATAAAAACTTCAAACATAAACATTTATTTTGAAATTAAACCTCCAGAGCCGGGCGTGGTGGTGAATGCTTGTAATCCCAGCATTTGGAAGGTTGAGACAGGGAGATCACAGTTCACGGACAGCCTCAGCTACTTAGTGAAGTCCTTTGCAATTCAGTGAGACCCTGTTTCAAAATGAGAATTAAAAAATAGGGCTGGGGGTGTAGCTCGGAGGTAGAAGGTCCCTGGGTTCCATCCCCTGTACCGCAAAATAATAATAATGATAATTAATAATAATAATAATAATAATAAACCTCTTATTCCTACAGAGAGATTAGCAATTACAATTATCAAAAGATATACTTTGGCCTGGTGTGGTGGTATATACTTGTAATTCCAGCATTTGGGAGGCTGAGACAGGAGGATCGTGGTTTGCCGCCAGCCTCAGCTACTTATTGAGGCCCTTTGAACTCAATGAGACCCTGTTTCAAAATAAAGAATAAAAAACTGAACGTGATGGCGCACGCTTGTAATCCCAGCATTGGGGAAGCTGCGACCTGGAGGATCGTGGTTCGCGGATAGCCTCAGCTACTTAGTGAGCCCCTCTGCAACTCAGTGAGACCCGGTTTCAAAATAAAGAATAAAAAATAGGGCAGGGGGTGTAACTCGGAGGTCAAATGCCCCTGGGTTCCATCTCCAGACCCGAAAAAATAAAGAAAGAATAAAAAATAGGGCTGGGGGTGTAGCTTGGAGGTAGAAGGCCCCTGGGTTCCATCCCCAGTACCACACAGACAAAAAAGATACAGTTTATCTTTAGTACAATGCACCCCCTAATATTTTGTGATATTTAGGTGATTACATAGTACTTCCCTTTCCTTTGTCAATGTGTTTTGCAACCTCTAAAAAGTCAGTAGTCTCAGCTCTTCTCTAAAGGGAAAAACAAGAGCGCCCGGGTGACTGGCTCAGGGTGACTCGCAGGTGCGTCGGTAGTGGAACTCAGAACCCTGGAGCCTGGCACCCGGAGCTGAGAGGCCTCCTGAGTGGCTCGCCCCGACAGGGTTTACTCCCGGGGCTGTGCTTCTCCCGGGCTTCTGAGAAGAGCCCTTTGCGAAGCCTTCTCCTTGGAGAGCAGTCAGCAATCAGAAATTAATGCTCTTGTAGCCTTTACTGGTGTAAGAATATCTGACTTTAAGGGATTCCATTCCCTAACCATCGTTTTTTATAAAAGGCATAGCAAACTGCACCGATACAAACGTCGTTCACGGGACTTTTTGGTGGTTTGTTTTAGAGACCTCCCGTTCGGTCTAGGTTAAATTCAGTTCAAACGGTACTGTTTAAACGACTTGCTATTTGGTGTGTTTGTTGGAGCTAGTGTTATCTCTGCACACTGAGCTCCTCACAGCCACGGGGCCTGCCGGTGCTGACCTTATAAAGCCAATGGCTAGTGATGTGTATATAAGGATTTAGGAGATTATTTGACCAGAATCAGGTTGCTGTGTAGTCATCCTGTGCAAATGGTGTTTCTTTCCATTAACAAATTGAAGTACTTATAAGCAGCTAACATAAGATGGAAGCGTAAGAAATAAGCTAATATGCTAAAAATTTTAGGTTTACTGGCAGGATTCGGTGTTTTCAGTGGAAAAAAAAAAAACAGCCCAACTATGGTTCCCGATCACGCCTGCTGCGTGCACTTTAAAACTCTTTTACAAATAATTTTCATGTTGCGATATTTCTCGTTGTCATTTCACAAGCTAAAATTAAAAAAAGCTAAATAATTTACCCAAGGCCATGCAACCAGTTTATAGCAAAAAAAAAAAAAAAAAAAAAAAAAAAAAACAAACACATACACACACACACAAATAATAGTCCAAGTTCAATTTGGCAATTAAAAATAGGACAGTGTCCTTTTCACTAAATTATATTCCCTCCTTACTTTATTTCCCTTAAAAAATAACTGTTAAGCTGGGCATGGTGACCCATGCTTGTAATACCAGCACTTGGGAGGTTGAGAAAGGAAGATTGCAGGTTCAAGAACAGCCTTAGCAACCTAGCAAGACTCTGTTTCTAAACAGAAAATTAAAAGGGCTGGGGATTTATCTTGTAGGTAGAATGCTTCTGGGCTAAATCTCCATAAAATTGTTGAGCTGGGCATGATGTCACAAGCCTATAACCCCAGTACTTGGGGCTATAGATAAGAGGATGGCAAGTTATTTTTTTATTACTTTTTTTATTTTTTGGTGGTACTGGGGGTGGAACCCAGAGGCTTTCTACTTCCGGGCTATACGCCCAGACCCATTTTATATTTTATTTGGAAACAGGGTCTCACTAAGTTGCTGAGAGCCTCACTAAGTAGCTGAGGCTGGCTTCAAACCTGCGCGATCCTCCTGTCTCAGCCTCCCAAGCTCAGGGATTACAAGCGTGCGCCACCACACCCGGCTACTGAGGATGGCAAGTTTGAACCCAGCCTCAGAAGCTTAGGGAGAGAGGCCCTCAGCAACTTACAGAAACCCTGTTTCAAAATTAAAAAAAAAAAAAAAAAAAAAAAAAGTTGGGCGTGGTGGCACACGCTTGTAATCCCAGCATTCGGGAGGCTGAGACCGGAGGATCGTAGTTTGCAGACAGCCTCAGCTACATAGTGAGTCCCTCTGCAACTCAGTGAGACCCGGTTTCAAAATAAAGAATAAAAAAAATAGGGCAAGGGGTGTAGCTCGGAGGTCAAATGCCCCTGGGTTCCATCCCCAGACCCGCAAAAAAATTAATTAATTAATTAATTAAAAAATTAAAAAAAATAGTCCTAAAGGTGTAGCTCAGAGATAGAATGCCCCTGAGCTCAATACCAAAAAAAAAAAGTTTATTATTTCAAAATGGTCACAGCAAAATACAAAAGGAAGCCACTGTTAATTATTAGAAGGTCCTTTCTTGAAGCAATAAAAATTATTTTTTTTCTAAAAAATGAGCTATAAAAATGCCATAGCTTATCAATGTACCTAGAATATTTAGCTTTTATTGTAACCATTCATTAAAATGCCCCAAATCTTCATTTCCTATTGCTAAAATACCCATAAATTGGCATCGAAAGCCCCAAACATATGTCAACCACCCTGCACCTGAATCCATCACTCAATGCCGGCCCATTACCCTTGCCAAGGTCGGTATCAAGTATGCCTGAAATTTTCACTTGTAGAATGAATAGATGTTTTGTAAGGATTATCTATTCAGGCAGAAAAATGGGGGGAGGGGATGAACACGGAGACAATTAGCTATTCAACTGGCACTGAGCAAATTCCAAGTATGAAATCCTTTGTTTGTTCTTACGTTGTTTTTGTTTTCCTTACCTACCTTAGGGCTTCAATCCACAAGAAGAAATACATCTTGTGAGATTTTTTTCCCCCTGGGGCCTTCCTACAGTGTCTACGGGACTGTGACGTCGGCGCCCCTTTACTTTGCTGAGGACTGGAACTCCGAGCTGTCTATTTGCATTTCGACATGGCCTTTTGTTTTCTGTCCTCCACGGGCTCAGCCAGTTCAAACAGCAGGTAAGGAGTTAGATCATTCTAATGACCCTAGGAAACTCAAAGGACGCGATTCTTAGAAACGGCCTGCCTGTATTAGCTGATAGCCACTTTTCCCTTCATCAGCCAGACCTACGAAGATCGAGCTAGACCATCCTGTTAAAAATTTACCTTGAGCCAGGCGTGATGGCGCAAGCTTGTAATCCCAGTACTTGGGAGGCTAAGACAGGAGAATCGCAGGTTTGAGACAAGCCTCAGCAGCATGGTGAGGCGCTTCTCAACTTACTGTGGCACTGTTTCCAAATAAAAAATAAAATAGGGTTGGGAGTGTAGCTCAGAGGTAAATGCCCCTGGGTTCAATCCCCAGTACCCCTTCCCCCACATTTATTTATTTACTATTTATTTACTTATTTATTTTACCTTGATTGTTCTTCATTCTCTCTGTATCCCTGAGAGGGAAGAGTGATGAGGGTCTGCCTCCTGGAATCTCTCCTGAATAAGGATTGAACCCAAGGGCATCCTACCTCTGAGCTACACCCCTAACTCCATTTAAAAAAATGTTTTATCTCAAAACAAGGTCTGGTCAAATTGCTGAGGCTCGCCTTGAACCTATGATCCTCCTCTCTTAACCTCCCACGTACTGGGATAAGGAGCATGTGCCGCCACACCTAGCTTATATTTTATTTTGAAACAAGGCCTTGCTAAGCTGCTGAGGGCCTTGCTAAGTTGCTGCGGCTGGCCTTAAGCCTGTGATCTTCCTGTCTCTGCCTCCCAAATACTGGGATTATAGGCATGCTCTACCATGCTGGCCTGAATAAAGATCACCAAAATATTCCGTTGTTCACGGGGATTTAGAGATTACCCATGTACCATAAGCACAGAACAAAGAAATGGCGACCGTCACTCAGTAAAGGCCAGAAGGCTGTTGTATTTCCACGTGGGGCTGCCTCCTCCCAGCTAGGCAAAATGCGACAGCCGCCCCTGTTAGCTCACAGACCCCCTAGATATAGTGCCCCCGGGTATAGGCACAAAAATTTGTGGAGTAATCTTAAATTTAGCCAATTACAGAGAATGCTTCCTTTTTTGGAAGCAGGGGAGAGGGTGGGTGGCCCTCACAGTCTCGCAGGCTTTCTGAACAAAGGAAAGACCCAGAGGTTACACAGATGTAACAGAGCATTACAACACAACATCACATTTGACTCTGAGAGCAACAACCTCTGTCATAGTCTTGACAGAAGGAAAAATACTTTTAAAGTGGAGACTTGGAGAGGGACACTTAAACGTTCAGCCACCCCAAGGCCTGAAGGCCAGCCAGCTGCATGTGGTGCTGGCGTACAATTTCTTTGTCACCCGCTCAAATGACGACGTGAGCCAGGCGTGGTAGCGCATGCCTGTGATTTCAGTACTTGTGAGATTGAGATAGGAGGGTCACAGGTTCACAGTCAGCCTGAACAACTTAGTGAGTCTCTGCTTCAAAATAATCAAATAAGATAGGGCTGGGAGTATAGCTCGGAGGTAGAATGCTTCTTGGTTCAATCTTCAGTAACAAAACAAAACAAAAAAAGCTACGTGGTGGAGATTCCAGACTAATTCAGAGGTAGCTTTCTCAGCATTTGGTAATCCAAGAAACATTTGCAGATAAGAATCTTCAAGAATTGTACATTTTTCACAGACAGATCCCCCAGGCCCGTGTTGAAGGTTGATGTTTGGGAAAGACTATATGATGGTGGGGCCATAGCCTCAGAGATACAAGGCGTGCAGGTACACAGCTGGTTTGGGACAGGCCCAGACCACACAGGTGGGCTCTCCGGGCTCCCAGTCCCGTCCTCTTGGGCTTTCAGTTATCAAACATGCAGAGATGGGGTCCGCAGGAAGAATGTATCACGTGGAATCCTGAGACTTGGCAAGTCAGCCTATAATGAAGATATATCTGGATAGATTTCAAAGAAACGACCTTGTCCTGGCCGACTGCAGGGCTGCCTGCAAAGTTACTGATTCGAGCATTCAGCTCTTTGCTAAGTATTTCTCTTTCCAACTTGCATGATGAACAGCTCCGGCTGTTCTTAGAAATATAAGGGCCTCTGGTCTACTGATCCCTCTGCCTTTGCCCGATTCATCAGCCCTTTGCTCTTGTCATTCTACTTCTCCAACTTAGAGTCCCTGATCTGCTTTTAGAAGAGCCTTCTTGTCAACTCCTTAAACTCCCTCCTGCTCTGTGTTTCCTACAAATCCATCTAGAAAGATGCCGGCCCTCGGGGAACCCAGCCTTCTCCTTTCCCCTTGCTCGTACGCCAGCAGACTCTGCCGTAGATGCTGAGAACGGTGGACAGGTTCGTGGCCACCCACTTCATTTGGGCCCTAAACACTAACAACTGCACTGTTTCTCTTCTTAAATTGATTTCCAACAATTATTTGAAACTTTCTCCACCCCCCTTTTATTTTTATTTTTTAACCCAGAGTCATTCTACCTCTGAGCTACATATCCAGCCCGATTTCATATTTGAAGCAGACCCACTAAGTTGCTGAGGGCCTTGCTAAATTACAGAGGCTGGCTTCAAACCCGAGATCCTCCTGTCTCAGCCTTCCAAGTACTGGGATCCTAGGTGTGCACCGCCAGCCCTCCCGTCTTCTCCATTCTTAATCTTCCAACCCAGCGGTCTCTGCTTTTTCACCTCCATGACTGAGATGAGGCTCTGTACACTTTCTTACCCCAGAACTCTGCCTTCCCTCTGGTGCAAGGCAGATGGGACTCATCTATAACATCAATTCTCCCTTGAAGGCTTTGCATTCTCTCCCTCACTGGCACCCACAACACTTCTACTCCCTTTTTTTCTCTCATTGCACATCAATTCTATCAGAAGTCTGGTGGTCCTGGGCATGGTTGCACACGCTTGTAATCCCAGTACTTGGGAGGCTGAGACAGGAGGATGGCAAATTCACAACCAACCTCAGCTACCTAGTGAGGGCCTGCACCATTCAGTGAGGAAATAAAACAGGGCTAGGGTGTGTAGCCCAGAGGCAGAATGCCCAAAGGTTTGATCCCCAGTACCAAAAAGAAAAAGACCTGACCATTGTACCCATTTTTCTTTTCTTTTTTTGAAACTGGAGATTAAAATCAAGAGCTATACCTCCAGCTCTTTTTATTTTGAAATGGGGTCTTGTTATGTTGCTGAGGATGTAAGTAGCTGAGGCTGGCCCCCAACGTGCAATCTTCCTGACTCAGCCTCCCAAGTACTGGGATTACCGGCGTGAATCCGTACACCACTGCGTGCTCGGCTTCTCCCCACCCATCTGACCTTGGTTCCATCCCGTGCTCCGCACCAGCCACAACACTACTCTACATGGAACGTACCACGCGCGCTGCCCCCGCCGGGCCTTTGCTCAGGCTGTGTACGCTGCTGTGACAGTCTCTGCCCTGAGATTGAAAGGACAAGCTGAGAGTCCCTCGCTTCCTCCAGGACTCGGCTCCAGTGTCCTCTGGTGAGAGGTACCTGACCTTACCAGAATGGAAGCCCAGGCACACCAGCACCCCTCTCACCCTCCCCTCCACCTCTGGGCTGTCCTTTCATTGCTGCAGTCATCTCCAGCTGATACAGCATGTGCTTGGTTCCTTAGGGTCTATCCCCCCCAGCAGGGGCAGGGTCTCTTTTAGTGCCAGCAGAGTCCCTAACACCTGCTTCAGAACAGGAAGAAAAAAGTGCTGAATTTAATGAATAAAAAAGGATGCTAATGACACTCCACCCGGCCTCCTTGGCCCAGGATCCCTGAGGAGCAGCTGGGAACCAGCTTCACTCCAAATACCTTCTCTCAGGCAGGACAGCTGGGGCTCCGACTCCATTAGTCCTATATCAGTTCTATTAGTTCTCATCACCCATTAGGCCAGCCTGGAAACAAAGAGGTTAAATAAACTACTCAAGCCAGGCATGGTGGCACACACTTGTAAATCTCAGCCCTTGGGAGGCTGAGTCAGGAGGACTGCAGGTTCGAGGCCAGCCTCAGCAATTTAGCAAGACTCTCAGCAACCTAGTGAGACCCAGTTTCAAAACAAAAACACAAAAATTTTTAAAGGCTGGGGGTGTAGCTCGGAGGTGAAATCCCTGGAACCACAAACAAAACAAAAACTACTCAAGCTCAGCTAGAATAACCTTTACTTTGCTTCTCATGATGAGTTTTTTTTTGTTGTTTTTTGGGGGTGTTTGTTTGTTTTGTGGTACCGGGGGTGGAACCCAGGAGCTTTTCTACCTCCGGGCTACACTCCCAGACCTATTTTCTACTTTATTTGGAAACAGGGTCTCACTAAGTTGCTGAGAGCCTCACTAAGTAGCTGAGGCTGGCTTCGAACCTGTGCGATCCTCCTGTCTCAGCCTCCCAAGTGCTGGGATTACAGGCATCTGCCACCACGCCCGGCTTCATTATGAGTTTTTCATAGCCAATAGGAAAACTTCTAAGAACGGTTACAAAGATATGATTAAAGTAGCCACATAACTTCACTAGTATCTCCCCTCCTCCTCCTCCTCCTCCTCCTCCTCCTCCTCCTCCTCTTCCTCTTCCTCTTCCTCCTTCTTCTTCTTTATTTTCTTCTTCTGTGTATATGTGTTGCCAGGGATTGAACCCAGGGGCATCCTACCTCTGAATTACACCCAGCCCTATTTTATTTTTGATTTGAAAACAGAGTCTCGCTAAATTGCTACAGGCCTCACTAAGTTGCTGAAGCGGATCTTGAACCTGTGATCCTCCTGTCTCAGCACCCCAAGTACTGTGATTCTAGGCATGCACCGCCTCGCCCCGCATACTAAATACTTCTGACTCGACACCTTTATGAGAGTGACCACCTTCATAACCTACAAAATGAAAATCAATTTAAAATCATTCACAGAAAGGGAATTCTGTTTCTACTTTTACCCTTTGCTCCTCTATACGGCATAAATCATTTTTACCAAATTGCCATTAGATTCTCAGAATGCTCTGCTAAATACACTGGGCACACTGCCCACCCTGTAATCTCAGTATTTGGGAGGCTGAGAAGAGGATCACAGGTTCGGGGCCAACTTCACCAACTTGGTGAGGCCCTCTAACGAATTAGTAAGGCACTGTTTCAAAGCAAAAATAAAATAAAATAAAATAAAATAAAATAAAATAAAATAAAATAAAATAAAATAAAAATAGGGTTAGGGTGTGGCTGAAAGGTAGGACGCCCTCGGATTTAATCCCCAGAACCACACCAAAAATAAATAGTGGCTATACTAAATAAAGTATTGTTGGCCTTCGTGTTTGAAAATAATGTTGCTGAGGGTGCTATTATTCATGCTAGAGTTTTTACAGTCAGCAAATAAAGTAGTGGTCAGTGAATTTAAGATCAGGTGCACAAAATGGACGTACTTCCTCTAGCCCGCCGCACAAGAATGAATGTTATTTTTTTTCATTTTGTTTATGAGGAGCAGAGATGGCCTAAATAAATTCAAGCTACGGGTAATCAAAATAATTTTTGCTATTAATTCTAGTTACAGATACCATTAATCTTCCAGTGGAAATGTCAAACCATAGACAGGTTTGCATTCTCACATCCTGTTCTTTTTCATTGTTGTCTGACAGAAGAACCCCCAAAATAGGAAAATTACATCTTCACCTACAAAAATGGAGATACAGAGCCGGGTGTCATGGCGCACGCCTATAATCCTGGAACTTGGGAGGCCGAGACAGGAGGTTCTCAGGTTCAAGGACAGCCTCAGAAAAGTAGTGAGAATCTCAAAATCTTAGCGAGACCCTGTTTCAAAATAAAAATAAACTAGGGCCAGGGGTGTGGCTCGGAGGTAGAGTGCCCCCGGGTTCCATCCCCAGTCCCCCCTCCGTGTGCGCACACACATACAAATGAAGAGGGAGAGCAGAGCTCAGAGTTAGAGCACTGTATAACATGCATAAGGCCCTGAGTTTGATTCCAAGCACTGCAAACATCAGCAAAACAACAAAAGAAAAACAAAACAGAAGATACAATTATAGTCCTTCCCCTGACGAGAGCTTAAGAATGTGGAGATGCCATGACTCCCGTTCCCAGCGCCCTCGCTCACCATGGGGGAAGTCCCGCCCGGCCGCTCAGCAAAGCTCAGAGCCAGGCAAAGTCAGCCGGGACCAAGGTCTCGGGACTTCCCTGTATTCAGTGTCCGATCCCAGATCCCAATGGTTATCCTTAAATCGGTCTTGAAGCGTACGTGCAAGTGTGTGCGTGTGTGTGTATGTGTGTGTGTGTGTGCATACACATGTGAAAGGGAGAGAATGAATTTCCACAGAAGACCGGCATACTGCATATGACTCTTCTAATACCGCTCAGTTATGAATTGCAAATTACTTTTCAAAAGTGACTTCTCTCAAAATACCCAGACACCTGTCCGCAGACTGCTAAGCTATGCTAAATAGGCACCTGGATGGGCTCGCCCTGTGACTTCAACCGTTCAGCCGCTCTCGACCACAGCGATAGAGAGCTTTGCCAAAAGAAATATGAACAACTCTGGAAACTGATTACAACGCTGGAATTGGTCCAGACTTTGCAAAAGTGATGGCTCTGTTGTCCGGAATGTCTCGGGCCCAGGACATTTTTCTCAACAAGTTGGCTTATATAATGAAAGCAATTAGAAGAAAATCAGATGTGCACAGGTGTCTCCCTGCCTAATACGGGAATAATAATTAACTGTCCAAAAATGTAAGCATTGGCTCATGGCTGATGATTCACCTTTAAAGTTGTGCAAGGAAATGGGCCAGACCTTTGTAAAGCAATTTACAATGTGTACAATGTGTATCAAGAGTCATAAAACTGTCTATTTCCTTTGACATAATAATCTTATTGCTGGAACCTGATCCTAAAAAGTGATCCAAAAGAAAACACATTTGCTGTGATATCTGAGTCAGTCTAAATGCCGATGATAGGAAAAATGTTAATTATGCTACATCTTCCCGGTGAAATATTACACAGCCATTACAAATGAATTACGAAGACTGTTGCAATATAGAAAAAACATTGTAGACAATGTTAAGTCAAAAAGCAAAATAGAGCTGAACATGGTGGCACATGCCTATAATCTCAGTACTTAGGAGGCTGAAGCAGGAGGATTGCAAGTTTGAGGACAGTCCCAGCAACCTGGAAAACCCCCGTTTCCAAACAAAAAATAAAACTGGGCTAGGGAGGTGTAGCTGTTAGGTAGACTGTCCCTGGGTTGAGATCCCAGCGCTTGCCTGTTTGCGCGCACACCCCCTAGCAAGACCCTCAAGGCTGGGCGTGGTGGCGCATGCTTGTAATACCAGAGTTTGGGAGGCTGAGATGAGGATGTGGCACAAGGACAGCCATAGCTACTTGGTGAGGGCCTTTGCAACCCAGTGAGGCCCTGTTTCAAAATAAAGAATAAAAAATAAGGCTGGAGGTATAGCTTGAAGGTAGAATGCCCCTGGGGTCCCATCCCCAGTACCACACACACAAAAAAAAAGACCCTCAAGAACTTAGCAAGAAGCTGGGCAGGCATGGTGGCGCACACTTGTAATCCCAGCATTCGGGAGGCTGAGACAGGAGGATCGCAGTTTGCGGGCAACCTCAGCTACTTAGTGAGGCCCTCTGCAACTCAGTCAGACCCGATTTCAATAAAGAATAAAAAATAGGGCAGGGGGTGTAGCTCAGAGGCCGAATGCCCCTGGGTTCCATTCCCAGACCTGCAGAAAAAAAAAAAGAAAAAGAAAAAAATACTTAGGAAGAACCTGTTTTCAAAAATAAAAAGTAAAAAGGGCTGAGGGTGTAGCTCAGAGGGAGAAAGCCCCTGGGTTCAACCCAGTAAAAAAAAAAAAAAAAAAAAGCAGAATACAACATTTATGTGCATTATGACTGCAACCATATTCAAATAGATTTGCTTGCAGAAAAAATAAAAGGACAAGAGTATTTCCTTAACTCTGTATAATGTCAGGCTACTATTTTGATAATTTTTAAAAGGGGAAGAGCTTATATAAAATACTTCGTATTCCTCTCTTTATAAAAATCAGCACACAAGTACTTTCTAAAATATCAAAGTTTATTTACAGTATTTGTCCTTTAAAAGTTCAAGGCAGGCTGGTTTTGCTTTACCCTTCTGACCCCCCAGGATACAGTTAGGTCTTAAAGGCACAGGCCTCCACCCCTGAAAAGGTCCTGGCTCGCTGTCCCCCCTTCCCTAAAATAAAAAAGTCCAGGCTTGGGAATGTGGGCGCTCAGGCTCTACTGCTTCCCAGAAAGTCTTGGTTTTCAGGCAGCTCTGGGCTCACGCTGCATCCATGCCTATTTCTCTGGCAGGCAGGGAAGCCCTTTCTAGACTGGACTTTGGATCCTGAAGTAAAGGTAGGAAAAATACACGGTCTGTCTTGAGGTCTGTTTCTCAAAAGTGTTTTTTTTTACACCCAGGACACCCGGGGAGTAGCTCTCTACAGAAGATGAAGAGGTGTGGGCTGCTCCGCTCTTCTGTGCACTACCCAAAGGAGTTAACCACCGCAGACCCCGCACCCGGGAAGCCTCAGCCTCCAGGACAGCTCAGCTCGGCCTCCTCAGCTGGCGCAGCGGAGTGTGCAGGAGAGGAGGCAGTTTTTGTTTGTTGTAAAGAAGCATTAAAGGGGGGGGGGGTGGCAGGAAAAACTAGTAACTTCACCAGATTTCACTGTGTCGAGCCCGAAATGTTGATTAGAACACAGAAGTCTGTCCAGAGCAATGGAGCTCCGTGGCAAGCTCTTGCTTCCTGAGCCCAGGCACTCACTCCGGTACGTCAGCAAATAATGAGAAATCAAAACAGGCTCTGTTTTTTATCATGGATATCCATGAACTCTACCATTTCAAATGCATGCGTTTGTCAATAATTCTTTAAAGGGAAAAATTTTAATTTTGCGGGATTTAAAAAAAAAATCTAGTGAGCTCTTTCTAAACCATCATACCTATGTGGCTTAAAAATTGTTGAGACCTTGGGTCAAGGAGACGCTCACGTTGGCTTTCGCAGAAAATGTGCCTCTCTACACTAAAATGGCCACTTAAGCAAGAATGTGGAAATGATTTATCTCATGATGCTTAAAGTTGGATCCTCAGTCCGGCTCTGCGGTGACTGCACGATCAGTCAGGGACTGGGAGTTATACGCTCCTCAACAACGGAAAGCGCTTAATGGTCGAAGGAGCCGAGTAGCTAACATCCCAAAATTGCCTTAATAAATGTTCAATTACCCACATCCCACAGAATAAAAAAAAAAAAATCACGGACAATAATAGTGTTGAAGTGTTAAGAACAGCAGAACATAAAATAGATCGACTTATGTCGTATCCACGTTGTCTTCCTGGCACTGGGTTGAGCAGTGATATTATCAGAATATTAGTATACAGCCAGAAAGGAAAAGGAATAGAGTGGCACAAAGAGCTGTGGCCACCGGAGAGCAGGGGTTGCTGGTTCTGCTCACGTTAGCATCACCAGGACTCAAAAGGTTTTTGTTGAACAAATGAATGAACAAATGAACGGATAAATGAATGAACGCACAAATAAGGGAACAAAGCTCATCAGGATGAGAGCACAATTCATGCTATGAAATTATAGAAACTGGTGGGCCAGGCGCGGTGGCGCACGCTTGTAATCCCCGCGTGCTCGGGAGGCTGAGACAGGAGGATCGCACGGGTTCGAAGCCAGCCTCAGCTACTTAGTGAGGCTCTCAGCAACTTAGTGAGACCCTGTTTCCAAATAAAATATAAAAATAGGTCTGGGAGGATAGCCTGGAGGTAGAAAGCCCCTGGGTTCCACCCCCAGTACCACACACACACACACACACACAAAAAAAAAAAAAAAATTATAGAAACCGGACATGCACAGTGGTCCACCCCTATAATATCAGTGCTTGGGAGACTAGCAAGTTCTTAGCCAGCCTCAGCTCTTAGGAAGGCTTTCAGCAACCTAGTGGACTCTGTTTCAAAATAGAAATTGAAAAAGAGCTGGAGGTGTATCTTGGAGGTAGAATACCCCTGGGTTCAATTCTCAGTACCAAAAAGAAAAGAAATAAAGTAGGGGAGGGGCCAGAGGCAGGTGTATTGCGCACACTTGTAATCCCAGCATTCAGGAGGCTGAGACAGGAGGATCCCGGTTCGTTAACAGCCTCAGCTACTTAGTGAGGCCCTCTGTAACTTAATGAGACCCTATTTCAAAATAAAGAATAAAGAGCCGGGCATGGTGGTGCACGCTTGTAATCCCAGCACTTGAGAGGCTGAGTCAGGAGAATCACACAGGTTCGAAGCCAGTCTCAACTACTTAGTGAGGCTCTTAGCAACTTAGTGAGATCCTGTTTCCAAATAAAATAGAAAATAAGTCTGGGAGAATAGCCCAGAGGTAGAAAGCCTCTGGATTCCACCCCCAAATTTGGTGGTGGATTCCACCATCACACACACACACAAAAAAAAAAAAAAAAAAAAAAAAAGAATAAAAAATAAAAAATAGGGCAGGGGGCATAGCTTGGAGGTTGAATGCACCATGGTTCCATCCCCAGGGTCGCAAAAAAAGAAGAAGAAAAAATAGGTCTAGGGGTGTCAGCTGGAGGTAGAAATGCCCCTAGGTTCCATCCAGTATTGAAAAAGAAAGAGAGAAAGAAGGAAGGAAGGAAGGAAGGAAGGAAGGAAAGAAAGAAAGAAAGAAAGAAAGAAAGAAAGAAAGAAAGAAAGAAAGAAAGAAAAGAAAGCGGTGGCCACATCTGTAATCCCAGTACTTGGGAGGCTGAGCCAGTAGGATCACAGGTTCAAGGTCAGCATCAGCAAGTAATGAGACTCTTATCAACCAAAGAGTCTTTGTTTCAAAATGAAGAAAGAAAAAAAAAATTTTTTTAAAAAGGGCTGGGGTGTAGCTCAGAGGTAGAATGCCCTGGGTTCAACCCCAGTACCATACACACGCACACACGTACACACATACACACACACACACACACACACACACACACACACAGATGCATGCTTGCCTTAACAAGTCAGAAAAGAAGAAATATTTGCTATATACTGTACTTAAGCACTGGGTGTTAAAATTTAGGTATGGCAAAGATGTAAATAGAACCAGTTGGAGCCATCCTCCAAGACTGTCTCCAAGAGGCAATCATGATCATGCTGGAGGGTTTGGAGTTTCTTGGTCAAAGTGGCCAATAGGTCTTGAGCATCCCCCAGCCCACCTCAATCTCCTCCAGCCCCTAACTCACCATCCCATTATGTGCACTAACTGGGCTCAGAGGCTGCTCCTAGGACCTTTAGGACATGGGAGGCAGCAGTCCAGACGCATCTTAACCCTTCCCAGAGCAAGAAGGCAGAGTGCATGCCACCCCACCCTCAAGCTCACCGCCCTGTGTCCTTCTTTCTAGCACTTATCACGACCCAGTTATCTTGTTTGTTTGCTGTATTTGTCTGCCTACTCCCACCAGCATGTTATTTCCAGAACAGGAATCTTGCCTTGTCCCTGTTTATTGCTATAGCCCAGCACCTCCTGACTCAGTGCCCGGTACCTAGAAGATAGTCAAAAATTTTTTTGTTATGTTTTGTGGTACTGGGTGTGGAAGTCAGGGGTATTCTACCTCCAAGCTAGAGCCCCAGCCCGATTTTATTTCTTATTTGGAAACAGGGCCTTACTAGGTTGATGAGAGTCTTATTATTTGCTGAGACTGGCCTTGAACCTGCGCCACCTGGCCCCACTGTTTTAGTCAAAGTTTAAAAAGCGAAGAATGAGTGGGAGTGACTGAATACCAGATCCGAGGGTGATGTCGAGGGTGATGTCTATCGCTACAGGAAGGTGTAAGTAAAGATATCTCAGAGAGTGCGGCTCTGAGCTGTTCAAGACAACACACAATCCTGACTGCTTTCTTCCTTTGTGTGTATGGGGGGCGGTTTCCTGGGGATTGAGCCCAGGGTTGCTCTACCACTCAGCCTTGCTACACGACCAGCCCTTGTTCATTATTTTTGTAAAGTTTGAAACAGGGTCTTGCTAGCTTGCTGAGGCTGGCCTTAAACTAGCCTCGGCCTCCCAAGTCCTGGGGCCACAGGGGTGTGTCACCATGCTCAGCTCAGAATTCTGGTTTTAAATAAGATTAGGTAAAAGGCTTTCTAAGTAAGTGACATATGATCCATGGATGAATATTCTAAATTCTTCCAGTCCAGGCAGATTATAAGAAAGAGCCTACCATTTCAAAGTGTAAACTGCTCTCAAATTTAAAGGCCTGCTTATCTAAAAAATATTTTTCTCATGATGCTAAGGATAAAGCTCAGAACCTCGTGAATGTTAGCAAGTGCTCTACTATTGAGCTATACCCTCAACCCCCCTTTTTTTAAAATTAATATCTGCAAAATTCAGCCAGGCATGGTAGTACACGCCTATAATCCCAGTACTTGGGAGGCTGAGACAAGAGGATTCCAAGTTTGAAGCCAATCCCAGCAACTTATCATGGCTATTGGCAACTTAGTGAGATCTTGTTTTCAAATTAAAAACAAACAAAAATAAAATAAAATAAAATAGGGCTGTGAGTACAGCGGGGGAGGTAGAATGCCGCTGCGTTCATCCCCAGCAGTACACACACATACACACCAGCAGAAGTCTGGCTACAGCATCATCTTCAAAATCTGTTCAACTAAACAAGAAATTAAGCTTCCTGTCCTGCTTCTTCTCATTAGCAAGGCAAAAATACACAATTTACTCATTCAAAAGTGAATCTGTAGCCCAGTATGGTGGTGCACGCCAGTAATCCCAGTAGTTGAGAGACTGAGATAGGAGGTTTCAAGGACAGTCTCAGCAAGTAGTGAGAGTCTCATCAACCTATCGAGACCCTGTTTCCAAATAAAAATAAAAAATAGGGGTAGGGGTGGAGCTTGGAAATAGAATGGCTCTGGGTTCAATCCCCAAAGGAAAAAAAAAAAAAAGTGAATTTGTGATTTGTGGAAATTCAATCAAAAGACATTTGAATTTCATTTTGCCTTAACCTAGAAATTTTAAATTACTCTTTTCTTTTTAGTCATACTTAGATTCCCAGAAAAATAGTTTACTTAGGGACACCCCCCTTTTTTCTCCTGGCACTTGAGATTGAATTCAGGGGCATTTTATCTCCAACCTACACTACCAGCCTCCCTCCCTCTTAAATTTTTTTTTACTGAAACAGGGTCTTGCTCGTGCGGCAGCTGTCCTCGAACCTGCAATCCTCCTGTCCCAGCCTCCCAAGCACTGGGATTTGGGGTGTGTACCACCATGCCCGGTTTTAGGGCTTCTTTTCCATCAGCAGTTAAGCATGAGATCATCTCTAGACCTAACTATACTGCTGGCTCGATTCTAGCTTAGCTAACTGCAGTTCATTACCTTTGCACTCCTGAAGTCTTACACAGTCTTACAATGCTGGGTTCACTGGGTGCATCATGTCTTTAGTACAAATCTGCTTTGACTACTATTTTATTTTGGTGGTACTAGGGGTTGAGCCCTGGGGCATGACACCACTGAGCTATACCTCAGATCCTTTATAGATATTTATTTTCTTTGTTTGGGACGGAACCCAGAGGCATTCTACCTTCAAGCTGCACTCCCAAAGGTATCTTATGATTTGGAAACAGGGTCTCAATAGGTTACTGAGAGTCTTGTGATGTTGCTGAGGCTAGCTTCAAACCTGTGATCCTATCTCAGCCTCCCAGGTACTGGGATCATAGGCATGTTCCACTACGCCTGGCCCTTTTTATTTTGTATTTTGTATTTTTTTATTTTTGGTGTTACTGGGGTTCCTGAAAGCCCTTCTACCTCCAGGCTACACTCCCAGACCTATTTGATATTTTTGAAACAGAGTCTCTTACGCCAGCGCGGCTGGCTTCGAACCTGCGCGATCCTCCTGTATCCGCCTCCCAAGCCCGGGATTACAAGCGTGCGCCACCACACCCGGCTAGCCCCCCTGGCCCTTTTTATTTTGAAACAGGCTTTCTAAATTGCCCAGGCTGGCCCCAAACTTGTGATCCTCCTGCCTCCACCTCCCTAGTTGTTGGGGTTGCAGGTGTGTGCCACCGCACCCGGCTCTGCTTTGACTAATCTTACGGATAAAATACTGTTGATATTACTGCACACACACTTCACTGGATATGCAACCCTCAACGACCCAGAGGAACACACACCATATTAACCTTGAGTTCTATTTGAACAGATTATATATAGTTCATGGCACTGTTGTGGGGATTCAAAGCCTATTTAAAAATTGAAGAATAAAGTTCATTCTTGCCAGGTATGGTGGTGCATACTTGTAATCTAAGTACCTGGGAGGTTGAGACATGTGGATGGCAGGTTCAAAGCCAACCTCAGCAACTTAGGGAGACTCTCAGAAACTTAGCAAGACTCCGTCTCCAAATGAAAAATAATAAATAGGTCTGGGGGAATAGCCCAGAGATAGAAGGCCCCTGGACTCCATCCCCAGTACCTCATACATATACACACACAAATACATTCTCAATATCAGCTGTTTACTTGCCTTCCCTTGCCTGTCCACACACTAGGTTCAATACAATAGATAATATTTTTGCCTCTATCAGTAATCATTACAAAACCAGGTACAGGATGGATGTATTAACTTAGTTGGTTTTTGTTTTGCACAAATACTAGAGCAACATTAATAGAGATCAATATAAAAGAAAATCACTGTGGGGCACAGTGGCATATGCCTGTAATCCTAGTATTTGGGAGGCTAAGACCAGAAGATCACAGATTTGCAGCCAGCCTCAGCTACTTAGTGAGACCCTCAACAATTTCATGACTCTGTTTCAAAATAATAAACAAAATAGCATTCAGATATTGTGGTGCACACCTGTAATCCCAGTACTTGAGCGGCTCAGACAGGATAATCACAGATTCAAGGACAGCCTCAGCAAGTAATTAGACTTTCACCAAACCAGGAGACCATATTTCAAAACATAAAAATAAAACAAGGCTGGGGGGATCATCTTTATAAAATCATCTTTATAAAAATAATGCACTTTTTTTTTTGTGGTGGTTCTGGGGATGGAACCCAGGGGCCTTCTACCTCTGGGCTACACTCCCAGACCTATTTTATATTTTATTTGGAAACAGGGCTTCACTAAGTAGTTGAGGCTGGCTTCAAACCTGTATGATCCTCCTGTCTCAGCCTCCCAAGCTCAGGGATTACAAGTGTGCACCACCACGCCAGGCATAATTTTTAATCTCTTTATTTATTTATATTTATTTTATTTTATTTATTTTTATTTTTATTTATTTATTTATTTTATTTTTTTGGTGGTACTGGGGATGAAACCAAAGGGCCTTCTATCTCCAGGCTATACTCCCAGACCTATTTTATATTTTATTTGGAAACGGCCTCACTAAGTAGCTGAGGCTGGCTTTGAACCTGTGTGATCCTCCTGTCTCAGCCTCTTAAGCGCAGGGATTACAAGTGTGCACCACCACACCCGACTTCATTATAGATAAATCAGAATAAGCAAAAATTTATTTTAGAAAACATGCCAGGCACAGTGGCACATACCTATAATCCCAGCTACTTGAGAGACTGAAATAGGAGGATCACAAGTTCAAGGCCAGCCCTAGGCAATGTAGTGAGAGCCTATCTCAAAATAAAATGTAAAGCCCCTAGTTCTGGTGCATACCTATAACCAGTACTTGGGAGGCAGAGACAGGAGGATTGCAGGTTTGAAGCCAGCTTCAGCAATTTTTTTTTTTTTTTTTTTTTTTGGTGGTACTGGGGTTCCTGGAAGCCCTCCTTCCTCCGGGCTACACTCCCAGACCTATTTTATATTTTTGAAACAGGGTCTCTTACGCCAGCACGGCTGGCTTCGAACCTGAGCGATCCTCCTGTCTCCGCCTCCCAAGCCCGGGATTACAAGCGTGCGCCACCACGCCCGGCGGCTTCAGCAATTTAATGAGACCTTCAGCAACTTAGCAAGACCCTGTTTAAAAATAAAAAGAGAGAGGCTGGGCGTGGTGGCGCACGCTTGTAATCCCCGCGCTTGGGAGGCAGAGGCAGGAGGATTGCGCTGGCTTAAGAGACCCTGATTCCAAATTTTAAAAAAAATGTAAAAATAGGTCTGGGAGTGTAGCCCAGAGGTAGAAGAGCTTCCAGAAACCCCAGTACCACCAAAAAAATAAAATAAAATAAAAAATAAAAAGAGAGGTCTGAGGTTGAGCTCTGAGATAGAATTCACCTAGGGAAAGGAAGGAATAAAAGAAAGGAGGGAGGGAGGGAAGAAGGAAGACTTAAAAGGGCTGTGAGGTAGCTTAGCAGTAAAGTGCCTACCTGTTTAGTATTCACCAGGCTCTCTTTTCAATCCCATGTACTACATAAACTGCCTCAAAACCCACAATCCTATTACCCAGATATAATAATACATTATTAACCTTTCCAGACTTTTTCCCTATGCACAGATTTTACAAAAAGACAAAAGAAATTATTTACACTTTTTTTTGTGGTACTGGGAATTGAAGCAGGGGCATTCTACCTCTAAGCTACACCCCCAGCCCTATTTTATTTATTTATTTTATTCTGAAACAAGTTCTCACTAAATTGTCTCAGCCTTCTAAGTACTGGGATTACAGGCGTGCACCACCATGAGGGGCTTTACATTTTATTTTATAGCTTCTCCTTCCTTCCTTCCTTCCTTCCTTTCTTTCTTTCTTTCTTTCTTTCTTTCTTTCTTTCTTTCTTTCTTTCTTTCTTGTGGTACTGGTGGGGTGGAACCCAGGGGCGTTTCTACCTCCAGGCTATACTCCCAGACCTATTTTATACTTTATTTGGAAACAGGGTCTCTTACGTCAGCTGAGGCTGGCTTCGAGCCTGCGCGATCCTCCTGTCTCAGCCTCCCAAGCGCGGAGATTACAAGCGTGCGCCACCACGCCCGGCTTAGCTTCTATGTCTTATTGGTATAGGGTTGAACTCAGGGGCATTCCACCTTCAAGCTACACTGCCAGCCCCTGCTATTTTATTAAATGGGGTCTCTTTAAGTTGCTAGAGGTCTTATTAATTTCCTGAGGCTGCCCTCAAACCTGTAATCCTCCTGCCTCGGCCTCCCAACTACTGGAATGACAGATGTGCACCACCATGCCCAACAGCCTCTTTTTAAAAAACTAAATATTTAGCATCTTTCCATTTCTATAACATTTTTAGTGATTCCACTCTATTGAAATAGGATGGGCTAGTCAATCTCTCTGAACGTGCAGAATGTCTCCATCTTTCACTCTTAAAAACAGCATGAGCCATGAACATCGATGTTTATCTTTGAACATATCCCACGACCTTCCCATAGAAAATATCCCTAGAATTTTAGCAGAGGGTCAAATGGTCAACACATATTTTAAGGCTTTCAGTATAAACTGAACTCCAGCAGGGCTGTACTAATTTAAACTACCAGCTGACCGTATATGAAAATTTAGGTCACATTTCAAGAGCATTTAACTTAAATGATATCTGAAGTCAAAATGTAGGCCAAATCAATTAACAAAAGAAAATGACTAATAAATGAAATAACTTTCTAAATAATCATCACAGAAGTACACATTCAAATTATTTTAGTTCCCTTCTATCAAGAAACACCTCTTTTTTTTTTTTTTTTTTTTTTTTTTGCGGGTCTGGGGATGGAATCCAGAGGCATCTGGCCTCCGAACTACACCCCCTGCCCAATTTTTTATTCTTAATTTTGAAACAGTTGCGGAGGGCCTCACTGAGTAGCTGAGGCTGTCGGCGAACCCCGATCCTCCGGTCTCAGCCTCCCAAATGCTGGGATTCCCAGCGTGCGCCACCACGCCCGGCTGAGAAACACTTCAAAGAGTAATAACTAGAGTTCAGCAAGACATGCATAAAAGGAACATACTACAGGTGAGGATTTGGGGAGGCCAGTGTAGCACTATCAAGGCCTTAACTTTATCTGTAACCTAGTATATTCTACTTATAGACCTTATTATACTAAAATAATCACACACAGGGATAAATAATTATACACAGAGGCTTTCATAGTGCTATACACTCCACTATCAAAAATAGAAAGAATTTACTAACAAACAATAACAAGATACCAAAGAAATAAAGCAGGATTAAAAACCTATGCTGAAAGCTGGGCGTGGTGGCGCACGCTTGTAATCCCCGCGCTTGGGAGGCTGAGACAGGAGGATCGCACGGGTTCGAAGCCAGCCTCAGCTACTTAGTGAGGCTCTCAGCAACTTAGTGAGACTCTGTTTAAAAATAAAGAATAAAAAATAGGGCTTGAGTGTAGCTTGAAGATAGAATGCCCCTGGGTTCAATCCCCAGTACCACACACACACACACACACACACACACACACAAAAAAAAAAAAAAAAAAAACTGCACTGAGCCAGGTATGGTGGCACACACCTATTACTCCAGTATTTGAGGAGAGCTGAAACAGGAGAATCAAAGGTTCCAGGCAGCCTTAACAACTGAGACCCGCAGTAGCTTAGTAAGACTTTGTTTCAAAATAAGAGATGTAAAGGGCTGAGGGTATATAGCTCTGAGGTAGAATTCTCCTTGGTTCAATCCCTAGTACAAAATATATAAGTAAATAAACCCCAGCTGGTCCGGTGGCTCATGACAGTAGTCCTAGGACTCGGGAGACTGAGACAGGAAGACGGGGACCGCAGGCTCAAGTCCACAGCAACCTAGCGAGACCCTTTCAAAACAAAAAATAAAAAGGGCTGGGGATGTAGCTCAGAGGTAGAATGTTCCATGGTTCAACCCTAGTAACACAAACACACACACACACACACACACACACACACACACACACCACACACATGAAACAAAAAACCAACCTGTTCTAAATATTGATGTAAAAGCTAAAGTTACAAACAGAAGCTCATTTCTTCCTTTCTTCCTTTCTCCCCCAGCCCTTTTTTTAATTTTGAAACAGGGTCTCACTAAGTTCCTGTGCCCTTGCCTCAAGCCTGCCATCCTCCGGTCTCAGCCTCCCCAGTACTGGGATTACAGGTGTGCACCACGGTGCCAGGCTGGGCTTGCCTTCCTCCAGGAGGGCGGCCGTCTGTGTGTCAGGAGGCAGGGTGTGATCAGAGAAGAGCTGGCAAGAGAGTGGCGTGTAAGCCATGCAGGAAATGTGGATTTTATTCCAAGAGTAGAGGAAGCCGCCTAATCGGGGCAGAGTTTAAAGCAGGTGTGACACTGCATGACTGAGGGGAATGGGGACTGTATAGAGGCAAAATGAGATAATGGTGGACCTGGGCAGTGACCGCGGGAAACTAAGAGCACTGATCATAAATGTATTCCAGAGGTCAATCAATAGAATTTGCCAAGAAACTAAAACAGGGAGGATTAAGAATAAATTAGGCCGGATGCTTGGGAGGCGGAGACAGGAGGATCGTGCAGGTTCGAAGCTAGCCTTCGCTGGCTTAGGAGACCCTGTTTCCAAAAAAAAAAAAAAAATAGGTCTGAGAGTGTAGCCCAGAGGTAGAAGGTCCTGGGTTCCACCCGCAGTACCACAAAAAAAAAAAAGAGAGAGAGAGAGAGAGAGAGAGAGAGAGAGAGAGAATGAATAAATTAAATGGGTTTGGGGCTGGGTGGATCAGTGTTATCTCATCATACAAACTTTTATTTTTTATATTTTTATTTATTTTTATTATATATATTTATTATTATTATTATTTTTGCAGTACTGGGGATGAAACCCGGGGGCATTCTACCTCTGAGATACACCCGCAGCCTGATTTTTTTATTCTTTGTTTTGAAACAGGGTCTCACTGAGTTGAAAAGGGCCTAAGTAGCTGAGCCTGGCCACGAACTGCGATCCTCTTGTCTCAGCCTCCCAAATGCTGAGATTACAAGCATGTGCCACCCACCATGCATGGCTCAAACTTTTCTTTTATCTTCGTGTGTGTGTGTGTGTGTGTGTGTGTGTGTGTGTGTGAGACAGACAGACACTGGGGATTGAACACTGGGCATTCTATGTCTGAGCTACACCCCAGCCCTAATTTATTTTTATTTTGAAGCAGGGTCTCACTCCCTTGCTGGGGGCCTTGCTAAGTTGCCGAGGCTGGCCAAAACCCTGCGACCCTCCTGTCTCAGCCTCCCAAGCGCTGGGGTCACTGGTGCGCACTGCCGTCTCATCTCGACTGTCTCACCTGGGACTTTCTTGCCTCACACCGCCTCACCCATGCTGCTCAGGGCTGCAGCGCAGTCCTCGCCAGGCCCCTGCCTGCTTTATCTCTGCAGTGAACTCTGGCATTCCACCCTGAATGCAACCTCTGCTTCCTCTTCCACTCCTGATTTCCCAACAGGAATAAAATGCGTAGGACTCCCCCCCCCCCCAGTCCCCTCTCTCTAGCTTGGCCTGCACCCTCGGTCTAGCCGCCATGTCCCGTCCATCACTGGCCTATCCCGCTGCCTGGCAAACCCGTGTCCGGCGCATCCCGTTGGTGCGCTGTCTGCCTCTCTGGACTTGGCAGACTTCTTGATGTGCATCCCTTGCCTTCCTCTCTTTCACGTCCGGCAAGTCTGTGATTCCTGAATCAGGGTAAATTTCTGACGACACGCAACCCTAACACCCTCATTTCTTTCCCCTTGTGATACCTTGCTTCAGGTCTTTGTCACACTTTAAACTCTGCACGGGAGAACCACGTCCGATTCTGGACTTCTTTGTTGGGAGCTGGTGGTGCCTGGCACTCAAAACTGTGTCATATTTTAAAACCCGAAACATTAAAGTGGAGTCATTTTTGAGTGGGAAAGTGAAATCACAACATTAAGTCTTTCACCAACCTTACCTAGGCATTGTTCTTTGTATGCAAAAGAAACAATGACCCTCTGGGAAGGTGGTTTAAAATTGACTATTGTCGGAAGGGGCTGGTCAACTCTTAGATCTCCCTTGTGGTCAATGATATAAATCTACAACATATCTAGCTGTTAAGATCTACTCAGGCACGGTGGGTGGTGCACACCTATGATCCCAGCAGCTTAGAAGTTCAGGGTCAAAGTGGGAAATTTGCATGATCCTGTCTCAAGAATGAAAGGGGCTGGTGGCTAGCGGTGTAGCTCTATGGTAGAGTGTCCCTTGGGTTCAATCCCTAGTAACACACACACACACACACACACACACACACACACACACACATACACACACACAATCTATTCAGCAGAAAAGACTATCTGAAACATATGTTCATGTATTTATTCTTTTTTGGCAAATTTGAAAATCACCCTTTTAAAATTTTGTTGAGCCGGGCATGGTGGCGCTTGCTTATAATCTCAGTTACTTGGGAGGCTGAGAGAGAATTGCAGGTTCGAGGACAGTCTCAGCAAGTAATGAGACTATCATCAATATAGTGAGACCCTGTTTCCAAATAAAAACAAAATAAGGCTGGGGGGTGTACCTTAGAGGTAAAATGCCTCTGGGTTCAATATCCCCAGTGCCACAAAAAAATTAAAATTTTTTGAGGGCTGTGGTTGCAGCCCAGTCACAGAGTGCTTACAGGATTGCCTTGTATGTAATCTCCAGCGCCGCAAATAAATAAATAAAAAATTTAAAATGTATGCCATTAAATTTGCTGAAAAACATGAATCAGTAAATATCAGCATGTTAAAATATAAGGTCTCAACAATGAGGCAAATCTGTTACAGGTGACTTTAACTTTTTGTTTCTTCTTTTGCAATACTGGAGATAAAACCCAGGAACTCACACAGAGAGCTACATCCCCAGCCTTTATTTATTTACTTATTTATTCGCTTATTTATTTAATTTTTGTGGTACTGGGCATTTAACCCTGGGGCATTCTACATCTGTGCTACACCCTCAGTTCTATTTTATTTTGCAACAGGCTCTAAGTTGCTGAGGACAGCCACAAAACTGCAATCCTCCTGTCTTAGCCTCCCAAGTACTGGGATTACAAGCGTGCACCACCATGCCCAGCTCCAACCATTATGAAACTTTATTTTGAGACAAGGTCTCTCAAGTTGTCAAGCTGACCTCTAAGTTGCAATCCTCCTGCCTCAGCCTAATGAGTAATTGGTATTACTGGTACATATCTAGTTTATGATTTTAATATTACATGAATCTTTAAAACATTTTTTGCTAAAAACTACTAAATCCTTAAAAATAAAAAGTTTAAGTTGTATTTTATTTATTTATTTATTTATTTTGGTGTTTCTGGGGATGGAACCCAGGGGCCTTCTACCTCCGGGCTACACTCCCAGACCTATTTTATATTTTATTTTGAAACAGGGTCTCTTAAGCCAGCTGAGGCTGGCTTCTAACCTGCATGATCCTCCTGTCTCAGCCTCCCAAGCTCCGGGATTACAAGTGTGTGTCACCACGCCCAGTTTAAATTGTATTTTAATAACACTAACAAAATACTAACTTGCATTTAGAAGTGTCTGCATTCTGTGGGGCAGGGCGTGGTGGTATACACTTGTAATCCCAGCAAGTGTATTTGCCAGCACGGTTCAAGGACAACCTCAGCTACTAAGTGAGGCCCTCTGCAACTCAGTGAGACCCTCTTTCAAAATAAGGAATTAAAAAAAAAAATAGGGGTAGGGTGTAGCTTGGAGATAGAATACCCCTGGGTTCCCTTCCCGGTACTGCAAAAATAAGATATAATAAGTGTCTATATTTGTTTAAGTTACATGTTTTATATTTGACATTCATTAAATTAGAGCGTATTTTTTCAGTGTGTGTACTGTAGACTGAGCTCAAAGGCATTCTAAAACTGAGCTACACCCTCAGCCCTTTTTTTTTTTTTTTTTTTTTTTTTTGGTGGTACTGGGGTTCCTGGAAGCCCTTCTACCTCTGGGCTACACTCCCAGACCTATTTTTATATTTTTATTTAGAAACAGGGTCTCCTAAGCCAGCGCGCGCGGCTGGCTTCGAACCTGCGCGATCCTCCTGTCTCTGCCTCCCAAGCGCGGGGATTACAAGCGTGCGCCACCACGCCCGGCTACCCTCAGCCCTTTTGATTTTTTAATTGAAACAGCGTCTAAGCTGTTGAGGCCGTCCTTGACCCTTCAATCCTCCTGTCTCAGCCTCTCCAGTAATGGAATTCTAGGTGTGCACCACCACAATTTACACACATTATTGAGGTCTAATCCCAAATAGGAGTTTTCCTTTTTACTTAAATTTTAGAAGAGGTTATTTTATTTTATTATTATTAGTTTTTATTTATATATTTTTTGGTGGTACTGGGGTTCCTGGAAACCCTTCTACCTTCGGGACCTATTTTATACTATTTTCCTGTCTCCGCCTCCCAAACACATGGATTACCAGAAGATGTTTAATAGGCCAATTTGTTAAACAATAGAAGTTCCAAAGCAATAGAAAATAATGTGGCACTTCTTTTATTTTGAGGGAGAGCTACTGGGAGTCTGAATTCAGGGGCATTCTACCTCAGAGCTATACTCCCCACCCTTTTTGTTTTTTTGTTTGAGGTCCTCACTAGGTTGCTGAGCCTGGCCTTGAACCTGCAATCCTCCAGTCTCAGTTTCCCAAGTACCAGGATTACAGGTCTGCACCATCACCCACCCCATCCCCACTCCTGCTATAATCTGACAGTTCTAGGAAAAATATAAAAATATTCTCCAGTTCTCTTGGACTTCTCAGTTCATTCTCCAAGTAAGTCCTATATTAAACTACTTCTGAAAAGTTTCTCAAAAGTTAATATGCTAATATGCTAACACTAGAGTTGTTTTTTTCTCTCTCTCCTTTTTTTTTTTTTTTTGGCAGTTCTGGGAAACCCAGGACACAGCATACTAGACAAGACTCTAATACCTAACTAAGCCTCTATCCCTGGTTTTTTTTTGTGTGTGTATGTGTTGGGGGTACTGGAGATAGAATACCTAACTAAGCCTCTATCCCTGGTTTTTGTGTGTGTGTATATGTGTTGGGGGTACTGGTAGGGCATTCTACCTCAGAGCTACACCCCCACCCCTATTTTTTATTCTTTATTTTGAAACAGGGTCTCACTGAGTTGCGGAGGGCCTAAGTAGCTGAGGCTGTCCACAAACCACCTTGGCATGCCGCCATGCCCAGCTTCCTAATATCATTATTAAATTTTTGTTTCTGAGCCAAGTGTGGTGGCACATACTTATAATTCCAGTACTTGGGAGGCTGAGACAGGAGGATCCCAGGTTCATGGCCAGCCTCAGCTACTTAGGGAAGCCCTCTGCAATTTAGTGAGACACTGTTTCAAAATAAAGAATAGCTGGGCGTGGTGGCGCATGCTTGTAATCCCAGCATTCAGGAGGCTGAGACCACTGGGAGGAGACCACCTGAGCCTCAGCTACTTAGTGAGGCCCTCCGCAACTTGCAACTTAGTGAGACCCTGTTTCAAAATAAAGAATAAAAAATAGGGCAGGGGGTATAGCTCGAAGGTCAAATGCCCCTGGTTCAATCCTCAGTACTGTAAAAAAAGAAAAAACAATAAAGAATAAAAAGTCGGACTAGGGAGCCGGGCGTGGCAGCGCACGCTTGTAATCTCAGCATTCGGGAGGCTGAGACCAGAGGATAGAGTTCACGGACAGCCTCAGCTACTTAGCGAGGCCCTCCGCAACTCAGTGAGAACCTGTTTGAAAATAAAGAATAAAAAATTGGGCGGGGTCTGTAGCTCAGAGGTAGAATGCCTCTGAGTTCCATCCGCAGACCAGCAAAAAACAACAAAACAAAACAAAACAAAAATTTGGACTGGGGGTGTAGCTCAGAGGTAGAATGCCCCTGGTTCAATCCTCAGCACTGTAAAAAAAAAAAAAAAAATGTTTCTGAGAAAATTCTACTTACTATTATCTACTTGTTTATTAACAGGAAGCATCAAATGTTTCTGTGAGTTGTCATGCGTTGTGGAAACAAAATGAGGAAGGTGGTAATATTTATGCTAAATTTCCTTATATTCATCTTTCCAATGGAAATTACAAAAATAACCTAAATAACATGGAGATAGAAAATATCTACTTGATATCACGAAATTTGAATTATGCAAAAATAAGACAAAACTTTCATATATGCAAATTCCAAACATTAACACTATAAATTATACAAATAAAAATCTGCAAACAGGGATGGAGGTGTAGCTCAGTGTCTGCCTAGCTGGCAGAAGACCCTAGGTTCAATCCCTGCAACAAAGAAAAAAACCAGGGTGGGATTTGGGCGGGGAGGCAAACACTGAGCCTAACAGCATAAACTCAATACCGCCTAAATGGGGAATTACAAATAAGCACATTTGAAGATTCTGTAAAAAAAAAAAAAAAAATAATAATAATAATGAGCAGAAGTAGAAGACAGGTGTAGTGGCACATGCCTATAATCCCAATAGTTGAGAGGATGGAACAGGAGGATCACAGATTCAAGGACAGCCTCAGCAAATTAACAAGACCCTATAACTTAGCAAGACCTTGTTTCAAAATAAAAAATAACAGTCAGGCGTGGTGGCGCACACTCGTAATCCTTGTAATCCCAGCATTCGGGAGGCTGAGACAGGAGGGTTGAGGTTTGCGGCCAGCCTCCGCTACTTAGGCCCTTTGCAACTCAGTGAGACCCTGTTTCAAAATAAAGAATCAAAAATTAGGGCTGGGGGTGTAGCTTAGAAAGAGAACGCCCTTGGGTTCCATCCCCAGTACCGCAAAAAAAATTAAAAAATTAAATAAATAAAAATAAATAAAAAACAAAAGTAGCCAGGAGTGGTGGCACATGCCTATAATCCCAGGACTTCAGAGGCTAAGACAGGGGTATCACAGGTTCAAGGCCAGCCCCGGCAATTTAGCAAGACCCTATTTCAAAATCAGATAAAATCATGCTGGAGGTAGAATGCCCCTGGATTCAATCCCCAGTACCACACACAAAATATAATTTTATTTTGAAACCATTTTGCTAAATTGAGAGTCTCACTACTTGCTGAAACTGTCCTGGAACCTGTGATCCTGTCTCGGCCTCCCAAGTACTGGGATTAGAGGCGTGCACCATCACACCTGGCTAGACAAGTATTTTTATGCTCACTTTACATTTATAAAGGACATAGCGTTTTCCTGAATCCATAGAGCTCAAAAGTTCTGGAGCCTGGGTAGAGTTAAGGCTCCGACCCTAGACTCGAGTGCCTCCCACCCTGTCAAGCTGTCGCTTGGTGCCAGGCTGGACTAAATGCAGAAGCCAGGAGCAGGGACCAAGGGCCGCGGGGGTGCTTGTGCTCCAGCCCCACCATCCTCACTGTATCTCGGGTGGAAGTTTCCCAACCAACTTGCTCATCTGGCAAATGAGATTCCTATTAATCCTGCCTCTCGATTTGTCAAGAGAATCACCGGAGACAAAGCCAGCAAAAACCCTGACGCAAAGCAGATCCTCAGCAAATGATAATACTTCACCCCTCCTGCCAGCCGGGGTGGCGTATAAACCTGTAATCCCAGTGTTTGGGAGGCTGAGACAGTAAGACTGCAGGTTCAAGGCCAGCCTCAGCAACTGAGCAAGGACCTCAGCAACTTAGTGAGACTCTGTTTCCAAATAAAGAATAAAATAGGGCTGGGAGGGCAGCTTGGAGGTGGGACGCCCCCGGGTTCAATCTCCAGTACCACATATACAAAAACCAACACCATCAACAACAAAACCCTTCAAGCAGCCTCTACCCTGCTATCACAGGGCGTCCGACAGGCACCTCCTGGTTTCCGCGGCTCCCGTGTCAGACATCTAATTGATGAGCTGGAGTCTCAAGTCACACATAAACCACTTCTAACAACGTACCAGGACCCTCCCTCCTCTATGGAATTAGCTGGTCTAAGGAGAGGTAGCAATCGCTACTGCATCCTTCGGCCAAAGTGGCGCGACACAAACGCTTTACTTGGATGATGCCTACATGAGAGACTCTTGCCTTTGAGGAACGGTATTTTTTCTTTTTAAAGAAGAAAGGAAGAATTCTGGAATCAAAGAGAGTTTAGGATAGCCGGGCGTGGTGGCGCACGCTTGTAATCCCTGCACTTGGGAGGCTGAGACAGGAGGTTCGAAACCAGCCTCAGCTACTTAGTGAGACCCTGTTTCTAAAAATAGGTCTGGGAGTATAGCCCGGAGGTAGAAAGCCTCTGGGTTCCACCCCCAGTATCACACTCACACACACACACACACACACACACACACACACACACACACAGTTTAGGTATCTCTACCTTACATAATTTATTTTTTGTGCTACTAGGGATTGAACCCAGGACCTTGGGTATGAGGCAAGTACTTTACTACTGAGCTATGTTGCTAACCCTTTTTATTCATTCATTCATTCATTCATTTTTGGTGGTACTGGGGTTCCTGGAAACCCTTCTACCTCCGGGCTACACTCCCAGACCTATTTTATATTTTTATTTGGAAACAGGGTCCCTTAAGCCAGCGCGGCTGGCTTCGAACCTGCGCGATCCTCCTGTCTCCGCCTCCCAAGCGCGGGGATTACAAGCGTGCACCACCACGCCGAGCAACCATTTTTATTTTAAGACAGTGTCTTGCTAAGTTGCCCAGGGTGGCCTTAACTTGCAATTTTCCTCCCTCAGCCTCATGAATTACAGATGTGCATCACATACCTGGCCCTTATTTTTTTTTAATATTGTTAACCCTAAATATGATTTTATATATATACATATATGTGTTATATATATATAAAATGGTACTAGAGATTGAGCTACAGACCTAGTTTTTTTGTTTTATTTTGAAACAGGGTCTCACTAAGCTGGGGTGGCCTCACTAAGTAGCTGAGAACTTGTGATCTTCCCATCTCGGCCTCCCAAGTACTGGGAGTATAAGTGTGGGCCACCATGCCTGGCTTTGAAATATAGTTTTAGTTAACTGCAAAGTATTTGTTTTTATTAAAACTATCAGGCTGATATCAAATTCTAAATGTCACATAATAATCCTAAATCTATTAACATAGCAACCCAGAAATGATCAAGAATATACCCAATTAGAGACTTGTGAAAATTTACAGGTGGCTCTGACAGTACAACTGATCATTTGAAAGCAGTAAATCCAATGAACCAACATAACTGTGAGATAAAACAGTGAACAGGAAAGGGTCGGCAGGGGTGCGGGGTGGCACATGCCTGTCATCCCAGGACCTGGGAGGCTGAGACAGGAGGACAGAAGGTTCTCAGCCAGCCTCGGCCACTTAGTGAGGCCCTCCACAACTTACTGAGATCCTGTTTCAAAATAAGGAAGAAAAGCCGGGCCTGGTGGCGCACGCTTGTAATCCCCGCGCTTGGGAGGCCGAGACAGGGGGATCGCACGGGTTCGAAGCCAGCCTCAGCTACTGAGTGAGGCTCTCAGCAACTTAGTGAGACTTGTTTCCAAATAAAGTATAAAAAGTAGGTCTGGGAGGATAGCCTGGAGGTAGAAAGCCTCTCTCTGGGTTCCACCCCCAGTAGAAAGAGAGAGAGAGAGAGGGAGGGAGGGAGGGAGGGGGAGAGAGAGAGAGAGAGAAGAAAAGAAAGGGTAACGAGTAACCAACTAAACTTAAAATGTTAATAACTGAATTGGGTAGGCCCAAGGAGCTTTCCCAGGAAAGTTTTCACTAAAAATTATTCAATCTCGATTTTTTTTGTGGGGGGAGTGCTGGGATTAAAACCAGGGGCACTGTACTTCCAAGCTCCACCTCCAGCCCCTTTTGTTATTTTGAAACAGGGCCTTGCTAAATTGAAGGCTGGCCTCAAACCTGTGATCTTCCTGTCCCAGCCTCCCAAATACCGGAATTATAGGCATGTGCCACTGCATCCAGGTAAAATCACCTCATCTCAAATCACTCCAGAGCCTTGTATCCATTTCGTCAATAGTTACTGACCAGGTTCTCTAAGAACTCCGAAAGGCCTCTCCCTCCGTTTCCTGGCTGTTTCAATAGCACACAGCACTCAGAGCAGTTTCCCTACCCCAGCACTACTGGCATTCTGGGCTGGATTAACTGTTGCTGCAAGATGGGACAACTAAAAATATCTCCAGATACTGCCCAATGTCCCCGAGGGGCTCACTGATGCCGTCATTATTTTGGTGTCTGTACCTCAAGGTCCATGTTACAGTGTGCATGCGCTTCCTGAGATGAACCACCAGACAGCAATTGTTAACACCCTTGAATCTCGTCCTGTGACCCCTGACCACAGAGTGCCCCAAAAGATGGAGCGCCTGTGTTGCTATTCAGTGCCAGCGCCAAGATTCACAGGATCTCTTAGAAAGGCCAAGACCCCTGAAGGAAGTTTGGTAGAGGTCTAGAATCACCAGACCCTCTTGAGTAGACAGGAGTCCTCCCCCACCACCCTCACCTCCGTGGTTCTTCACCAGTAATATGAGACACTCTCCTATGTCACGTAAATGACATCTGCACTATGACACAGAAAAGTAATTATCAGTTGGGCGTGGAGGGTCACAATGTAATCCCAAGTACTTGGGAGGCTGACCAGGAGGATCGCAGGTCTGAGGCCAGCCTCAGCAACTTAACAAGACCCTGTTTCAGGAAAAATAAATAAAAATAAAAAGGGCTGGGTTTGAAGCTTGGTTTGTAATGTCCCTGGTCTCAATCCCCCAGTCTTGCCTTCCCCCACAAAAGTAATTATCACCAGTGGTTTTTTAACACTCAGTTCCCGTCCTTCCTCAGATTCAAGTTCCCCCTCCTTTGGGTCTTTCTCCACTGTTGCCCTTTTCAGATTCCCGGGTTGAAATGAGCATCTGCGGCCGGGCGTGGTGGCGCACGCTTGTAATCCCCGCGCTTGGCAGGCGGAGACAGGAGGATCGCGTGGGTTCAAAGCCAGCCTCGGCTACTTAGTGAGGCTCTCAGCAACTTAGTGAGACCCTGTTTCCAAATAAAGTATAAATAGGTCTGGGAGTGTAGCTCGGAGGTAGAAAGCCTCTGGGTTCCTCCCCCAGTACCACCAAAAAAAAAAAAAAAGAAAGAAACGGGCATCTGCCTCCCGTCCCATCACTTTGTCCTGCCAGTCGTCTTCCTAGTATTTAGCATCATGTGCCTACCTGGTCACGCTGTGGATGGAACCAAGGGCACTCAATATACCCTTGGCCCTGTTTTATGTATTTTTTAAATTTGAAACAGAGCTTAAGTTGCTGATTTTTTTTTAAAATAGGGTCTTGCTAAATTGCTGACAGCCTCACTTACTGCTGAGGCTGGCTTCGAACCCAGAGCTTCCCGTCTCAGCCTCCCCGGTACTGGGCTTACAGGTGTGTGCGACTGCACCTGGCTTGCTACTGGGATTTAAGGGCACTTTCTTTTGGTCTGTTTTCACCTTTTTTTTTTTTTTTCTTCTATAAAACAGAGCCTGGCACACAGTGGACCCCCAGCTAACTGCTTAAGAGATCGATTTCATAAAACTAAACCAGTGAAGTTTAAATTAAGAACCCATGGGAAGTGGATAGGTTTTGGTTAGAGATAGGAGCGCCAAGGGCAGCCCATAATATTGTTCCGTAGGTCAGAGTTTTTTGTTGTTGTTGTTTTTGGTTTTTTGGGGTATTGGGGATTGAACCCAGGGGCGTTCTACCTCCGAGCTATACCCCCAGCCTATATTTTTTATTTTGAAACAAGGTCTCAATAAATTACAGAGGGGCTCACCAGGCTGCTGAGGCTGGCTGCGAATCTACGATCGTCGTCTCAGCCTCCCATGTCCTGGGATTGCAGCCTGCGCCACCAGCCCGCCCTCACCTGGCTGGCTTGCGGTGTCTGGCCCCGCGCCGACGGGCTGGCACTGCGCGTCTGCGTCCAGCACACCCCCGAGTGGGGCCGACATCGCTGGTCCACTTTCACAGCCAGGCCGGAGACCAGAGTGCATCTGGGCAGGACTTCGCGCTTAGAAGGGGACGGGCTGCCAAGGGCTAATTTGATGAGCTGTTGATTCTTGAGGAGTGCTGCCCCATCTCTGTCTTGTTCTCCTTTACGGAATGAAGAATCAGAGCATTTGAGTGCTAAACAATCACATTTCTATTGGCATCTTTTTCGTAACGTAGTGATCGCTGATACACATTTTAGTTTTGTTTCGGAGGTGATATACTGTTTTTTTGTTTTTTGTTTTTAGTGGTACTGGGGGTGGAACCCAGGGGCTTGGCTATACTCCCAGACCTATTTTGTATTTTATTTGGAAACAGGGTTTCACTAAGTTGCTGAGAGCCTCACTAGGTAGCTGGCTTCGAACCTGTGCGATCCTCCGGTCTCAGCCTCCCAAGCGCGGGGATTACAAGCGTGCGCCACCGCGCCTGGCTCAAAAAGGCAATTTTAAATCAAATTAGCAAAGTGAAACTATAAAATTATCAAAATATCTCTATCCCTAATTTAAAATACTGTTATGCTGTATTTATAAAAGAAAAAACATGATTAAAAATTTAAGATTCAGACTGAGCCTACTAGCACATACTTGTAATCCTGGAGAGTTGGGAGGCTGAGGCAGGAGGTTCACAAGTGTGAGGCCAGCCTCAGCAACCTAGCAAGCCCATACCTCAAGAGACGAAATGGGCTGGGGATACAGCCCAGGGGCAGAGTGCCCCTGAATTCAAGCCTCAACTACATCCACACACACCCCACAATATGTATGCCCCAGTTCAATCTCCAGCTACACACACACCCCCTACAATACATATACATACAAGTGTAGGCTCATTTATAAAGTTCGCTATTAATAGGCTTTAGCTAATCTCATGATTTCATAAAATGGCAAAAAAGATTAAGGAAAATTTCCAAAGCGTGAACTAAGTATATTATTTTTTTCCCATTTTACGTAAATAATGTACTGCAGATGTGTGTGTGTGTGCGTGTGCACGTGTGCATACATGTGCGTGTTCAGAACGTTATGTTCTTCCTATCGGGTTGTTCTAGAAATCTCCATTCCTATGACTCATTAGCAGTAGCCCACAGGGGTTACCAGTTTACCATTGTTTCCAGTCTTGTGTATATGTGTGTATGTATATTTGTATATGTATAAATGTATTAAAATTATATTAAATAATATATAATATATCATTTATATTATATATAAATATATAATATATTTATATTATATAATATATATTAAATATGTGTATATACACGCCCTCTATCATCCATCCACCTGTCATCTGTTGCATATGTGTACTGAGGATCAAACCAAGGGACATTCTACCTCTGAGCTACGCCCCGAGTTCTTTTTATTTTTTATTTTGAAACAGGTCTAACTTGCTGAGGGCCTAAGTCGCTGAGTCTGGCCTTGAACCTGTTATCTTCCTGAACCAGTCTCTCAAGTGCTGAGCACCTCCACGACTGGCTTACAGGGATAATTTAGAGAATTAATTTTACAAGCCCATAATGGAACCACTTACTTAATATTTTTTTTTTACCTTTGAACAAACATTTCTAGAAATATACTGTCATTTGACCAATAAAAACTTTTTTTTCTTTAAAAAACATAGTTGTTTGACTTACATCTTACTATAAACCCAAATAAATGCTGTTGTCCAACATTTGAAAGTCTCCTAAAAGTTCTAAAGTGGCTTTTCTTAGAACACGGGGAGAAACTGAACATTGTTTATGCCTTACATAAACAAAGAATTAAACACAAATCTCTGTCCTGTGAAGTTCAATTTTCTAGGCATGTTTTGCGGAAACGAGCCTTATCGTTCTGTTTTTTTTTTTGTTGTTTTTTGTTTTGTGGTACTGAGGGTTGAACCCAGGGGCATTCTACCTCTGAGCTACACACCCGGCTCTATTTTTTTATTCTTTATTCTGAAACAGGGTCTACGTTTTGGAGGGCCTCACTAATGAGCTGAGGCTGGCTGTGAACCTGAGACCCTCCTGTCTCAGCCCCCCAGGTACAGGGATTGCGGGCATGCCCCAGCACACCCAGTTCAGGCGGTGTTTTGCTTCCTACTGAAAGGATACGCTTCTCTTCACAATCTTACCAGCGCTGCACACATTAATCTTATTTATTGCTGAGTGACATCTTGACCATCTGCTCATGCTAATAGTCTAGCTGAAAATGTCATTCTTTTTCTATATATTCAGCCCTCCATAATTTGTGTTCTGAAATTTTTATTACAAGTATCTGAGGGGGCAAGAGGTGGTGAGAATAAATTTGATCATCTAAACATTGTCTAACATTATATTTGCATGGCTTATAAGCAAAAATCATGAACTGATTTATGAAAGGTAATTCTACGTATATTTTGAATTTCTACTCTCACAGCTGCCCAACTCCCAACTGTTATTTCAGGACTGACATTTTTAACAAACAGTACTTTCAGATGGTTCATGATGTTTTTGTATTTTAGTTCCAGATGGAGTACTGGTGGAGAGAATAACTGACTATAATCCAGACTGATTTTTTTTTTTTTTTTTTTTTTTTGCGGTACCAGGGATGGAACCCAGGCTATTCTACCTCCGAGCTACACACCCAGCCCTAGTCTTTTTATTTGTTTGTTTGTTTGTTTGTTTACGGGTCTGGGGATGGAACCCAGAGGCATTTTACCTCTGAACTACAACCCCTGCCCTATTTTTTATTCTTTATTTTGAAACAGGGTCTCACTAAGTTGCAGAGGGCCTAAGTAGCTGACACTGGCCTCAAACCGCTATTCTCCGGTCTCACCCTCCCAAATGCTGGGATTACAAGCGTGTGCATCATGCCTGGCTAGTCTTTTTTTTTTTTTTTTAATTGCGGGTTTGGGGATGGAACCCAGGGGCATTCGACCTCCGAGCTACACCCCCTGCCCTATTTTTTATTCTTTATTTTGAAACCAGGTCTCACTGAGTTGCAGAGGGCTGCCCGCAAACCACGCTCCTCAGGGTCTCAGCCTCCTAAATACGGGGATTACAAAGGTGCACCACCACTCCCGGCTCTTTTTTTTTTGGTACTGGGGTTGGAACCCAGGGACTTTCTATCCCTGAGCTATACTCCCAGACCTAATTTTTTTATTTGGAAAGAGTCTCACTAAGTTGCTGAGAGCCTAAGTAGCTGAGGCTGGCTTCGAACCAGTGCAATCCTCCTGTCCTAGCCTCCCAAATGCTGGGATTACAAGCCTGCGCCACCACACCCGGCTCTTTTAATTTTTTTGAAACAGGGTTTCACTGAGTTGCAAAGGGCCTTGCTAAATAGCTAAGGCTAGCCACAAACTGAGATCCTCCAGTATCTGCCTCCCTTGTTTACCACCATGCCTTGTTTTTGGTTTTTGCGGTACTGGGTCAGGGGCAGTCTACCTCTAATCAACACCCCCAGCCAACCCCCAGCCAATTTTTTATTCTTTATTTTGAAACAGGGTCTCACTGAGTTCCAAAGGGCCTAAGTAGCTGAGGCTGTCCATGAACCTGCAATCCTCCTGTCTCAGCCTCCCAAATGCTGGGATTAGAAGCATGTGCCACCAAGCCCGGCTGGTTACTTTTTTTTAAAGGGGTCCTTTATTTATTTTATGTGTGTGTGTGTGGGGGGGGAACGTACTGGGGATGGAACCCAGGGGCATTCTACCTCCAAGCTACACCCTAGCCCTATTTTTTTATTCATTATTTTGAAACAGGGTCTCACTGAGTTGCAAAGGGCCTAAGTAGCTGAGGCTGTCCGTGAACCTGCGATCCTCCTGTCTCAGCCTCCCAAATGCTGGGGTTACAAGTGTGTGCCATCACACCCAGCTTCCTTTTTTATTTTTTAGTCATTTTGGAACTGGGGACCAAACCTAGAGCACCACACCTGAGAAGCAGGTGCTTTGCCACTGAATTACATCCCCACCCCGGTGATTTATTAAATTATAAAATGTTTAGCCGGGCGTGGTGGCGCGCGCTTGTAGTCGCCATGCTTGGGAGGCTGAGACAGGAGGATCGCACAGGTTCAAATCCAGCCTCAGCTACTTAGTGAGGCTGTCAGCAACTTAGTGAGACCCTGTTTCCAAATAAAATATAAAATAGCGCTGGGAGTATAGCCCAGAGGTAGAAAGCTTCTGGGTTCCACCCCTAGTACCACCAAAAATAAAAAATAAAAATAAATTATAAAATGTTTACTTTGGGTTTGGAAATCTGGAAAATAATTTCCAACATTCCATGTCATGGGAAACCTTGAAAATATTTTATTATACAACCCATTCTATCAAATTTTAGCTGCATGATGTGCAAGATTCAATCACATATGTAAATGAACTGTCAGGGTTTAAAAGCAAAAAGTATTCATTGTTGCTTTTTATCTTAATACTTCGCTAAGAATGAAATATTGTCTTTTACCTTGAATTACAAATCAGTTGTTTTTAACTTTTTTTTTTTAATTAAGAGACTCACCCATACTAAATGACAGTATTCCAGCCAGGCATGGTTGGCGCATGCTTGTAATCCCAGTACTTGGGAGGCTGAGACTGGAGGATCCCAGGTTAACAGATACTTAGTGAGGCCCTCGACAACTTAGTGAGACCCTGTTTCAAAATAAAGAATAACAAAATAGGGCCAGGGGTGTTGTAGCTCGGAGTTTGAATACCCCTAGGTTTCATCCCCAACACCACAAATAAGTAAATAAATAATGACAAATTACAGTATTTCAAAATTTCAAGTTTCTTTTTTTTTTTTTTTTGTGGTACTGGGGTTCCTGGAAGCCCTTCTACCTCCGGGCTACACTCCCAGACCTATTTTTACATTTTTTTATTTGGAAACAGGGTCTCCTAAGCCAGCGCGCGCGGCTGGCTTCGAACCTGCGCGATCCTCCTGTCTCTGCCTCCCAAGCGCGGGGATTACAAGCGTGCGCCACCACGCCCGGCAAAATTTCAAGTTTCAAGAAAGAAAATTTAAATGTCCTGATAAGAGCTGAGTATGGTTGCACACGCTTGTAATCCCGGTACTTGGGAGGCTGAGACAGGAGGATCGCAGGTTCACATCCAGCCTCAGCTACTTAGTGAGGACCTCTGCAACTTAGTGAGACCCTGTTTCAAAATAAAGAATAAAAACAGGGATGGGGGTGTATCTTGGAGGTAGAATGCCCCTGGGTTCAATCTCTGGTACTGCAAGAAAAAAATAAAAAAGTTCTGATTAGAAACAAAGGTAACCAACACATTTCTCCCTGGTTTCCTGAGCACTGCCTTCCTTCCCTTGCACTGGGCACGTCATCAGGAGAAGCGCTACTCCCTTCATCAGTACTACTCTCTCCTCCCCAGGCAGCAATTTGATTGGGAGGCTTAATGCAATCAAAGTAAACAAATGACGAACTAGAATGCAGTCATTCTACCAGCTTGTCCTAGAAGTCTTTGCAAATCACTTTTAATACATTCATTCCTATGACTCATCAGCACTAACCCACAGGAATGATCAGTTTCCCGTCATTTCCGGTCTTCCACATGTACTCAATTCAAACCGTAAAGGTCTTCTACACAGTCTACAGTAAGCACGTCCACAAATATTCATCTCCTTGGCTCTTTTGATTTCCTTTCTTCCCTTTCAGAAACACAGGTCCGTCACAACAGTTTTAGTAGTCCTTTCTTAATGCCATGTTCAACATTCAAGGGTTTTTATATCCTTTCTGATAGATCCTCAGCCATGCTAAGTATAGCCATAACCTAGTTTTTTATTCATAATAAGAGGCAATTTAAGTAGCTGGAGTGAAATCGTTGTGGATTACCTTTGCAAATTTCCTAAGCCAGACCTTTAAGAGACCAAATTACCAGCATAAACACGCATTTAAAAAAGACCATAGAGCCGGGCGTGGTGGCGCACGCTTGTCATCCCAGCATTCAGGAGGCTGAGACAGGAGGATCACGGTTCGCGGACAGCCTCAGCTACTTAGTGAGGCCCTCTGCAACTCAGTGAGACCCTGTTTCAAAATAAATAATAAAAATAGGGCAGGGGTGTAGCTCAGAGGTCGAATGCTCCTGGGTTCCATCCCCAGACCTGCAAAAAATAAAAAATAAATAAATAAGTAGCTCAGCCAGGCATGGTGGTCCATGCCTATAATCCCAGTACTCAGGAGGCTGAGAAAGGAAAATCACAGGTTTGGGGCTGGCCTCAGCAATATACACCCTGTTTCAAAAATTAAAAAAAAAAAAAAAGGCCAGGCGTGGTGGCTCACGCTTGTAATCCCCGCGCTTGGGAGGCGGAGACAGGAGGATCGCGCTGGTTCGGAGCCAGCCTCGCTGGTTTAAGAGACCCTGTTTCCAAATAAAAATATAAAAATAGGTCTGGGAGTGTAGCCCGGACGTAGAAGGGCTTCCAGGAACCCCAGTACCACCAAAAAAAAGAAAATAAAGAAAAAAAGAAAAAAGAGAGTGTCACTCAGAGGAAGAATGACCCAGGGTTTAATCTCCATTACCCCCTTCATTTATAAATGGGAAAAAAATAACTCCTCCTTGGTGAAGGATTCAATTAAGAATCACTCAGTAAGACCTTATTTCAAAATAAAGAATAAAAAATAGGTCCAGGGGTATAGCTCAGAGGTAGAATACACCTGGGTTCAATCCCCAGTCCTACCAAAAAGAAAAAAAAAAGAGAGAATCATGTATTTGCCAGGTGTAGTGACACACAACAGTAATTCCAGTACTTGGCATGCTGAGACAGTAGGGTCACAGGCTTGAGGCCAGCATCAGTAACTTATGGAGACCCTCCGCAACTCAGCAAGACCCTGTTTCAAAATAAAAAATAAAAAAGGCTGGGGATATAGCTCAGAGGTAGAATAATTCTGGGTCAACCTCCAGAACAAAAACAGAAAAGAAAAAAACCCAGTTAACTATTCCAAATATGACTTAGTATGGAAATATACTAAGTTTAGAAATACATACTTAGTACAGAAATACACTAATTTAGAATAGTTAACTATTCCAAATATGACTTAGCATAGAAATGTGCATCTTAGTGGACTTTATAAAAATATTAAACATTTGAATTTCTGCAGCCGTCTCCAAAATCTAAAAAAATCGAAAAGACTAAAATTCCTTGGTAATTTTCTTTGTAAACAACTCCCCCCAACCCTCAACCCTATTTGATTTTGAAACAGGGTCTCACGAAGTTGCTAAGGCTGGCCTTAAACATATGATCTTTTTTTTTTTGTGGGTCTGAGGATAGAACCCAGGGGCATTCTACCTCAGAGCTACACCCCCTGCCCTATTTCTTTTTTTATTCTTTATTTTGAAACCGAGTCTCACTGAGTTGCAGAGGACCTTACTAAGTAGCTGAGGCTGTTCACAAACCACAATTCTCCAGTCTCAGCCTCCCGAATGCTGGGATTACAAGCGTGTGCCACCACGCCCGGCTCTAAACCTATGATCTGGTCTCAGACTCTCAAGTACTGAGATTATAGCTGTGCATCACTGTGCCTGGAGAGGATAACGGAATTTTAAGATGATCATTAAAAGTCCTATTTATAACAAAAATAGAAAGCAGTATCAAGCCTTTTTTTTTTTTTTTTTTTTTTTGCGGTACCGGGGATTGATACCCAGGGGCAATCTACCTCTGAGCTATGCCCCATCCCTATTTTTTATTCTTTATTTTGAAAGAAGGTCTCGCTAAGTTGCCAAGGGCCTCACTGAATAGCTGAGGCTGGCTACAAACCTGTGATCTTCCTGTCTCTGGGTTTGAGCATGCGCCATCACGCCCGGCTGGAGACCAACTTTAAAATGCTTCAGTGCATTTGTTCTGTGCTATGAACCTTGCTCGGCTTTCTTTTCCTTTTTGAAATTTAGAAAGAATCATTCATTGCATTGGTTCATACAGCAAAGTGACTATCCCACAGTCAGAGTATGAAGGCAAAGTAGTTACCCCACAGGCAGAGAAGCCCGGCACCACGGCGACCCCTCCAAAAAAATGAGCCTTTGCTCAGCTCTCCAACGTGCTTATAACTAAGTAATATTTTCATAGAGTCTACTAAATGCAAATATTTTCATAATTTTTTGCTATACCTAATCCTCTTGCAAAATGGAAATTAAGTCTCATCTCTTAGTCAGCTTTCTAACCTAGCCACAGATTTGTTCTGGGCCACAAGTTAGAGACTGCAAGGCTCAGAAAGGCTCTGCAGCTCCCCACTGAACTGACCAAGGCCACGGGTTGTCTCCGCGCTGGGGGAGACCCAAATGATACACATTTTGAGTTCTCGTTATCCACCCAAAAGAAGGAAAACGCACACCCGCGTGCGCACACACACGCGCTCTCATGTTTGCACTTGGCTTCCTTGTAGGAAGAGCCTAGTTTATGCACAACCAAACATAATATGGTTATACTGCTGATCTTATCAATTGTGCAAGCCATTCTTAAAAAAAATCCAGTCTGAAAATGTGGCTTCCAGACTTAAAACGCTGCGTTTATGTCAAACTCACCATTAATCTTGAGTTCCCCTTTAAAACCTTAATTTTTCGATAAGGCCTCTGTAACAAGATTCCTACCTGAAGTGAAACACACAAACGTGCTAGTCACAGGATAAAACTGAAAAACACTCATCAAGGCAAAACTTAAAAAATATTAAGGCTTTGTAACTTTTCACAATTATACTCCTCCAGTCAAAACACAACAGGCCTTTAAACATTACCCTTGTAAAGTTTTGTGTGTGTGTGTGTGTGTGTGTGTATGGGGGATGTGGATTCAGAGCTTTTTTGTCTTAATTTCTAAGTCTGTGCAACTTCATGTCACATAACAATAATTTTGACTACTTTTCTAAGAAAAAAACATTAGTTAAAATTCTTAACCAACCAATGGAAGCTGTGTAGTCTTATGAGTTAATGAAGAAAAGACTTAATATATAAACATGAAGATTAGCCATCTTTCTCCTAGATTGGGAATGTAAACAGAAGTTCACCACAGTTGTCTGTTAAGAGTTATTTATTAATTGTTCCACAATAGCACTAAAGTTCATAACAAACCAAAGCACCAAAATAAGTCTGAACTAAAAGAATGACAAAAGTTTTTCAACCAAAGATATCCTTTACCCTTTTAGGGACTTAAATTCTCCAAGACCACTGTTACTATTGGGGTCAACTTTATATTCCCTTTTTTCCCTTCAAAATTGATTTTTTTTCCTTCTCTACGCTGATATTCCTTACCTCCACTAACACTTAACCCGTCCATTATTCTTTTATTGTCTATGAACACAGGTATGTTTTCCCCTTTCAAGTAGGTGTAAGTTGTTTATATTTTTCTCTAGCTATTTATATTTCCGAGAGTTACCTTTGTGTGTGTGTGGGGGGGGTAAACTGGGGATAGAGCCTAAGGGTATTCTTCCAAGCTACACCCCCAGCTCTATTTTTCATTCTTTGCCTCAAAACAGGTTCTCACGAAGTTGCAGAGGGCCTATTTAGGTGAGGCTGGCTGTGAACCTGCAATCTTCCTGTCTCAGCCTCCCAAGTACTGGGATGCCACCACACCCAGCTAAGCGTTACCTATTTTAACAGAGAACATGCTTTACCAGTCTCATCTTGCACAGTACACTCCAGCCTGGTTAGTCACACTCAGGCTGTATTAAGTACAGTCTTTGTGTTCTGAAAAAAACTTATTACTCCTCCTAGATTAAAAAAAAAAAAAGTTAGGTTGGTTGTGAGGTGTTTTTGTTTTTTTTTATCATTTTCATTTTATATATTTGTAGATAAGTTACCTACTTATCTACAAAGCTACTTCTGTGCAAATGAAGAACTTCTAGTTGGTTATATACATTGTTAACTCATTTCTTTGTTAATGCAAAAATACTGAACTGTCAAGTCTAGCACATATGGTAGCTATCAGATAAGAAAGTAAGAAAGTACAGCCGGGCGTGGTGGTGGACACTTGTAATCCCAGCATTCGGGAGGCTGAGACCAGAGGATTGAGGTTCGCGGACAGCCTCAGCTACTTAGTGAGGCCCTCTGCAACTCAGTGAGACCGGTTACAAAATAAAGAATTAAAAAAAAATAGGTCAGGGGGTATAGCTCAGAGGTCAAATGCCCCTGGGTTCCATCCAAAGAACCGCAAAAAAAAAAAAAAAGATAATAAAGTACACAAAGGATTATAAATTCTCTTCAACTTTTTATTTGACCAATTTAACATAAAACTATGGCTTTCTGTAACCTAAATGTATTCTACAAATATAACTAACTGAATTGCAGATAAAGAATTAAAAATAACCCTAACGGCCAGGCGTGATGGCACACACTTGTAATCCCAGCCTTCGGTAGGCTGAGACAGGAGGATCTCGGTTTGCGGACAGCCTCAGCTACTTAGTGAGGCCCTTTGCAACTCAGTGAGACCCTGTTTCAAAATAAAAAATAAAAAATAGGGCTGGAGGTGTCACTTGGAGGTAGAATGCCCCTGGGTTACATCCCCAGTACTGCAAATAAATAAATAAATAAATAAATAACCCTAATATTTGATAATTTTTAGTTTAGGCATTAATTTTCTAATTATTTGTACAAACTCTTCAGTATTGAGGCAATCATCTAAGAAAGGGATTCTTAACCTGGGGTCCACAGGTAAGAAAAATTTTTTTCTGAGTTATCTTACAAGCATGGAGCCTGACCTATAAACTTTCATGTGCAGATCTATTTCTGCTAGAATATGGGTTTCAGGAGACACTGATTCTATCATCTGCTCAAAGATGTGATCCCCCAAAACGTTATGTAATATTTCACAGCATTACAAAAATATTCACTAATAATTTAGAACCTACTTATGTTAGTCACACTCAAATACATCCAAGTATTTTTTTTAAAGCTAAATGAAAACAAAGAAAGCAGCAATAAGTTAAAAATTATGTCATTATGGCAACAATCTCTTTCAAAACTAAGTAAAAGCTGGGCATAGTGGCACATGCTTGTAATCTCAATACTTGGGAGGCTGAGACAGGAGGATTCCAGGTTTGCAGTATCTGGTGAGGCCTTCCACAATTCAGCGAGACCCCATTTCAAAATACAGAATAATAATATAAAAAAAAAAAAAGGCCGAGGGTGGAGCTCAGGTAGAATGCTCCTGGGTTCAATCCCCAGTGCCACAAAAAAAAAAAAAAAAAAGAGTAAAGTATAATATCACAAAGGATTCTTTTATATATTTTTTCTGGGTATTGGAGGTTGAACCCAGAGGCACTCTACCTCCAAGCTACATCCCAGTCCCATATTTTATTCTTTATTTTGAAACAGGGTCTCACTAAGTTGCAAAGGGCCTAAGTAACTGAGGCTGGCCACAAACCTGCAATCCTCCTGTCTCAGCCTTTCAAGTACTGGGATTACAAGCGTGCACCGTCATACCCGGCTTTATTTCTTATTCTGAAACAGGGTCTTGCTAAGCTAAATTGCAGAGGGACCATGCCAACTACCTAAGGCTGGCCTCGAAAATGTGATACTGCTGTCTTGGCTCCCAAGTACCGGGATTATGGGATTACAGGCCTGCACTGCCACATCTGGCTCTTTATATTTTTTTGAATACATATTAAGACTAAAGAATTCAAACTGGATGTGGTGGCGCATACTTGTAATCCTAGTACTTGGGAGGGAAGCTGAGACAGAAGGATCACAAGAAACCCAGTGAGACCCTGTTTCCAAATAAAGAAATAAAATTGGGCTGGGTATGTGGCTTGGAGGTAGAATGCCTCTAGGTTCAATCCCCAGTAACAACAACAAAAAAAGAATTCTAAGATGCTGTCTTCAAGAAGATGCTTAAATTATATATATATATATATATATATATATATATATATATACACATACATATCTAGATAGACAGACAGACAGACAGACAGACAGACAGATAGATAGAGTGGAGGGGGCCGCTGGGGATTGAATCCAGGAGCATTCTACCTCCAAGTTACACACCCCAGCTTGATTTTTTATTCTTTATTTTTGAAACAGAGTTTCACTAAGGTGCAGGGACCTCACTAAGTAGCAGAGGCTGGAAGTGACCCTGGAATCCTACCTCTCAGCCTCCCCAAAGTACAGGGATTACTAGCGTGTACCACCACGCCCAGCTACTTTATTTTATTATAGTACTGGGAACTGAATCCAGGGATATTTTACCTCTGAGCTACATCACCAGACCTATTTTATTTTTGAAACAGGGTCTCACTAAGTTGCTGAGGCAGGCTTCAAAACTGTGATCCTCCTGTCTCAGCCTCTTAAGTACTGGGATTACAGGTGTGTGCCACTGCACCCAGCACTAATGCTCATTTTAAGTAACAAATTATTAAGAACATAAAAAAAAGAATACAATTGCCTCCAAAACCTATCAAAAACTCTTTATCATCTCATAAATGATACAAGAGGGTACAAGAGATTAGCAAGCCATCCTAGATCTCTCCTCTTAAATATTAGAAGAGATCCCGTGACAAAAATATATACGCAACATTTCTGACACAACCTCATGCAACGCGATGCACAAATCCTATCATAGCACCAACAAAGTCTTGTGTCACATTTTAAAACTGAAATCCTACCTTCCGCACATCACTAAACTCTAGAACGAATCCTCAGATGCTTTACTCTGAAAGTGGAACTGTGACGTTCAGAAACTTTCTTTTGAAGGAACTTCTGTTTAATAAACTGTCACCCAGTTTAGGCTTAAAGGATACTAATGACAACTACAAAATGCCAGATACCAGGAAAGAATAAACTTTTACCTCTCTCATCTGATTTGTACAACACAGAAAACTGAATGCAAGGTAGAAACATCTGTATCACTCTTTGCAACTGCAAAATACATTAAAAACTCTTAAGCAGATTTTGTCCCCACGTCTATGTTCTCATTACTCAAGTACTTCACAAATACCAGCACTGGCTAAATGGCGGTACCGCCCTGATTTATAAGTAACAACAGAAACCCAAAGCACCGCTTCCTACATATACACCCCAACATCCCAAAAGTGACAAAACTTTAATTTTAAAGCAATCGCATCCTGATACAGAAATTCCACAAAAGATAAAAAAGACAGGTAAAGCGGGTAAAAGTTTAACTTACGAGGGCTGATCTGAAATAGAAAAAAAGCCGCCTGTGCAAAGAAATAAATAACTGGCTTTTAAGGCAGAATCACTGAAGATTCTGCTTAGCATTAATTCAAGTAAATAACCAAATCTAAGAAATGATGGTGACAATGAAAATTAATCTATATTATTCCCTAAGCAAATGGGCCCAGGCTTATGCTTAATATAAATACAAACCATTCATCGTTTCCCTAAATTACTATATGGTCTACTTAAATTATCAAGACCAGTTTACCTGTCATTCATCATTTTATCATAACATTTCTGAGGCAAAAAAATGATGTACCCTGAACCAAAAATTACTGGAATATAATTTAAGATAAAGCCTCAATAAGTAATCTGCCTAGTGTAATATTTAGGATGGCTAAACTCATTGCAATAAAACATGTTCTAATTCATATATTAATTTCTATTCTTCCATTATTACTGTGTACCTTTAACACAAAAGATTTAACCCATTTTCAAATAAAACAAATCTAGAAACATAAAACACATTTTAAAATAATGCAAAATCCTAAATTGCACATTATAGCACCAATGTTAATATTTTATGAAATGTAGCCCATAGAACCCTAAAAAAGGTGACTGATATTAAGTGATATCTCCTTTCTTCAATTTTGTGATTAACAGGACTTTTATTGGTAGTAAACTAGAGCAAACAATCAGAATAATACATATGCAGTATTCAGTACACACAATAAAAGTTAAAGAAATTCAAAACCTGTATAAAACAAACTGGAGAAAAATCATACAGCTTAAGAGATACAGTGGTAAAGGTCCTCTCCATCCTTAAATTACAGCTTGTACTCTGTACCCAATAGAACTTACCGCACTTAACTGAAATAAGAAATACAGACTTTTAGTATCCTGTAGTTAAAAGGATTAAACACATTTTCTAAGAATCTTTCAATGACAAGTTGGTAACCCTGTAGCTGCTAAAGAGCTAAAGGGAGGAACCTGGGGAAAGGAAATTAACTAGCATTTTGTAACCATTTTTAATAATTTCTTATTTTCCAAACACTGCTTTTATAACAGAAGTGTTTTACACTTGCACAATAGTAATTACTTTATTATACATGGGAGCCTGTGGTAGGCCGATTACACAATAAGACTGCAAACAACCAGTGGCACTTTTCTGACGTCAGAAGAGTACATAAGACTGAAACATCACCAAAAGTACATAAAAAACTCATCAGCATAAACATCAAAGTACATTAAAAATATAATCAGGAAAAAAATACAATGACTAAAAAGTGGTTTAGAGCAGAGCCACTGCCTGTCAGTAGCTTCAAATGGCAAATTATCATTCATAGCGAGTTTTGATGACTCTACAAGACCCTGTACAATACTGACTAATACACCCTTTTAACATGTACATTACAGGCTGCAACTTCACAGAGAGGTTCTGATGTCACTATCGTTCAATTCATACTCTTTTACTCCTCACATGAGCTACGTCATCAGATGGAATCACAACCCTATTAATATCTATAGCTCTGACGGTGTGGAGTTTCATTATATATAGATATATATATATACAGTTTGTTTTAAAAAATGGCTGGGGATGTTTTACTCTTCTGTATTTGGATGCCATAAGGCATATTAAATGCATAATCAATTACTTATTAGAATGTAAACCATCCTAAAATTAAAACTCTCAAGATAGGGAAAACAGGGTAGAAATCTAGAAAGGTAAGAACAAGAACCAAAACACAGAAGTGAGGGTGATCTATAACAACACACACAAGAGAATATTTTTTAGACCATGTATAATTAAAAATAAAAAGCATACCCCAATTTTCAATGAATTATGTGATTCCAACTTGGGTTCTAATACTGGAACCAAGCAACCACTTAAGTTTCAACACTGTACTAGAGAGACATCAACAGAATCGTTGAATGGAACCACAGCCTTGTTACAGTTGGGATGGAGGGTGTTTTTTTTTTTTAATTATTCTTTATTAAAGCTATCATTCCAGGCTTTGATCAAAGATCCAAGAATATTTGTTCTACCAGGCTGGAATGAAATGTGGTTTGGAAGTTCAGAGTACATTTAAAAGCTGCAACAAAATATAGGTAGCCAACAATCTCAGAATTCTGGATCAGCCCAGATGGAGATAGCAATTCGAAATGTTTTAATCCCTTACTTAAATGATGAAATGTATATAATACCAGCCCAGAAAGAGCAATTTGAAATGTTTTCGATCCCTTACTTAAACAATAAAATGTATATTATACTATTTGTAAATTGGATATTCCATTACAGTGATAACGTACAGACTTCCCATGCGTTATTACACTTTCCTGAGAGTAAAGCAATTAGAATAACCTTAATCCTAGCAACAAAGTTTTTTTTGTGAGTTTCTTTTTTTTTTTTTGTAGTTTTTGTTTTTGTTTTTTGTGGTTTTTTTGTGGTTTTTTTGTTGTTTTGTTTTTTTTGCATTTAAAAGTTTTGGGCTATTCCCTGACGATCTATACATGTAAATTTGATGGCTAAACATTGTCACTTTGAATGTCAAACTATTTTTAATCTATTGATTTTGATTAAAAATCATAATACAAACAGAGCTAAAATCACGCTAACAAAATAAACTAAATATGAAAAGTTGCATTGAAAGGGCATTACATTATTCTTAATAGGATCGTGTAGAAACATTCCAATGGCAGTGTTCTCAAAATAAAACAAAATTACATTAGGAGACCCCCAGCCTGGTCACGGTGGGGACCTTACCTGTAACTCTGGCTGGTGGGTGTCTTTACTCTTGTACTACATGGCTCACTTACAGCAGACATCATATTTGTATACCCTGAGAAATCTGACACTGAAGTCCTTACTCTATGGTCCACTTCCCCATTAGAGTTAGTGACAAAGGTCATTGGCACCCTGCTGCCCGACTTAAACTGAGAACCAAATGCTTGTGCAAAGTTCTCAATCTGGTATGTTGTTCTAGGCTCTATGTCTTTCTGAGGATCTATCTGGCTAGCTAACTCCTGAGATGGAATCTGAAAGCTTGTTGAGGACTCCAAGTTTTTCTGTTGTTCCTTCTGGCTAGTCAGTTTCTGAGATGAGGACTGGAAGGCTGACGAAGTCTCTAAATTCTTCTGAGAATCTATCAGATCATCCAGCTCCTGGGAAGGTGTCAGTTGCTGATGTGTAGCATCCAAAGCAGATAAATAAAGACCTGGCTGAGATCCAAACAACATCCCAAAAGGAGGCTTTGGCAATGAAGATGGCAACACTGAGGTAACAGACTGGCCGAAACCACACTCCAAAGGAGATGTAGTGTATATCTGTTTTTCCGGAAATAAAGTGTGGTTGTGGAGAGGTGAAGACAAGCTGACAAACTGGAAACCGTGTCCAAGAGTAAAACCTGCATTGGTGGATTTCTCAAAAGCCTGTTGGAGGTATTTGGAGTATTCTTGCAACATGTTTGCTTTATCATTCGAAGGTGTTTGGGTGCCTGGGCTCAAATTTTCTTCTTGAACCAATTCTGAGTGTTCTCCCGAGGCGTGTAAATCCACTCGTGGTTCCGTCAAATTGAAGGGATCCTCTTTCTGGCTTTCTGATTTGTTGGAGTATTGATCCAAAATACTTTGTAAAACCTCATCAGGAATTACAGACTTGTCGTGACAAGACTTAATTTCAGCATTCAGAGCTGAAGAGTCAATAAGAGACAATGGCGCCTCATTGTCCAAGACACTGACACCTGCAGACTGAATGACGGACTGTTGGGAGACCATGTGTCCTACGTTTATAGAAAAGGCACTGTTGCTGCTGGCAGTTGGTAAATATCTTCTTTTCTTTGAAAACTGCATGGCATCATCATAATTACTACTTATTTGACCTTGTTTGCCACTTGTACTTTGGAGAAGATTAATGGTCTCCACACTATTATTTGATACTATACCAAGTGAGCCACTTGGTTTCCCAGACAAAGATTTCTGTCCAACTATGTCTGGTAACGGTGACACAAAATTAAGGTAGCTTTTATCTGTACTCTTTCTGCTTCCTTTCTTAAAAATCAATTTTGGCACCCTTTTCTGCAGTTCATCTATACCAGTGCCAATTATGCCTCCACTGGAAGACACAGTAGGCATCTCTACTGAGTAACTCTGCATGTTTATATTATTTGAAATTTGTGATTCGTTTGTTTTACCAGTCTTATGTTCCTTATTCTCAACAGCTATGCTTTTTGACTTCGATTTTCTCTTTGAAGAACTTGTATTTCCCTGAGACAACACAGCCAGATTACCCATACTGTTATGGTTTGATGACCCAGGTTCTGCACTAGTGGCTCCTTTCCCTATGGCTTCGCCACACGTGCGCCTGTGCTTCAACAATCTATCAGTCCTTGAAAAATACTGTTGGCAAGTGTCACACTTATATGGCTTTTCTCCACTATGTGTCCTCTTGTGTCTCTCCATATGGTACTTCTGAATAAACTTCATGCTGCACTGATCACATCCAAAGGGCTTCTCTCTACTATGGATTTTCTCATGTCTCTGCAGTAGGTATTTCTGAATGAAACCCATACTACACTGGCTGCACTGGAAGGGTCTTTCTCCTGTATGGATGAGGACATGTCTCCGCAGGTGATAGGAGCTTCGGAAAGCAGCACTACAGTGATCACAGATATGAGGTTTCTGACTTGGGGAGAGGATGGCACCTTCTCCATCTCCAACCAAAGAAGGTTTGGAAGATGCACTTGGCTTCCTCTTGGCTTTGATTCCCTGAGATTCTGGCTTTGGCCTCTTTGCCTTTTTGACATTAGTGTCTTGCTTTGGCTCCTCGTTGCCAGGGTCGTCAGTCCTGCTACTGCTGCTCAGTAATACATCACGGTGGTGTTGGGCTGGTTGCTGCTGGACATGCTGGTGGAGAATACTGAGGTCCTGGATGACGCCGTGGCTCCCCCCTTCCCCGCCTCCTAGGCCTGGAGATCTCTCTTCAGCTCCAGCGAACAGCCCCCCATAGTGGTGGTGGTGATGGTGGTGGTGGGACTGCTGCTCCTCGGGATCGGCGGGTTTCTCCTGTTTGATGCTAACCAAAGACTGCAAGAATCCCCAGGAGGTCCTCTGCGAAGGGAAGGCCGCGGCCGACGCCGCCGGCTCCTTCTTGAAAGTCATGTCCGGGGCTGGCGGAGGGGGGGGCTCAGCGGCCGGGGCTGCGGAGGTAGAGGAGGATAACACGCACTGCGGGGGAGGGGCGGCCGACCCCGCGGGCCGGGTGAAGCTGGTGACCGGGGGAAGCCGGTGGTTGAACATAACCATACCCTGGGGGAAGGTGGGCTCCATCTCTGCTCTCCTGCCGCCGCCGCCGCCGCCGGAGCCGGAGCCGCTACCACCGCTACTGCCCGTACCGCCGCCGCCACTCAGGAACCCGCTGCCGATTTTCATGCCCCGGAGGAGGCCTGGCTGAGGAGAGGAGGAGGAGAAGGGAAGAGGGAGGCAAGGAGGTGGAACCGGGCCCCGGGCCGGGACCACCGCAGCGCTCAGGACCCCGCCGCGCCGCCGCCCAGACCGCAGCGCGCCCGGCGCTCATTCCCAGCCCCGTCGCCTCCGGCGCCGGCACGCGTGGCCCTGCGGCTCTCCCCGGGGCTCGCCCTCGCCCTCCCCGGCCCACCGGCAACACTTACGGGTCCCGCCGCCGTCGCAGCCGCCGTCGCCTCCAGTTAATAAAAATAACGCCGTCCTCTCCACAATGGAATTAAAAGCCTCCCCTGGACTGCGCAGCCGCGGCGCGGTGTCTGCTGGGAACTCCCCGACCCGACCCGAGGGGAGCTCTCCGGACTCACTGCGCCTGCGCCGCAGTTTCCGCCGGCCGGCCTGTCAATCACTGCGGCGGTTGGGCGGAGTCGGCGGGAGGGGCGGGGACTCGGAACCCGACCGTACAGGGGCTTCCGAGGCGAAGGGCCGCGATTGGCCGGCTGCGCCGGAGGCGATGGAAGTGGCTGCGGGCTGGGGAGGAAGACCCGGGCGGGAGAGGGGAAGAGACCTTTGCAGCGGCGTGGCGTGGGAGCCGCGGAGAAAGGGACCCAGGGAGAAGGTGGGGAAACTGAGGACCGAACGGAGGGGCTCTCTTCACTTTATGGGTTACAGTCCAGGTATTGAGTCAAAATCCAAACCCAGATGTGGGTCATTTAGGACACTTTGGATTCTCTCTACAAAGTATGAAGCTTCAGATGCTCCACATTTGTTATTGGCACTGCTGTTACCCCATTTTAGTTTGAAAACGCTAGGAATGCGCCTGCTGCGCGTTTATAGGAAGAACCTACTTTGAACCGCAATAGAGGTACCGTTGCAAAATAATAATAATTGTCCTTCTGCCAACTTACCTGAAGGCTACTGGAAAGGGAAAGCTGCTGTAATCCGGCGCTGCAGCCCCGTAAAACACGCCCACACGCATACTTCATCAGCATCTGATGTGATTTAAATGCCCACAAACCTTCTCAGTCGGGCTAATGAATCTGTTTGCCACCTTGTATTGCTGCCTGACCTCTTAAGTTATTTTGTTAAAAAAAAAAAAAAAAGGCCACCGGGCCTTCTAAGATCTATTCATTTCTCCCCAGTATGCCCAGAAGGAAATGCAAAATTGCAAACTTTCTATTAAGGGGAAGCTATGAAGTAAAGTCTTGAAATCAGCGTTAAATCAACAAAACCAAGCAAACATTTATTCAGTGTTTAATGTAGACAAGGCGCTTGTTTTTCTATTAAGCATGCAAAAATATAAACCAGCAACTTTTCTAAGGTTATTTTTAAATCACAAAACTTTTTAGAGAACTAAAACTATGGCAATAGTTTATTTACATAGTATATTTTATTTTGTGCATGTGGGGTGCTGGAGATTGAACTCGGCATTCTACCTTTGAGCTACCACCTCAGCCCTATTTTATTTTTATTTTATTTATTTATTTTGGTGGTACTGGGGTGGAACCCAGAGGCTTTCTACCTCCGGGCTATACTCCCAGACCTATTTTTTATACTTTATTTGGAAACAGGGTGTCACTAAGTTGCTGAGAGCCTCACTATGTAGCTGAGGCTGGCTTCGAACCTCTGTGATCCTCCTGTCTCAGCCTCCCAAGCGCGGGGATTACAAGCATGCGCCACCACGCCCGGCTTATTTTTATTTTAAAACAGGGTCTCAAAAAAAAAAAAAAAAAAACAGGGTCTCACTAGGTTGATGAGAGTCTCACTACTTGCTGAGGCTGTCCTCCAATCTGTGGTCCTCCTGTCTCAGCCTTCCAAGTACTGGGACCCATGCCCAGCTGTATATTTTCTTAATGAAATTATATGTCCAATTTTCCATACTTCTCTGGCTATGTAATATGCCATGATCAAGTAATAAATAACTTCTCTGAGAAATTTCACAATTGAATTCATAAGGATTATTTACTAATACTTATGGGCCTCTCTTGACCCTGCCTGAAAAACTTAAAAGACAATATTTAATGAGCAGTTTGAAATAAGAAATAATTGTACTTTTCTTACCCCAGGCAACTGTATATAAGCCTTCTGTCCTTTCAACTGAAACTTGAATACTGTCAAGTACAGCTAAGTTTAAGGACTGAAAATTCAAGAACTTCAGTAGTAAAATATTAGTCGATGCCTATGAGAAATGAAGCTGTCCCTTTATTCAGGGCGCCAGTGTTTAATAGTAAGCCGGGATGCATATAAGCTCGTCCAAGCATGAAGGGCAGGAGGACACTCCTATGAAAAGCCAACTTTGTTCCTCAGTTATCAAGATAAGAAACCTGTCATTTCTCTCATTCACTCTGTCAGCCTTGAGATACTCCAAGCAGACTTACTCTGTGTTGTACACCCCATATATCAGGAAGATGAAGAGACCCTGTAAAATAACACGGAGGGGAAAAGCTGTTAACGCTAATCATTTCAGCAGTAGAAATACCTGAAATAAACTTTCCTGGGAACAGACAAAAGAAGACACACTTCATCAAGGTCAATTTATTTTCCTATTTTTCAACATTAGATGCTGTACCTTGAACATTAAATGATAACATACCAGCACATCGCTAACAGTGACCGTGCCATTCAGTTCCATCGAAATAGAAAATCAAAATGCCATCCCAAGTACATAGAATAGTAATTAGGAAAATCAGTATACCTGTCTCTGAAAGATACCAGGGTAAAGAAAAAAATTAAACTCAGAAAAAATGACATCAAAGTAATCACAGAAATAGCACTAAGCATTAGTATTTCTAAGCACTGTTTCCTTTGTTTACTTTATTTACTGTTTTTCTTATTTACTTATTTTTGCAGAACTGGTGGCATTCTAGGGCCATTCTACCTCCAAGCTATACCCCCAGCCCTACTTTTTATTCTTTATTTTGAAACAGGACCTCACTAGGTTGCGAAGGCCTTACTAAGTAGCTGAGGCTGGCTGCAAACCAGCAATCCTCCTTTCTCAGCCTCCCAAGTACTGGAATTACAAGCATGTGCCACTATGCCCGGAGAAACCCTGTTTTGGATAGCAACTAGAATATCTTTATGACAATCTCCAGTGGGGTAAAATTTTTAAAATAAAGTATAAACCCCTAGGGAATGGGGGTATAGCTCAGTGTTAGATGGTTTGCTTGGTATTCAGCAGGCCCTGGGTTTGATCCCCAGCACTGAAAACAGAACACACACACACACACACACACACATCACACCTAAAACATACCACCAAACCGAAAACACTAAAAGGAATGCCTCTGAGTTCAACCTCCAGTACCAAAAAAAGTTCTTATTGTTTTATTTTTTAAATAGACTTTATTTTTTAAATAGACTTTATTTTTTAGAATAATTCTAGATTAATGGTAAAATTTAGAGAGTACTGAGTATATATATATATATGCATATACATACATATATGTGTGTATATATATGTATATACATATACATATACATATACATATACATATACATATACATATATATATATATATATATATATATATATATATATCCAAACCCAGTTTTCTCTTATTATTAATGTTTTACATTAGTGTGGTACATTGATTATAATGAATCTTACCAATTTTCAATTATCAATAATTTCAGGAACTGAATTTTTTTTTTCAGTAATGGGGGTTGAACCCAGGGACATTCTACCCCCGAGCTTCACCCCCAGCCTATTTTATTCCTTGGTTTGAAACGGTTTCGCTAAGTTGCAGAGGGCCTCACAAGTTGCTGAGGCTGGCTGTGAACCTTCGATCCTCCTGTCTTGGCCTCCCAAGTACTGGGAGTACAAGCGAGCGCCACCACATCTGGCTCTAGGAGCTGAAATTTGTATTAAGTGCATAAATTTGTATTAAGAAGAGAGATTAATGAAGAGTTTTACACAATCAAAAAAATTCCATTTGGAAACTTGGGATATAGTGATAGAATGCTTGCCTACCATGCATAAGGCCCTGGGTTCAATCCCCAACACCGCGCGCGCGCGCGCACACACACACACACACACACACACACACACACACTAAAAGAAAGAAAAATAATTCAGCTGGGCATGGTGGCTCATGCTTGTAATCCCAGCATTCCGGAGGCTGAGACAAGAGGATCGTGGTTCCCAGACAGCCTCAGCTACTTAGTGGGGCCCTCTGTAACTTAGTGAGACCCGGTTTCAAAATAAAGAATAAAAAATAGGGCAGGGGGTGTAGCTCAGAAGTCAAATGCCCCTGGTTCCATCCCCAAACCCGCAAAATAATAATAATAATAACAATAATAATTCTATTTTTGCTGGGTTAGTGATGGATACCTATAATCCCAGTAGCTTGAGAGACTGAAGCAAGGAAATTGCAAGTCTGAAGCCAGCCTAAGCAATTTAGTGAGACCCTGTCTTAAAAAATAAAACAAGCTGGGCGTGGTGGCGCACTCTTGGAATCCCAGCATTTGGGAGCCTGAGACAGGAGGATCGCACAGGTTCAAAGCCAGCCTCAGCTACTTAGGGAGGCTCTCAACAATTTAGTGAGACCCTGTTTCCAAATTAAATATGGGGCCTGGGAGTATAGCCTAAAATATGGGGTCTGGGAGTGTGGCCTGGAGGTAGAAAGCCCCTGTGTTCCACCCCCCCCCCCACAAACACACAAAGTAAAACAAGTAATGAAAGGGTGGGACGATAGTTCCGTGGTAGATGCCCTGAATTCAAACCCAGTATAGCACAAATTAAATAAAAATTCCATTTGGAACCAGGCATGGTGGTGCATGCTCGTAATCCCAGTATTTGGGAGGCTGAGACAAGAGGATCATAGGTTCAAGGACAGCCTCAGCAATTTGGTGGACCCTCCACAACTTAGTGATACCCTGTTTCAAAATAAAAGAATAACATAGGACTGGGGGTATAGCTCAGAGGTAGAATGCCCAGTACTACCAAAAATAAAAAATAAAAAAAAACTGTGTGTCCTTCTTTCTCTTAAGGTGTTTACTTGATGCTGCCACAACTAACCAAAAGGTAAAGCATTAACAATAATAATTAATTGAATGCTCCCAGACATAGCTACTTTACCCCCTGATGTTATCAGCTATTGATAGTTGTAATAATCCATTTAGATCTAATCTGCAAAACTTCACAAGCCTGTCAGAACCAGAGAAACATCCTAACTTTTCCTAAGGAAAGAATCAAAATGGAAACAGCTAAATATCATCATCTTAAGCCATAATGATGAGCCACTCTTACATCCCTGCAGAGAGAATACCTTTAAGAACAGCTGGAAGGAACCAACTGCCGATCTTCAACTGGCACTGAGATTTCTGGAATTTCTTATACCAACGTTCTGTCCTACTCAGGAGTGACGACTGGAAGGAAAGCACGTCACATTTCTGAAATGAAGACCCCTTGTGTCTGATAGGCAGTTGCTTCTACTTAATCCATAGACATGTCCATCCCTAATATATTTGGGGTATTTATTTATATAGGTACCAATTACTCAGTGTTTGAGTCACAGAAAATAACAGTAATTGGGCAGGAAGCATCCAAAGCGTAGCTGAATTCCAGAAAGCATGTGTGTACTTAATAGGCAGGGCCAGCACTAGGAAAAGAACACCAGGATATTGCATCCAATACTGTATGGGAGTTAAAAATAGAAACTTAATGGAAAGTGGGGGGAAATAATCCATTATTTCATCCTCCTTTATCTATAAAACGTTAAAAACTAAGGCAGCTTTGTAAATATTTTTACTGTTAACTGAAGTCCATTGCATAACTAGCTACAGATAGGTTCAACGACTGACATTAGTCTGTTTTTTTAAGTTGATTGTACCCTACTTTCATGGTGCACTTTATAATTGTTACACAAATCAGTCTTCTTTTAAGTGTTTTTTTTTTTTTGTGTGTGTGTGTGTGTGGGTCTGGGGATGGAACCCAGGGGCATTTGACCTCCAAGCTACACCCCCTGCCCTATTTTTATTCTTTATTTTGAAACCGGGTCTCACTGAGTTGCAGAGGGCCTCACTAACTAGCTGAGGTTGTCCGCGAACTGTGATCCTCCAGGTCTCAGCCTCCCGAATGCTGGGATTACAAGCGTGCGCCACCACGCCCGGCTATTCTTTTAAGTGTTATTACGATCTTTCTTGGGGATACAAAGAACAGGAAAGGTGCTAGATACCCAGTACATTGCCTGCTTAAGAGTCAGAATAATATTAATGATGCTAATATATGTATAGCTCTCTCAAAGCACTTCATTTACATAATTCCATTTTGTTCCCCACTACAATTCTGCAAAATAGGCAGCATGAATATTATTAGCTCTATTTTATACAAGGGGATTTTTGAGGCTTGCTCAAAGTGTTGTGATGCTGATGAATCAAGGATTAGTGTTTAACTCCTGACGTAACGTTCTTTAACACACACGGCCTTCAATAGACCTCTTCATAACATTTTCAGCTACCAGCCTCAAGATAATGCGATTGGTGAGACCTTTCAAAACTCAGGTTTATTAAAAATCATAAGAGGTTCGATTAGCTCATAGAGTCAGGGACTCTGTGTCCAGTAACAGGATTTCCAATTACCTTGCTCCTCTCCCAATCTAAGGTGGCCTGGAAGCACAACAGGAAATACGCTCCGTAACAATGATTCTCTGAAGCTATGGGCCAGGTTCTGTCTTTTGTTCTTTGCTTACAAATTCTCATTCAATGATGTATACTTTCTAGTTGCCTGGAAACATATCTTTTCCCATCAAGAGGCTGCTAGGTAACCATGCAGTCAAATATTCTCATCGTTATCATGATTTACTGGAATTCTTCGAATGTGTGTCTCTATACTGTGTACCTGCATTTATTTATAAACTATGCTCCGACCTACTCTCTATAAACAGTTCCTGTTTGGGAGAACTATATCCCATGGAAACAAAAGCATTAGTGTACAAAGGTATGTATATCTAAGGCTGCTTGTTGAAGCCCTCTGTGCAGAGGAAAAAATAATACAAACGACCGGAATGCCCTTCAGTATGGGAATGGCTGAATAAATTTTGGTATCTTCATCCTTTAGAATATTAGGCATCTGAATGGGTCGTGGCGGCACATACTTGTAATCCTAGTATTAGGGAGACTGAGACAGGAGGATCACGGGTTCAAAGACAGTTTCAGGAGCCGGGTGTGGTGGCGCACGCTTGTAATCCCAGCATTCGGGAGGCTGAGACCTGGAGGATCGTGGTTCTTGGACAGCCTCAGCTACTTAGTGAGGCCCTCTGCAACTCAGTGAGACCCGGTTTCAACATAAAGAATAAAAAATAGGGCAGGGGGTGTAGCCCGGAGGTCAAATGCCCCTGGGTTCCATCCCCAGACACGCAAAAAAAAAAAAAAAAAAAAAAAGACAAAGAAAGTTTCAGCAAGTACTGAGACTTTCATCAACCTGGCAAGACCCTGTTTCCAAATAAAAATAAAATAGTGCTAGGGGGTGTAGCTCGAAGGTAGAATGCCCCTATGTTCAATCCCCAGTCAAACACACACACACACACACACACACACACACACACACACAGAATAGGCCACTAAAAGAAGGAGCTAAAGCTGTATTAATTAGTCTGAAGCGATGTCTCCACACATTATTATGTGAAAAAAAGCACAAGGAAGACATGTACAAATCCCTTTCTTTCTCCACTCCAGATACACTGCTTAAACAAGAAAAAGGTGCGCAAGGATGCTCACCAAATTTATCACTTGCTTCCTAGTAGGAAGTATGAAAGGAGAAGCGGTAACTCAGAAACAAGTAAGAAAGTGCCGGATGTGGTGGTGCCCACTTGTAATCTCAGTACTTGGGAGGCTGACACAGGAGGATCCCAGGTTCAAGACCAGCCTCAGCAACTTAGCGAGATCCTGTTTCAACATAAAAAAATAAAACCAGTCTGGGGTTATACCTCAGGGGGAGAATGCCCCTGGGTTCAATCCCCAGTGCCACAAATAAATAAATATATAAATAAATGAAATAAAAATAAGGGAGAAAGAAGCAAACTAGAAAAGTGTGTTGTTCTCAACAGAGGAGGTGGAATATAACGTTTGTTGTATCATATTACTGTAAATACAGGGAAGGAGCCAGGCGTGGTGGCACACACCTGTAATCTCAGTACTTGGGAGGCTGAGACAAGGATTGAAGATTCAAGGACACCCTCAGCTAGTAGTGAGATGCTCATCAGCCCAGTGAGATCCTGTTTCATAAAATAGGGATGGGGTGAATCTTGGAGGTAGAATGCCCCTGGTTTTAATCCCCATTACCACAGTAAACAAATAAACAAATAGAGGTAACAGAAATCTGCATGCGAATAGGATCTAAATACACTTAACCAGGCATGGTAGCACACGCTTGTAATCCCAATACTTGGGAGGCTGAGACAGGAGGATCTCAGGTTTGTAGCTAGCCTCAGCTACTTAGTAAGGCTATCCGCAACTTAGACCCTGTTTCAAAATAAAGAATAAAAATTAGGGCTGGGGGTGTAGGTTGGAGGTGGAATGCCCCTGGGTTCCATTCCCAGTACCACAAAATAAGTAAATAGATGAATACACCTAGCCCTCAGCATCCATAGGGATTGGCTCTAGGTCCTCTCACCCAAGTGGACATGAAACTCTAAGGATGTTCAGATCCCATCTATAAAATGGCAGAATAGCCGGGCGTGGTGGCACACGCTTGTAATACCAGCATTCGGGAGGCTGAGACAGGAGGATCATGGTTTGTGGATAGCCTCAGCTACTTAGTGAGGCTCTCTGCAACTCAGTGAGACCCTGTTTCAAAAATAAAGAATAAAAAATTAGGGCCAGGGGTGTCCCTCAGAGGTAGAATGCCCTGGGTTACCACAGTAGTAATAATAATAATAATAATAATAATAATAATAATAATAATAATGTAGGTTAGTTTGTTTGTTGGTGCTGGGTATTGAACTCAGAGCTTCACCCATGCCAGGCAAGTGCTCTACCACTGAGTCATATCCCCAACCTTTAAAGTAGGTTTATTTTATTTTATTATTGTTATTTGTGAGAGGGGAGTACTAGGGACCGAACCCAAGTATATTCTACCTTTCAGCTACACCCCCAATATATTTTATATTTTATTTTAAAACAAGATCTCACTAAGTTGCTGAGGTTGGTCACGAACATGCAGTCTTCCTGTCTCAGCCTCCCAAGTACTGGGATTACAGGTGTGTGCCACTATACCTGGCTTAAAGTAGATTGTATGTATGTATGTATGTATGTATGTATGTATGTATTGTAGTACTGGGGTTTGAACCCAGGGACCTTCTACGTCTGAGATACACCCCCAGCTCTGTTTAACTTTTTATTTTGAAACAGGGTCTTACTAAATTATAGCAGTTTAGCCAGGCATAGTGGCGCACGCTTGTAATCCCAGCATTCAGGAGGCTGAAACAGGAGGATTGTGGTTCGTGGACAGCCTCAGCTACTTAGTGAGGCCCTTTGCAACTCAGTGAGACCATGTTTCAAAATAAAGAATAAAAAAAAAAATAGGGCTGGGGGTGTATCTCAGAGGTAGAATGCCCCTGGGTTCCATCCCCAGTACCACACACACACACACACACACACACACACACACACAATTATAGAAGCTTTACTAAATTGCTGAGACTGACTTCAAACTTGAAATCCTCCTGTCTCAGCCTCCCAAGTACTGGGATTATAGGTATGTGCAACCATGCCCAGCCTTAAAACAGATTTTTTTATTTTTATCTATTTATTTATTTTTTTGCGGGTCTGGGGGTGGAACCCAGGGGCATTCGACCTCCAAGCTATACCTCCTGCCCTACTTTTTATTCTTTATTTTGAAACCGGGTCTTACTGAGTTGCAGAGGGCCTCACTAAGTAGCTGAGGCTGTCCGCGAACTGCGATCCTCAGGTCTCAGCCTCCCGAATGCTGGGATTACAAGCATGCGCCACCACGCCCGGTTTAAAATTTTTTTTTTTTTTTTTTTGGTGGTACTGGGGGTGGAACCCAGAGGCTTTCCACCTCCAGGCTATACTCCCAGACCTATTCTATATTTTATTTGGAAACAGGGTCTCACTAAGTTGCTGAGAGCCTCACTAAGTAGCTGAGGCTGGCTTCAAACCTGCGCGATCCTCCTGTCTCAGCCTCCCAAGCGCGGGGATTACAAGCGTGCACCACCACGCCCGGCTTAAAATAGATTTTTTTAAGTAGATTTATTATAACTACTTTATAGAGAAACATAGACAATCAATGATAAAACTTCTGGTATAATTATTTTCTTTCTTTTTAGGGCCTCTAATTTATTTCTAGCCATATGTTAATATACACATATATAATTCATACAGTAACATCCCATATTAACATTTGTTAATTTTTATATTTATTTATTTATTTATTTATTTTTGTGACACTGGGATTGAACCCAGGGGCACTCTACCACAGCTCCATCTCCAGCAATTTTTTTTAAACAGGATCTCACTAAGTTGCTGAAGTTGGCCTCAAACTTGCAATTCTCCTGACTCAGTCTCCCAAATACCAGGTATTCAGGTGTGAGCCACTATACCCAGCTAGTCCCTCCTTATTCATGGTTTCACTTTCTACAGTTTCCATCACCCATGGTCATTTTATTTTTTATTTAATAAAATATTAAATGGAAAGTTCCATAAAATAAGCAATTCAAAAGTTTTTAAATTGAAGTCAGGCATGGTGGCGCACGCTTGTAATCCCCGCGCTTGGGAGGCTGAGACAGGAGGATTGTGCAGATTTGAAGCCAGCCTCAGCTACTGAGTGAGGCTCTCAGCAACTTAGTGAGACCCTGTTTCCTAATAAAAATATAAAAGAGGTCTGGGAGTGTAGACAGGAGGTGGAAAGCCTCTGGGTTCCACGCCCAGTACCACCATCAAAAAAAAAAAAAAAGTTTTTAAACAGAAAACCAGGCATAGCAGCTAGTCTTTGTAATCCCAGTACTTGGGAGGCTAGACAGGAGGATTATAGGTTTGAGGCCCTTCTCAGGAACTTATGAAGATTCTCAGCATCTAGTTAGACCTTGTTTCAAAATAAAGATAAATAATAATAAAAATTTTTAAAAAAAGGAAAGGAAAGAAAGAAAATAGGGCTGAAGGTTTAGCAAAGAGGTAGCAAACACCTGGTCCTCTCCCCAGTACCAAATGAAATTGAGTGTTATTCTGCAGAGCATGATGAAGTCTTACACCATACTGCCTGGACATGAATCATTCCTTTGTCCACCATCCCCACGCTGTACATAGCGCTACCCCGTGTGCTGTGAGTCACTTAGTGACCACCGCCGCCATCAGATCCTCGTGGCGGTGTCACAGTGCTGTGTTCAAGCAAACTTTACTTTATTTATTAGTGATAGCACAAGAGCAATGACGTTGCCAGTGATCAGGCCAAAGAGAAGTTGTAAATACTTCCTTTAAGTGAAAGGTAAAAGTTCTCAATTTTTTTTTTTTTTTTGTGCTACTGGGGATGGAACCCAGGGGCTTTCTACCTCCGGGCTACACTCCCAGACCTGTTTTATATTTTATTTGGAAACAGGGTCTCTTAAGCCAGCTGAGGCTGGCTTCGAACCTGCGCAATCCTCCTGTCTCAGCCTCTCAAGAGCGGGGATTATAAGCGTGCGCCACCACGCCTGGCTCAAATTTTTTTTTTTTTTTTTTGGTGCCAAGATTAAAAACAGAAGCATTCTACCTCTGAGCCATACCCCTAGCCCTTTCTTATTAATTAATTAATTAATTTATTTATTTATTTATTTTATTTGTGGTACTAGAGATGGGACCCAGAGGCATTCTACCTTCAGCTACATCCCAGCCATGTTTTGTTTTATTTTAAGTACTGGGACTGAACCCAGGGGCATTCTACCTCCAAGTTATACCCCCAGATCCTACTGTCTCCGCCTCGCTAGTACAGGGACTACAAGCATGTGTCACCATGCCCAGCTTTACTTTTTATTTAGAAACAAGGTCTTAGCCGGGCGTTATGGCACACGCTTGTAATCCCAGCATTTGGGAGGTTCAAACAGTAGGATCACGGTTCGAGAACAGCCTCAGCTACTACTTAGTGAAGCACTTTGCAACTCAGTGAGATCCTGTTTCAAAATAAAAGAATAAATAGGGCTGGGGGTGTAGCTCAAAGATAGAATGCCCCTGGGTTCCATTCTTAGTACCACAAAAAAGAAAGAAAGAAAGAAAGAGAGAAAGAGAGAGAGAGAGAGAGAGAGAGAGAGAGAGAGAGAGAGAGAGAGAGAGAGAAGGAAAGAAAGAAAGAAAGAAAGAAAGAAAGAAAGAAAGAAAGAAAGAAAGAAAGAAAGAAAGAAAGTCTTGCTAGGTTTCTGAGAGTCTCACTATTTGCCGAGGCCGTCCTGGAACCTGTGATCCTTCTCCCTCAGCCTCTCAAATCCTGGGATGACAGGTGTGCACCACCACACCCAGCAAAAATTCTGAATTTGATAAAGAAAAAAAATATGCTGAGGTTACTACAGGAAAAATGAAACTGCATTTGTGAAGAAGGGAAAGGATATGCTAGTTTTATCATCATACCTCAAACCGCAGAAGTTAGGTCCACAATGCATGATAAGTTCTTATTTAAGACAAAAAAAGAAATTAGGTTCATAGATGTATATATAAGAAAAAACATAGCATATATAGTGTTGAGCACTATACTTGGGTTCTGACATCCACTGGGATCTTGGAATGTACGTGCAGATAATAAGGGACCAGTGTGTGTGTGTGTGTGTGTGTGTGTGTGTGTGTGTGTGTGTGTGTGTGTAAGAGAATGTATGTGTTAAACATTTTATTTCTAAGTATCCTATCAATATTGTCATATATGAAATTATACATAATATACAGATTGAACATCCCGAATCCAAATCTCTGAAGTTCAAAACACCTTGTGCGTGCTAGGTGCTAGGCGAGCAATCTTCCCCCAAATCTGAAACTTTTTGAGTGTCTGCATGATGCCCAACAAGTTTCAGGTTTCAGAGAACTCAGAATTGAGATTTTCAAATCAGTAAAATCTATGCAAATGTTTCAAAATCCAAAATGCTCCAAAATATGAAAAAATCTGGTCTCAAGCATTTTGGATAAGGGATATTCACTCAAACATATACATATATTATAAATATATGCATACATTATATATGTATTGAATATTTAAAATATATATGTATATTATATATATATATATATATATATATATATCACAAGATAGTAAAAATAAAGTCTAAAGCCCAGAAAAGGAAAATAAAATCATTCTACAGAAATTTCATTTAGCACCAGATGGCCAAATCCAATATGCAGACGGCCAATGTGGTTCTCATTGTCTGATAATAGGGTCTATTTTCCACAAGAGAGAAGCTTTCCTGAAAATCTACCCCAAGAACGATTCTGAGTGACCTACAGAAGAATATCTTACCTGGAGTTTTGCAGAGAAACCAGAGAGGCTCCAGAGAAGCTGTCAGGTCCAGAGGCAGCCTCCGCAAGTCGTGACACTCTCAGCAACCTAGTGAGACCCTGTGTCTGAGCAAGCAAACAAACAAACAAAACAGGGTGGAGCCCGAGGCAAAATATCTCTGGGTTCCTTCCCCAGTACCACAAGAAATAAAATTTTAAAAAGGCAAACACTTAAGCTGGGTGCAGTGGCACACATCTGTAATCCCAGTACTTGGGAGGCTGAAATAGGTGGATCGCAGGTTCAAGGACAGCCTCAGCAAATTAGTGAGACTCTCCACAATTTAACAAGACCGTATTCAAAATAAAATAAAATAGGGCTGGGAGTGTAGCTCAGAGGTAGAATGGCACTGGGTTCAATCATTAGTAACACACACACACACACACACACACACACACACACACACACAAAACTAAAGACTTTGAACAATTTCCTTAAACTCTCTGAGTGTCCTCTAACAATAGGGATTATCCAGCATTGTTACAAGGAAGCCGATTACACAGTGTGGTGACTATTATGAAGTAGAAGTTAATGAGCACTGCCTCGTACTTTCAGGTTCTTCAGAAAAAAATGTCTTTTATCCACTCCCAATAAAAACTGGACACATAAGTGTAATTCATGACCATTCTTACATTATTCATTCACATTTACCGAGTCTTACTGGGCTTCAGGCACTGCTGTGAGGAGCAGCATTAAGACCTGGACTGGCCACGAGAGCCTCGTAGAGGAGCCGCATGCCGGGCGTGGTGGCACACGCCTGTAATCCCAGTACTTGGGAGAGTGAGACAGAAGGATCACAGGTTCAAGGCCAGCTTCAGCAATTTAGCACAGCCCTCAGCAACTTAGTGAGACCCTATTTCAATATAAAAATAAAACTGTGGTGATGCACACCTGTAATTCCAGTAGAGGCTGAGACAAGAGGATCGAAGTTTGAGGTCAGCCTCAGCAACTCAGCAAAGCGCTAATAAAAAAGGGCTGGGGGTGTAGCTCAGAGGTAGAATGTCCATGGGTTCCATCCCCAGCACTTTTCCACAGGAAGGAAAGGAGGAAGCAAGAGAGGGAAGGAGAGAGGGAGAGAGGAGAGGAAGGAGAGAGGGAGGGGGAATTAAACAGAAAAGCATGCCTATCATGTAGAGAGGAGAGGAAGGAGAGAGGGAGGGGGAATTAAACAGAAAAGCATGCCTATCTGTTGAGGAAAATAAGACATTCACTGTATACCCGTGCAGTGGGAATGTGACCCAGTGAGGCCGTTGGACAGGGAAACTTGAGTCTCACAGAGAGCGCCTGGGACCGAGGCACGGGTGCGGAATCTCAGGGTACAGGTAGAAATGGAAGCCTCGTCCAGCAAACGCATAGAGTAAGTAAAGACAGTCGCTTTGGACGCGTTCTAAGTAACATCAATACCTCAGAGATGAGCAGAGAGAACAAAATCTAGTGAGGAAGAAGTCAGAGATTTAAAAAAAGAAAGAGGGTGTCTTCATGGAAGGGAATTTCCTGAGGAGAAGCATGGGCAGCAAGCGCAGGTGAAGGGCGCAGACTGCGGAACCGGCGGCCTGGGTTCCAGGCCTAGCCCTGCCGCTTCCTAGCTGTGGGAGCCTGGGAAGACGACTAGACTTCTCTGTGCCTCAGTTTCATCCCCTACGAGAGGCACACAGTAACTGCACCTGTCCTCTAGCACTGTTATGGGCATTAAATGTGTTAATATTTGTAAAAGGCTTAGAATTGTTTAGCATCTGGCCCAGGGTAAATTCTCTATGAGTGGTCACATGTCACAGTAAGATCAAGCAAGACGGGACCTGAAAATGCCACTGGCTTAGGAAGTTAATAATTCATTCACTTTATATTTGAATACCTATTATATTTCCGGCACTGAAGATACAGTTGTGAACAAAACGCTGGTTTTGCCCTGGCTGGCTCTTACATTCCAGCATGTATCGAACGTTTAATATGTGCACCGCGCTAATCCCCTGACAACCTTTACCTCACTCGTACCTAGGATGTGGGGGCTGTGACTATCCCATTTTACAGATAAGAACAATGAGCGGCACAGAAAGGTTAACAAAGTCCCCAAGCCAGAAGGTGGCAGACACCGGATATGAACTGAGCCCGCCCGGCTCCAGTCCTCTAAACCCTACCACGCACACCAGCCTCTACACGCTACCATTCATCCAGGTGTGGTGGTGCACACCGGTAATCCCAGTACTTGGGAGGCTGAGACGAGAGGACCACAGGTTCGAGGAGGGCCTCTACAAGTAGTGAGTCTCTCGTCAGCCTAGAGAGCCCCTGTTTCAAAATAGAAATAAAATAGGACTGGGGGTACAGCTCGGAGGTAGAATGCCCTGGGGCTCAATCCCCAGTACCACAAAAATAAATCAATTAATAAGCCCTACCATTCCCAGGTTGCTGTGAGGGACCTCAGTAGCCGCGGTTTTATTTTTTTAATTTTTACTTATTTATTTTGATGGTACTGGGAGTGGAACCCAGAGGCTTTCTACCTCCGGGCTACACTCCCAGACCTATTTTATATTTTACTTGGAAACAGAGTCTCACTAAATTGCTGAGAGCATCACTAAGTAGCTGAGGCTGGCTTCGAACCTGTGCGATCCTCCTGTCTCAGCCCCCCAAGTGCAGGGATTACAGGCGTGCGTCACCACGCCTGGCTAGTAGCCTGGTTTTAGAAACATGGTGGCGGAGCCTCAGACTGCAGTATAGTGGGTCCTGAGTGGGAGCGAGTTAATCGAGGCGGAGATTGAAAACATCTCCATAGAGAAGCGAGCTAACAAAGTCCAAACATACATTTGTGGTGACCTTTGAGTGACGCACCATGAAGTAAGTGGTAAGTGTGTGTTCTTTGGTCAGATCTTGCTCGAATTCTCTTTGCAATGAGCTGGAGTGGCAGTACAAGATTAAGATCTCTAGGAAACGTCTCGAGGGTATATATTTGGTAATAGTTCCTGAAATAAAGTAGGTGTAAGTTAAATGTCAGATGGATGTGTGGGGAACTCTCACTTTATTATGAAAATGAAAGAGTATAAATTGCATTCTCAACAAAAAAAAAAAAAAAGGTTTTTTTTTGTGCTAAGTTTTGAACCCAGAGGCATCTTCTACTTCTAAGTTACATCCCAGCCCTTTTCATTCTCACTAAGTTGCTGAGGCTAGCCTTGAACCTGCAATCCTCCTGATTCAGCCTCTCAAGTACTGGGACTACAGGCATGCGCCACAGAGTTTGCCTTTTTTGAAGATGAAATAAATTACATCTCAAATCCATTTGCAAGAGTTGTAAACAAGAGGCCATAGGGAGTAAAGAACATAGAAAAGAACTACAAAATGAAATTTAAAGTGTTTCCAACAAAGTCTTTTTTCCACGATGTTTGGGGCTTTTTTTTTTTTCTCCCCCAAGTAGTAGGATTACAAAGTGTGCACAGCTATGTCTGTCTAGAGCGTTTGTTTTAAGATTAAGGTGACTGCCGGGCGTGGTGGGCACGCTTGTAATCCCTGTGCTTGGGAGGTGGAGACAGGAGGATCGCGCAGGTTTGAAGCCAGCCTCTCTGGCTTAAGAGACCCTGTTTCCAAATTTAAAAAAAGTATACAAATAGGTCTGGGAGTGTAGCCCGGAGGTAGAGGGGTTTCCAGGAACCCAAGTACCACCAAAAAAAGATTAAGGTGACTGGACAGATAGGACATAGGATATACCAGAATAAGAACCACTACTACTACTACCACCACCTCCTCCTCCTCCTCCTCCTCCTCCTCCTCCTCCTCCTCCTCCTCCTCCTCCTCCTTCTCCTTCTCCTCCTCATAGGATATACCAGAATAAGCACTCCTCCTCCTTCTCCTTCTCCTTTTTTCTGGTATTGAAGTTTGAATTCAGGGGCATTCTACCACCACACTACACCCCTAGAGCCTTTTTATATTTTGTTTTTTGAAAGTAGGTTGCTGAGAGTATCGCTATGATGCTGAGGCTGTCCTCCAGCCTGGGATTGTCCTGTCTGAGCCTCCCAAATACTGAGATTTCAGTTGTGTGCTACCGTGCCGGCTAGGATTTCAAAATATAGTTTAAACATTATATGAATCAGAACCTCCTCATTTGCAAACGACTGAAACCAGATGAAACAAACAGAAGGGGAGGGCACCTATTTATAATCTGGAATTGCAGTCAGAATTCAAAAATTAATTGCACGATTCTCAGAATGACAAGAAGAGAACCGAACAAAAGGGTTCTCTGCCTTTCTCTCAGGTCTTCTTTCTGTTGTGGAAAATGTGTCACCTAACGGTTACAGGCTCTCCATCTCAGGACTCCCATGCAGAAGAAATGGTGTTTCTCAGTTCCTGTGTAGGTTTTAGGCCCCTCTGATCACATGACTATCCGTGGACCAATCACTGTGGGCTAAGGAGCGGGCTATTGTGATTGGCTCACACTGGTTTGTGTGCCCATCCATCATCCAATCCTGTGATTAGAAAAGCAAAGGCTCAGAAGAAGCCGGCCACTTGGTAGGAGGGCTTAGCCACAGATAGGGAAGGGAGAGGAGTGGGACAGAGACTGTCACCTCAGGAATCACCAGCCACTCCAGTCAGTGCCTGACAGGTGGGGTCCCTGTCCTCAGGAGAGTAAAACAAGTAAGTTTGTGTGTGAGAAATGAGGAAAGGCATGCACATAGTATGCCTTTGAGCTATGGTATTAAGAAAATACAGAGCTGGGAGAGGTGGTGCACGCTTGTAATCCCAGTATTTGGGAGGCTGAGACGGGAGGATCGCAGGTTCTTAGCCAGCCTCAGCTACTTAGTGAGGCCCTCTGCAACTGCATGAGACCCTGTTTCAAAATAAAGAATAAAATAGGGCTGGTGGTGTAGCTCGGAGGTGGAATGTCCCTGAGTTCATTTCTCAGTACTTGGGAGGCTGAGATAGGAGGATTCCAGTTTCACATCCAGCCTCAGCTACTTAGTGAGGCCCTATGCAACTTAATGAGACCCTATTTCCAAATTTAAAAAAATAGGGCTAGGGATGTATCTCGGAGGTAAAATGTCCCTGGGTTCCATTCCTAGTACCACATAAAGTAAATAAAGTATCACTGAAGAACTGAGATTCTGAGTCTGTATGTGTGTGTGTGTGTGTGTTTTACTGGAAATTGAACCCAGCAGTATTCTACCTCTGAACTACCCCCAAACTCAGCCCTATTTTATTTTATTTCATTCATTCATTTTTATTTATTTTATTTATTCAATTTTTGCAGTAGTAGGGATGGAACTCAGGGGCATTATACCTTTGAGTGACACCTCCAACCCTATTTTTTATTCTTTTTTTTTTTTTTTTTTTTTTGCGGGTCTGGGGATGGAACCCAGAGGCATTCGACCTCCGAGCTACACCCCCTGCCCTATTTTTTATTCTTTATTTTGAAACAGGGTCTCACTAAGTTGCGGAGGGCCTCACTGAGTAGCTGAGGTTGTCCGCAAACCCCAATCCTCCAGTCTCAGCCTCCCATATGCTGGGATTACAAGCGTGCGCCACCACGCCTGGCTCTATTTTTTTTCTTTGAAACAGGGTCTCACTGAGTTGCAAAGGGCCTCACTATGTAGCTGAGGCTGTTCAAACCATGATCCTCCTGTCTCAGCCTCCCGAATGCTGGGATTACAAGCTTGGGCCACCACGCCTGGCTTATTTTTTTTTTTATAATTATGATTTAGAAACACAGTCTCACTAAGTTGAGGAATCCCTCACTAAATTTCTGAGGCTGGCTAAAAACCTGCAATCCTCCTGTCTCATCCTTCTAACTACTGGGATTACAAGTGTGCGCCACCAGCCTGGATGGATTTTTAGCCTTAAAAGAGAAGGGAAAATAATTGTGACCAGTGAAAAAAGCCTTCATGCTTGAGAGACAAAAGATAACACAAAACAGGCTGTGAAATAAAACCTGCTTTGATGGCAGATCTGGATTAAAGTCTTTGTAGTTTTCCATTCAGTTTAAATTAGTCATTTATTCTGGAAAATTCCAAGGTTATTAGAAATTCTAAAGACTAAATCACTTTAGAAGATGACAACGGAAAGAAGCCCAGGAATAATCAAAAGTGGCATAGGAAATAAAAGCAGAAAATCACGTGCAAATTTTGAAGGATCCCAAATGAGAATTTTTACAGATTATAAGCAAGGAATTGTGAAAACAGAAGTGAATGAAAAATCTGCTCCTCAAACAAAAAGTAAAACAAAACAAACTTGTAGAGTCTGAGTGACTCAATGCAAGAAATTGAAGAAAAATAAGAACTAAGCTGGGCGTGGCAGCATATACCTGTAACCCCAGTACTTGGGAGGTTGAGACTGGAGGATGGCAGGTTTAAGGCCAGCCTCAGCATCTTTGCGAGACCCTGTCTCAAAATAAATGGGCTGGAGGTAGAGGTGTAGTTCAGAGGTAGAATGCCCTGGGTTCAATCCTCAGTACAAAAAAGAGGAGAGAAATAGAGCAAAAGAAATGTAAATATTTAAACTTGGGGGTGAAACAGTAATGAGGTGTTTGAAATAATGCAGAAGATATGGCTATTAGAGTCTAGAATCTGGGAGAAGAACACAAGTGAATTTAGGGGAAGAAAGAAATCAGGTGTGTGTGTGTGTGTGCGTGCGTGCGTGTGGGGGGGGGCGTGTGTGTGCATGTGTGTGCGCGTGCATGTGTGTGTGCATGTGTGTGTGCATGTGTGCGTGCATGTGTGCATGCGTGTGTGTGATGTGTGTGTGTGCGTGCGTGCGTGCGTGCGTGTGTGTGTGTGTGTGTTACTGGGGATTGAACCCAGGGGCATTCTACCTCTGAGCTATACTTCCAGCCCTATTTTTATTTTTTATTTAGAAATAGCATCTAAGTTGCTGAGGGCCTCACTAGGTTTCTGAGGCTGTCCTTGAGCCTATAATCCTCATGTCTCAGCCTCCCAAGTACTAAGATTACAAGTGTGCACCACCATACCCTGCTAAGAAAGCTGGTTTTCAGGAAAATACAAAACTAAACATACAATTAAAAAGGACAACTCTTAGCCTGGCTGGAGGCGCACGCTTGTAATCCCAATGCTTGGCAGGCAGAGACAGGAGGATCGCATGGTTCAAAGCCAGCCTCAGCTACTCAGTGAAGCTCTCAGCAACCTAGTGAGACCCCGCTTCCAAATACAATATAAATAGATCTGGGTGTGTAGCCCAGAGGGAGAAAGCCCCTGTGTTCCATCCCCAGTACCACACACACAAAAAGGGACAACTCTTTGATGGAACAGATTTTGTAAAACAGCTTACATTTTATATATAACATTGAGAAAATAAGATAAATATCACATGCCCATCCAGTTTCTCGTAATATAGCGGCCATTCACAGGGATGGTTGCTTCTCCAATGCAATGGGTGAACCTAATCCTATTAAAATTTTAATATTTCTTCCTTCAACATACTGCTTTTGACAAACATAATCGGGTATTACAGAGGACAGTATCTGGTGTCTGCATTAACCTGAAAGTCTCAGGATGTCTGAAAGGACGACCTCACCCCATCCCTCTTCACACCTTTCGCTCTTTGGCCTCTCATTCAAGCCGGCATCCTGCACAGCTGTTGCCTGTCCAAGACTTCTGCTCCTTGAAGACACGGCTTATTTGCTTCTGTAATCCGAGTGCTTGGGACGTAGGTACTTTAAGATGACCGCTAAATGACAGAGATAAAGGCTGCGAGAGTGAAGCGGTGACTCACCCGTGTATACTGCAGGTCAGCAGCTTGGTCTCAATTGGCGTCCAGATGTCCTGCCATCTTGGCCGAGGCGTAACCCACAGCATCAGGACCACAGGCTGCAACCTTCCGCTTCGGATTTCAAAGATAAGCCACTTAGGTTGTCATAGAGGGTGAAGCCCGGCAAATTTGGTTTTCATAATAAAGATGCTGTAACTCAAGCCAGGCGTAGTGGTGCACACTTGTAATCTCAGTACTTGGGAGGCTGAGACAGGAGGATCGCAGGTGCTCAGCCAGCCTCAGCTACTTAGTGAGGCCCTCTGCAACTGAGACCCTGTTTCAAAGTAAAGAATAAACAATTCTTTACTTTGAGCTGGAGGTGTAGCTCAGGGTTAGATTGCCCCTGGAGTCAATACCCAATTTGGCCTTCCCCCAATTTTTTTTAAAATCTAAAAGCTGGATTTAAATTAAAGCTTGAATGAATCAAAGCTCCTGGATTATTCAAGGAAAGGATTAAACTACTAGAAAAAAGTTCTGGCTGAGTAGGACAGTTAAGAAAAGTATAGTATATAGATGTGCTATAGCCAGTCTCAGCAAATTAACAAGACCCTGTAACTTAGCAAGACCTTGTTTCAAAATAAAAAATAACAGCCAGGTGTGGTGATGCACGCTTGGAATCCCAGCATTTGGGAGGCTGAGACAGGAGGACTGTGGTTTGCTGACAGCCTCAGCTACTTCGTGAGGCCCTTTGCAACTCAGTGAGACCCTACTTCAAAATAAAGAATAAAAATTGGGCGGGGGATGTAGCTTGGAGGTAGAATGTCCTTTATGTTCCAGCTCCAGTACCGAAAAAAAAAAAAAAAAAAGTGACAACCTGTTGTATTTCCAAGAACTTTCCAGAGGATCGGAGCGAACGACGTCCACATTTCCTGTTGCACGTAGAAGGTAATTGTGTGGAGCGGAGTACCTAAGGACAATAGGTGCGGTCTGCTAATTTGTCACCGGGTGACAGAACACAGAAACAAGTTGTTGATGCAAATCACAAAGAGGCTGCAGGAGAAAGTGAACAGGGTGGAATCGGAGTCAATTATTCTAGGCAAACGTTCACTGGGAAATAGCCATGGTTTGCAGAAAAGCCAAAAACACAAAGAAAGCACAAAAATATCAGCATGTTCAACTGAATTCGAGTCAACTATCGCTGGTGAGACCCATGCAGACTTGGACATGCAAGGGACGGAGTGTTCTGTTAAGGTCCTGAGCCGGCCCCACGTCCCCTTCAGTTGAGCAGCATCAGGACCCACACACAGCAACACATCCGCGGGAGAGCTCAAAGCCTGTCCTATCTGACTTTCAGAATTCTCGTTTCCCAGCCATCTGATGTGGTGGCGCACGCTTGTACTCAGTATTTGCGAGGCTGAGACTAGAGGATCTCAAGTTTAAGGACAGCCTCAGCAGTGTAGTGAGACTCTCAGAAACTGGTGAGATTCTCTTTTCAAACAAGAAATAAAATTGGTCTGGGAAAGGTAGAACTCAGCCTCTGAGTTCAAGTCCCAGTAACACACACACATACACACAAAATTTCTAGTCTCTGAGCTTTGTTTTCTCAAACACAGGATCTGCCTCTTGTATTCTATTAATTACCTTTTTGAAATATAGAGTATGTGTGAATTTTTTTTTTTTTTTTTTTTTTTGGTACTGGGGATTGAACCCAGGGTATTCTACCTCCAAGATACGTCCCCAGCCCTTTTTATTTTTTATTTTGAGACAAGGTCTCACTAAATTGCTGAGGCTGGTTTTAAACCTGCAATAATCCTGTCTCAGACTCCCAAGTACAGGAATTACAAGCATGTATCATCATGCCCTACTTTAAAATTTAAAAAAAATTATTTGGGAGGTTGAGACAGGAGGATTACAGACAGGTTCACAGTCAGCCTCAGCTACTTAGGCCCTCTGCAACTTAGTGAGACCCTGCTTCAAAATAAAGAATAAAAAATAGGGCTAAGGGTATAGCTCAGAGGTAGAATGCCCCTGGATTCAATCCCCAATACCACACAAAAAATTAAAAATTAATAATAAAGCTGGGCATGGAACACAGGTGTAATCCTAGTACATGGGAGGCTGAGACAGGAGGATCATAGGTTTGAGAACAGCCTCGTCAATTTAGTGAAGTTTTCAGCAACCTAGTGAGACCCTGCTTCCAAATAAGAAATTTAAAAAATTTTTTTAAATTAAAAAAAAATGCTAGCCGGGCGTGGTGGCGCACGCTTGTAATCCCCACGCTTGGGAGGCAGAGACAGGAGGATCGCACAGGTTTGAAGCCAGCTGCACTGGCGTAAGAGACCCTGTTTCAAAAATATAAAATAGGTCTGGGAGTGTAGCCCGGAGGTAGAAGGGCTTCCAGGAACCCCAGTACCACCAAAAAAAAAAAAAAAAAAAAAAAAAAAAAAAAATTTGCTAGCCGGGCATGGTGGCGCACGCTTGTAATCCCAGCATTCAGGAGGCTGAGACTGGAGGATCGTGGTTCGCGGACAGCCTCAGCTACTTAGTGAGGCCCTCTGCAACTTAGTGAGACCCTGTTTCAAAATAAAGAATAAAAAATAGGGCAGGGGGTGTAGTTCGGAGGTCAAATGCCCCTGGGTTCCACCCCCAGACGTGGAAAAAAAAAAATGCCCCCGAGGTCATATGTGTGAGGCATGCTCCCCCACTGCCGGTGACATGCGCTATACCTACTTGCTGGCTGCTCTCGGGGCGACTGGTCTCCTAGCAGCAAGGACATCAAGAAGATCCTGGACAGCGTAGGCATCGAGGCGGACGACGAGCCGCCACACAAGGTCATCAATGAGCTGAATGGGATAAACACTGAGGGCGTCAGTGTTCAGGGCGCTGGCAGGCTTGCCAGTGTACCAGCTGGTGGGGCTGTGGCTCTCTGCGCCCCAGCTCTGCCCCCGCTGCAGCAGAGAAGAAGAGAGAGACTAGAAGAAGGAGGAATCCGAGGAGTCTGATGATGACATGGGATTTGGCCTGTTTGATTAAATTCCCATTCTCCCCCCAAAAAAAGCCTTTATAAGTATCTTGGGGGAAAAATAGGTTTAGGGTGTAGCTCGAAGTTAGAGTGACTGGTTTCAATTCCAAGTACCACAAAATAAAATAAATATATATGTAAATAAATAGGGCACAAGACCAGTATATTTGGAAATCCCACCTTAAATCTGACCCCTCTTCGTAGTATTTACAAAAGCCACAACGTCTAAGGCTAGCAAGATCCTTTTTCCAGTTTCTGAAGCTTAATGTCTTGTTTGTAAACATGCACCTGATACTTTACACTTTGTATGCTGCTTTTAAAGGAGCATGATCTCATCTTAATCTTACAACATGCCCGCCTGGGGTGGGGGAGGGTACTGGGGACTGAACCTAAAGGCATTCTATCTCTGAGCTACATCCCCAGCCTGATTTTATCTTTAGTTTGGGAAGAGGGTCGTCTCGCTAGGTTGCCGAGAGCCTTGCTAAATTGCGAAGGCTGGCTTTGAACCAAGTACTGGGATTCCAAGCGCGCACCACCACACCCGGCTCTAATCCACTTTTTAAATATAAAGTTGGGCCGGGCACAGTGGTGCACATCTGTAACCCCACTGCTAGGGTGGGGAGGGCTACAAGTTTAAGACAAGAGGACTGCAAGTTTAAGGCCAGCCTCAGCATCTTAGCAAGGCTGTCGGCGACTTACCGAGACTCTATTTCAAAATAAGAAATAAAATAGGGCTGGGAGTATAGTTACGGGGTAGAATGCCCCTGGGTTCAATCCCCAGTACTACAAAAAATAAAAAGAATAAATAAATATAAAAGTATCTAAATATACTATTTATGCCGTGTGTGTGTGTGTGTGTGTGTGTGTGTGTGTGTGTGTGTTAGAATTGAACCCAGAGGCATTCTACCTCTGAGCTACATTCCCAAACCAATTTTATTTCTTATTTGGAAACAGGATCTCACTAGATTACTGAGAGCCTCAAACTACTTGCTGAGGCTGTCCTCAAACCTGCAAACCTTTTGTTTCAGCCTCCCAAGTACTAGGATTATAAATAAGCATCACCACACCCAGCATGCCAAATATTTTGAAGTTTTTAACTCAAGAAAATTAATCAACATAAAATCTATTCAGTAGCTTTCAACAATGTCTTTTTTCTTTTTTTTTTCTTTTGTGGTACTGGGTTCCTGGAAGCCCTTCTACCTCCGGGCTACACTCCCAGACCTACTTTTTATACTTTTTTTATTTGGAAACAGGGTCTCTTCAGCCAGCGCGGCTGGCTTCGAAACTGCGCGATCCTCCCGTCTCCGCCTCCCAAGCCCGGGGATTACAAGCGTGCGCCACCACGCCCAGCCTATTCAGTAGCTTTCAAAAGCAATGGTTGGCGCTGGGTGTGGTGGCGCATGCCTATAATCCCAGTACCTGGGTGGCTGAAACAGGAGGATCACAGGTTTAAGGCCAGCTTCGGCAATGTAGCAAGGCCCTCTGCAACTTAGTGACACCCTGTTTTAAAATTTAAAAATAATAATAAAATAAAGCTGGCATTGTGGCGCACACTTGTAAGCCCAGTACTTGGGAGGCTGAGACAGAAGGATCACAGGCTTAAGGACAGTCTCAGAAAGTAATAAGAATCTTATCAACCTAGTGAGACCGTTTCAAATTAAAAATAAAAATAGCGGTTTGCAGATAGCCGCAGCTACTTAGCAAGAACCTTTGCAATTCAGTGAGACCCTGTTTCAAAAAATAAAAATACCATCAGGCATGGTGGCACACGCTTGTAATCCCAGTACCTGGGAGGCTGAGCCAGGAGGATATCAGGTTCGAAGCCAGCCTCGCTACTTAGTGAGGCTCTCAGCAACTTAGTAAGACCCTGTTTCCAAATAAAATATAAAATAGGTCTGGGAGTGTAGTCCAGAGGTAGAAAGTCCTTGGGTTCCACCCTCAGTACCACAATAAATAAATAAATAAATAAATAAATAAATAAATAAATAAATATAGGGCTGGGGGTGTAGCTTGGAGGTATGATGCCCCTGGTTTCCATCACCAGTACCGCAAAAAATAAAATTAAAATAAAAAATCAAAATAAAAAATAGAGCTGGGGTATAGTTAGGAGGTAGAATACTTCTGGGTTCAATTCCCAGTGACACACACACACACACACACACACACACACACACACACAAAATAGGACTGGGGAGATAGATAGCTTAGAAGTAGAATGTCCTGGTTGAATCCTCAGCATCACAAAAAAAATAAAAAAAAGCAGTGCTCGGCCCACGCTGCTCTCATTCTGTTTTATTTCACTGCGAGCAGTTGCAAGTGATCAGATCTTTGCAACCCAAGACTTTCAGCTCTTGACTCCATAAATAGTAACTAAATTGTCTCTAAACCTCAGGCGATTAGTCATTCTTTTTCAAAAACTATGGTATAATATTACTGCTTAAATCAGGGCAAAAGAATGTTCTGTCCTAAGGAATATAAAGGGCTTTGTTGTGTGCTCCTCCTTTTTTTTTTTTTTTTTTAATGGTACTAGGGATGGAACCCAGCGGCTTTCTACCCCTGGGCTACACTCCTAGACCTAGTTTATATTTTATATGGAAACAGGGTCTCACTAAGTTGCTGAGAGCCTCACTAAGTAGCTGAGGCTGGCCTCGAACCTGTGCGATCCTCCTGTCTCAGCCTCCCAAGCGCGGGGATCACAAGCGTGTGCCACCACACTCGGCTGCTCCTCCTTATTTTAGAGCTCAACCAAATAACAGCTATCCCATGCCCTGCATGTGCGGCACTCTCACCTGAGCACTGACTTCAGGAGCACTTCGCAGAGTGAGAAGCATCATTAGCCTGGCAGAGTGGCGCATGTTTGTAATCTCTGCATCTGGGAGACCGCGACAGGAGGATCGCGGTTCGCAGACAGCCTCAGCTACTTTTTTTTTTTTTTTTTTTTTTTTTTTTTGCAGGTCTGGGATGGAACCCAGAGGCATTTGACCTCCGAGCTACAAGCTCTGCCCAATTTTTTATTTTTTATTTTGAAACATGGTCTCACTGAGTTGCGAAGGGCCTCACTAAGTAGCCGAGGCTGTCCGCAAACCGCGATCCTTAGGTCTCAGCCTCCCGAATGCTGGGATTACAAGCGTGCGCCACCACGCCCGGCTCAGCCTCAGCTACTTAGTGAGGCCCTCTGCAACTTAGTGAGCCCCTATTTCACATAAATAATTAAAAAAGGGCTGGGAGTGTAGCTTGAGGTAGAATGTTCCTGGGTTCAATCCCTGGAAATCATTAATTAATTAAAATGATTATTTCAGTGTCTAAGAGGAGATGGAAAGACAGAAAAAGATGTAGAATAGGTCCAGTGTTGGTGGTGTTTAATAGGCATATACCTCATATACTTCATTATGTTTATTTTTACTTTGTGATATTTATTTATACCTCATTATATTTATTGTTCCGTTTTCTGAAGTTATAATAAAAATAAAACTGACCCTAGTGTGGTGGTACACGTCTATAATTCTAGTTCTTAGGAGATTGGGTCAAGGAGTATCGCAGGTTCGAGGCCAGTCTCAGCAACTTAGTAAGACCATACTTCAAAAAAAAAAAAAAAAAAATAGCTGGGCCTGGTGGCACGCTCTATGTATCCAGCCCATGAACCTTGCAAGGACAACCCAGGTCCTAACCACAGCATTCCCAAAATGACCCTTTGCAGATAAGGAGAGAAAGACGTCAACTAACTTGCCCACGGTCCCAAGTTATTAAGTAACTGAGCAAGGAATTCAAACCCAGGTCCAAGCGCATTCTCTTTTTCTGCACAGGCTTCTTATGGAGTTAGATAGAAGAATAATGGAGCCAGGCGTGGTGGCTCACACTTGTAATCCCAGAGCTTGGGAGGCTGAGACAGGAGGATTTCATAAATTCGAAGCCAGCCTCAGCTACTTAGTGAGGCTCTCAGCAACTTAGTGAGGCCCTGTTTCCATATAAAATATAAAATCGGTCTGGGAGTATAGCCTGGAGGTAGAAAGCCTCTGGCTTCCACCCCCAGTACCACCAAAAAAAAAAAGAAGAAGAATGAAGCCGGGCGTGGTGGCGCACACTTGTAATCTCAGAATTTGGGAGGCGGAGACAAGAGGATTATGGTTCATGGACAGCCTCAGCTATTTAGTGAGGCCTTTTGCAACTCAGTGAGACCCTGTTTCAAAAAAAAAAAAAAAGGCAGGAGGTGTATCTTTGGAGGTCGAATGCCCCTGGGTTCCATCCCCAGACCCACCCCCCACACACACACACACGGAAGTACTGTGCATTTATTGATACCTGTAGTGCAATTTTTGTGTATGTGTGTGTGTGGTACTGGGGATGGAACCCAGGGCCTTTCTACCTCTGAGCTACACCCCCAGTTTTATTTTCTATTCCTTATTTTGAAACAGGGTCTCACTAAGTTGTGGAGGCCTCACAACTGAGTAGCTGAGGCTGGCTGTGAACCTGTGTGGTCTCAGCCTCCCAAATACTGGGATTAAAAGCGTGCGCCACCATGCCCGGCTCTGCATTGCAATTTTTTTTTTTTCTTGGTGGTACTGGGGATGGAACCCTTCTACCTCCGGGCTACACTCCCAGACCTATTTTAGAGTTTTTATTTGGAAACAGGGTCTCTTAAACCAGTAAGACTGGCTTAAGACTGGGCGTGGCTTAAGAGAACAACCTGGGCGTGGCTTAAGAGAACAACCTGGGCGTGGCTTAAGAGAACAACCTGGGCGTGGCTTAAGAGAACAACCTGGGCGTGGCAGCGTCAGTCTAATCCCAGCACTTATTTGGCTGAAACAGGAGCACTACTGGAGCTTTGAGGCCAGCCTCAGCAACATACTGAGGTACTCAGCGACTTATTTCCAAATAAAAACTAAAATAGGGCTGGGGGTATAGCTCGAAGGCAGAATTCCGCTGGGTTCAATCCTTAACATCAAAAAAGAAGAGAAGAGAACATGCTTGCCATTCAAGAAAATTTTACTCGGGAAGAGCAAGACCCAGTTATTTGTGACAGTCCCAAGTAGCTTGACAAGATGTTTGTTTATTTTGTTTTTGATACTGGGGATTGAATTCTGCGACACTCTACCTCTGAGCTACACCCAGCCCTTTTTTATTGTTTTATTTGGAAACAGAATCATGCTAAATTGCTGATGGGCCTCACTATGTTGCTGAGGCTGGCCTCAAACCTGTTACCCTCCTGTCTCAGCCTCCCAAGGACTAGAATAACAAGGTTGCACCACCACATCACTGCATCTGCCTCTGATATTTGGTTTATAAAAATCTTGTCAGCATAAGCTATTGTACATAGCAGACTTAATGCCTCCTTTTTATAACTTGAGACATCCGGTTAAATTTAGGGGAAAGAACCCTTGTTTGAAAACCTGAGGACTCCTTTTCATGGTCTCTGGATAAAAGATAAGTCCAGAAACAAGCAAGCCCCAGTCAGCTGTTCCTACAAAGAAGACTCCTTTGGGCATGTAAATGAGAGCAGAGGCGGTGTGGAGCCTTATGAGAATGAAAATAACTCTTCCTTACGGTAGAGACACTTCCTTTTGCAAGTCAGGTCTAAGGATCTTGAGATTGAGTTTTTTGTTGTTGTTGTTGTTGTTTTGTTTTTTAGGTACTAGGGATGGAACCCAGGGGCAGCCCTATTTTTTATACTTCCTTTTGAAACAAGGTTTTATAATTGCGAGGGGCTCACTAAATAGCTGAGGCTGGCCGTGAACCTGCGATCCTCCAGTCTCAGCCTTCCGAGTACTGGGATTACAAGTGCGTGCCACCAAGTCCCGCTCTCCCAGCCTTTGTTATTTATTTTTTTGAATCAGGGTCTGACTGCCTCAGTCTTCTGGGTACTCTGATTAAAGGCATGAGTCACTGCACCTGGCATTTTGTTTGAGGGGCTTTGTTTTTTAGGTTTTTTTTAGTGTTTTTGTTTTTTAGTTTTGTTTTTGTTTGCTGAGGCTAAGTTCGAAACTGCAATTGTCCTGTATAATCCGCATTGTAAGTACTGGGATCACAAGCATGCGCCACCAGGCCGGGCTGAGAGCTTATTTCTTTAACACTGGGGCCTTTTGGAAGAGGAATTAGCTAGCAGAGGTCATAGCTGGTCATTTACTGTTTCCCTAGTTTTTTGTTTTGCTTTGTTTTTAGTACTGAGGACTGAACTCAGGGGCATTCTACATGCAGTCTACACCCACAGTGCTTTTTGTTTTAAGTGTGTATAGCCAGGCGTGGTGGCGCACGCTTGTAATCCCAGCATTTGGGAGGCTGAGACAGGAGGATCATGGTTCGCGGACAGCCTCAGCTACTTAGTGAGGCCCTCTGCAACTCAGTGAGACCTGGTTTCAAAAAAGAATAAAAAAATAGTCTGGGGGTATAGATCAAAGGTAGAATGCCCCTGGGTTCCATATTCAGTACCACAATAAATAAATAAATAAATAAATAAATAAATAAATAAATATGTATATGTGTAAACAGGGCATGGTAGTGCGTGCACATAATCCCAGTACTTGGGAGGCTGAGACAGGAGGATCACAGGTTTGCAGCCAGCCTCAGCTACTTAGGCCCTCTACAACTTAGTGAGACCCTGTTTCATAATAAAGAAAATAAAATAGGACTGGGGTGTAGCTCAGAGGCAGAATGTCCCTGGGTTCAACTCCAAGTGCCACACACACACACAAAAATTAAATAATGAATTTGAGAATGAGTCCAAACCTCAGATGAGGACTGTCTATACAGTACACAGAAGCAGGAAAAAAAATCATCTCACGGTGACAGGTACTGACCCTGGGGTTCTTCTCTTAAGCTACTGTGACAGAATCAAACCTGATTTTAGAAAACACCTGAATTTGGGGGCCATTCCATGCAAATGTCTCCAAGGGCTGGGCCCCACAAGGGCCTCTTTAAGAGAGTATAGTAACAGTAAATGCTGGCTTTTTTAATAGGATGAAACACCTCTCTCTCTCTCTCTCTCTCTCTCTCTCTCTCTCTCTCTCTCTCTCTCTCCCCCCTCCCTCTCTCTCTCCCTCTCTCTCTCTCTCCCTCTCCCCTCCCTCTCCCTCTCTCTCTCCCTGCCCCCGCTTCTCCCAACAGAAGGTTAAATAAGAGTTATCTCCTAGCTAGGTACGGTGGTGCCAGCTTGGAATCCCAGTACTTAAAAGGCTGAGACAGGAGGATTGCAGGTTCAAGGCCAGCCTCAGCAATTTAGTGAGGCCCTCAGCAACCTATTGGGATTGTTTTAAAAAAATAGAAGAAATAAAATAAGGCTGAGGGTAAAGCTCAGAGGTAGAATGCCCCTGGGTTCAACCCCTACTAACACACACACACACACACACACACACACACACACACGCGCACGCGCGTATTATCTAGCGGTTGTTGTAACTAGAACAGGATGATACAGGATGATTGGGGCCTTTCCCCACTTTATGGTGTCACCATTTTTGATGGAGAGACGACAGTTAGTATGTGCAGACTCCACAGCGTCACACAACAAAGAGTCCGCTGGTGACGTCGGGGAACACTTGCTCATTAAACCTTATGCCAGAATTTTCTGATTGGACCCTGGACCCTCATCTTAATTTTTTTTTCTTTATAATAGGGATTGAACTAAAAAATTAGTTCTAATTTTTTTAATTACTGTGGCTATTTAAATTTAAGAGCTCTAGCCGGGCGTGGTGGTGCACGCTTGTAATCCCCGCGCTTGGGAGGCTGAGACAGGAGGATCGTGCGGGTTCGAAGCCAGCCTCAGCTACTTAGTGAGGCTCTCAGCAATTTAGTGAGGCCCTGTTTACAAATAAAATAAATTTTTTAAAAAAGGTTTGGGAGTATAGCCCGGAGGTAGAAAGCCTCTGGGTTCTACCCCCAGTACCACCAAATAAATAAATAAATAAATAAATAAATAAATAAATAAATTTAAGAGCTCTAGCAGTGTATGGTGGTACATGCCAATAATCCCAGTACTTGGAGGCTGACACAGAAAGATTGTAGATTCAAAGCCAGCTTTAGCAGTTTCACAAGATCACAGTGCTTGGGAGGCTGAGGCAGGAGGATCACAGGTTTGAGGCCAGCCTATAGCAAGACTTTCAGCAACCCAGTGAGACCCTGTTTCAAACTAAAAGATAAAATAAGGCTGGAGGTGTGGCTCAGAGGAAGAACTCCCCTATGTCCAATCACCAGTACCACAAAAAAAGGAAAGAAAGAAAGTAGAGATCTAATTATATTTCACAGCAAGACCAAAAATAAAAATAAATTTAAGAGCCTTAAGAAAACTAGAAAAAGCTGGGCGTGGTGGCACACGCTTGTAATCCCAGTATTTGGGAGGATGAGACAGGAGGATCGCGGTTCTCAGCCAGCCTCAGCTACTTAGTGGGGCCCTCCGCAACTCAATGAGACCCTTTTTCAAAATAAGGAATAAAAAAAAATAGGAGCCAGGCGTGGTGGCGCACGCTTGTAATCCCAGCATTCAGGAGGCTGAGACCGGAGGATCGCGGGACGCAGACAGCCGCAGCTACTTAGTGAGGCCCTCCGCAACTCAGTGAGACCCGGTTTCAAAAAAAAGAATAAAAATAGGGCAGGGGGTATAGCTCGGAGGTCAAGCCCTGGGGTCCATCCCCAGACCCTCAAAAAATAAGAAGGAGAAGGAGAAGGAGAAGGAGAAGGAGAAGGAGAAAGAGAGGAGGAAGAGGAGGAGGAGGAGGAGGAGGAGGAGGAAGAGGAAGAAAAGAAAAAGAAAACCAGAGAGACATTACTCTCTTTAAAGTATGCTTTCAGTTTACTTTTGTACTCAGGACCGCTGCAAGTTTAATTGTTAAAGGCTACTCCATCCTATGAGTGTTTATTCTAACTTCTAACTAAAATCAGAGTGATGATTTTATCTCTGTCTTCAACACTGAGCAGTGCTTTAATCAAAAGACCTCAAAGCACTTTGATCAAAGTATATTTAAACCTTCCTTCAGGTCCCACAAAAGGATTCTATTCCAGTTGCCAAAGTCTATGAATTCAGCCTCACTCATATAATTACATTATAGAATCCTGCCAGAAAATGTAACCTTGAACTCTCTCTCTGCCATTCCATTCTTCCTGAAACCCAGTTATGAGACACGATATTGATGGATGATTTCCCAAAAGATAAACTGTCTATACCTAGATATTATCAGTTTCATCTGGGACGAAGCCGACCTTCAGAGGACCAAAAGTTTGAAGTATTTTTAACTGTTTAGGATTTTTTGCACCATCTTTTTTTGGTAACACCAATACCTTTATTAAGATATAAATACTTAAGCCGGGTGTGGTGGCGCACGCTTGTAATCCCCGCGCTTGGGAGGTGGAGACAGGAGGATCGCGCTGGTTCGGAGCCAGCCTCACTGGTTTAAGAGACCCTGTTTCCAAATATAAATATAAAAATAGGTCTGGGAGTGTAGCCCGGAGGTAGAAGGCTTCCAGGAACCCCAGTATCACCAAAAAAAAAAAAAAAAAGATATAAATAGTTCGCTTATTTAAGCTATATGATTCAACAGTATTTGGAACATTTACAGGATCGTGCAACCACAGTCAATTTTAGAAAAATTTTATCTCCTCATACCCTTCAGTTATCACTCCCCCTTGTCTCCTTACTGATGCCTCCAGCTGCCAGCTCTAAGCAACCACTAATCTTGCTGTTTCTAAAGGGTTGCTTGTTCTGAAACTTTTTTTTTTTGCGGGTCTGGGGATGGAACCCAGGGGCATCTGACCTCCGAGCCACGCCCCCTGCGCTATTTTTAATCTTTATTTTGAAACAGGGTCTCACTAAGTTGCAGAGGGCCTCACTAGGTAGCTGAGGCTGTCCGTGAACCGCGATCCTCCAGGTCTCAGCCTCCCAAATGCTGGGATTACAAGCGTGCGCCACCACGCCCGGCTTGTTCTGAACATTTCATATAAAAAGAGTCCTAGCTTGGCATGGCGGCAGACACCCGTAATTCCAGTACTTGGGAGGCTGAGACAGGAGGCTTACAGGTTTGAGGACAGCCTCAGCCAAGAGTGAAACTCTCATCAACCTAGCAAGACCCCGTTTCCAAATAAAAAAAATAAGAATTGGACTGGGGGGTCTAGCTTGGAGGTAGAATGCCCCTGGGTTCAATTCCCAGTGACACACACACACACACACACACACACACACACACACTACAACTGATGAAATCATATGCTATGGAGTATTTGTGACAAGCTTCTTTCATTGCCCCGATATTTTCAAGGTTCATCATGCTGATGTGTTTCGGTAGCGTGGTCAATTCCTTGTTTCTTTTTGGTTCTAGGGATGGAACCCAAGAGCATTCTCCCTCCCAGCTACAACCTCGGCCTCTTTCTTTCCCTTCCTTTTGCAGTACTGAAGATTGAACCCAGAGGCAGTTTACCTCCGAGCTACACCCCCAGCCCTAATTTATTTTTCATTTTGAAACAAGGTCTTACTAAGTTGCAGAGGGCCTCGCCAAGGCTGGCCCTGAGCCTGCGCTCCTCCTGTCTCAGCCTCCTAAGTCCTGAGGTTACAAGCGTGCACCACCACGCCTGGCCTACTTTTCCTTTTAGAAACAGAACCTCGCTAAATCACCGAGGGTCTCACTAAGTTGCCGAGGCCGACCTCCAACTTCTGCTCCTCCTGTCTCAGCCTCCCAAGCACTGGGATTATAGACACGAGCCGTTGTATCCAGCTTCATTCCGTCTTATGGCCAAATAACATTTTGTTATTGCGCAGTTGGTGGGTGTTGGGTTGTCTCCCCCTTCTGGATGATGCGAATAACGTGGTCAGGGTCTTGTGTGTGCACGTTTTCATATTTCGGGTATATATCTAGGATTTCTGGGTCAAACGGAATTTCTATATTTAAGTGTGTGTGTGTGTGTGTGTGTGTGTGTGTGTGTGTGTGTGTGTGTTACTAGAGATTGAATCCAGCGGCATTTTATCTCCAAGCTACACCCCTAACCCCATTTTATTTTTATTTTAAAATAGGGTTTCACAGGGTTGATGAGAGTCTCACTTTGCCGAGGCTGTCCTCAAAACTGTGACTATTATCCGGTCCCAGCCTCTCAAGTACTGGGATTTTAAGTGTGTGCCACCATGCCTGGCTGAGATAGAGTCTTTCTAACGTTCTGAGGCCGTTGGTCCTCCTATCTCAGCCTCTCAAGAGGCTAGGATTACAGACAAGAGCCACCACGCCCAACTTGTCTTTTTACTGTCTTAGATAGTATTTTGGTGTCATATCTGAGAATCCATTATCCGATCCAGGATCACAAAGATTTATCCCTATGTTTTCTTCTGAAAGTTTCCTAATGTTAATGCTTAAATTTGCCACTTTTGGGGGGGGGGGTAGGGTTGGGAGAAGGTCACGGGACTTGAACCCAGGGCATTCTACCACGAAGCTATAACCCCAGACCTTTTTATTTTGAAGCAAGATCTTGGTAAATTGTTGAGGGCCTCACCAAGTTGCTGAGGCTGGCCTCGAGCCTGCTATCCACCTGTCTCAGCCTCCTAAATACCAGCATTGAGGCCCTTGCCAAGCCCATTTGCTCTCCTTTGTGAGTTATTTTTGTATGGAATTAAAGTTACAACTTTATTTTTTTGTCTGTGGCTGTCCTAGGATTGCTTTTTGCCAAAGACAAGATTACAAAGAAACATTACAGAGAAACAGCTGCACTGAAATCCCACCATGGTGGCACCTGTTTGTAATCCCAGCACTTGGGAGGCTGAGACAGGAGGATCACAGACAGGAGGACCAGCCTCAGCTTCTTAGTGAGGCCCGCTGCAACTTAGTGAGACCCTGTTTCAAAATAAAGAATAAAAAAATAGGAGCCGGGCGTGGTGGCGCACGCTTGTAATCCCGGCATTCAGGAGGCTCAGACAGAGGATCGCAGTTCACGGGACAGCCTCAGCTACTTAGTGAGGCCCTTTGCAACTCAGTGAGACCCCGTTTCAAAATAAAGAATAAAAAATAGGGCAGGGGCTGTGGCTCAGAAGTAGAATGCCCCTGCGTTCCATCCCCAGACCCGCCAAAAAAAAAAAAAAAAAAAAAAAAAAAAAGAATAAAAAATAGGGCTGGGTATGTAGCTCGGATGTAGAATGCCCCTGGGTTCAATCCCCAAAACAGCAATAAAAAAATTAATTCAGATACTTTGTATACAATACTGACTCTGATTTAATCTTATTTCCTACCTCTTTATTCATTCCTCCGATTTTCTCATGTTTTATTTTCACTTTATTCTATCAACCATACCCATGGAGCCGCCCCAAGGGGATTTAAAAAAAAAAAAAAAACTAAAATAGGAACAAGTAGACAAGATCCCCAGCCCTTAGTATTCTTTGGCACTTCTTGAATTTTGTCTCACACTGTGCTTCTTATTAACATGGCCAACGGCGTACAAGAATTTATGAGCAAACAAGACTCCCGTGCCTTTGGGTGCTCTCGCTTGGTAAATTCTCTAAAAAGTATTTAAAATGTATTCACGAGCCGGGCGCATTGGCGCACGCTTGTAATCCCCGCACTTGGGAGGTGGAGACAGGAGGATCGCGCAGGTTCCTAGTCAGCCTCGCTGGTTTAAGAGACCCTGTTTCCAGATAAATAAAAAATATAAAATAGGTCTGGGAGTGTAGCCCGGAGGTAGAAGGGCTTCCAGGAACCCCAGTACCACCAAAAAGAAAGAAAGAAAAATGGATTCATGAGCTGAGAGTGGTCATCCCAGTACTTGGGAGGCAGAGACAGGAGGATCAAGGGTCCCCTCAGCAGCTTAGCCAGGCCCTGGGCAAGTTAGTGAGACTGTGCCTCAAAATAAAAATAAAGTAGTAAGCCGGGCATGGTGGCGCACGCTTGTAATCCCAGCATTCGGGAGGCTGAGACCTGGAGGATCGGTTCGCTGACAGCCTCAGCTACTTAGCGAGGCCCTCTACAACTCAGTGAGACCCGGTTTCAAAATAAAGACTAAAAAATAGGGCAGGGGATGTAGCTTGGAGGTCAAATGCCCCTGGGTTCCATCTGCAGACCCACAAAATAAATACATACATACATACATACATACATACATACATAAAATAAAAAATAAATAAAGTAGGGCTCGGGGTGCAGCTTGGAGGTAGAATGCCTCTGGTTTCAATCGCCAGCAACACACACACACACACACACACACACACACACACACACACACACTGTACTTGTCTTGGTGAACAATGGCTGAGCAGACAGTCAAGGGACCGATTTGGTCTAGCTGCAGGGAGTAGGAGTCTTTACCCTGGTTCCACTTAAAAAGCAACAGGAAAATTCCCAATATTCAATACAAGAATTCCGCCGCCGTCTTGCCAGGCTTGGTGGCACAACTGTCATCTCAGTACTCGGGAGGCTAAGACAGGCAGATCGAAGGTTCGAGGTCAGCCTCAGCAGGTAGTGAGACTCTCATCAACGTGGGAGACTCTGTTACCAAATAAGAAATAAAATTGGGCTGGAGATGTAACTTGATGGTAGAATGCCTCTGGGTTCAATCCCCAGTATCACACACACACACACACACACACACACACACACACACACACACACACACCAAAAAAATCTACTATCCCTGGGTGGTTATAATCCCACCTCTCTGAGCTGCTTTCCATTGTAGGAGAGAACTTCTCTGCGGCCCCTCTACCACCTGCATCAGAGTCAGTTAAGGAACCTAGTAACATAGATTCCTAGGCCAGACCACAAAGGATCAGACGGCAATGGCATTTTCCTTTTCTTTCTTTCTTTTTTTTTTTTTTTTTTTTTTGTGGGTCTGGGGATGGAGCCCAAGGGCATCTGACCTCTGAGCTACATCCCCTGCCCTATTTTTTATTCTCTATTTTGAAATAGGGTCTCACTAAGTTGTGGAAGGCCTCACTAAGTAGCTGAGGCTGTCCATGAACCTGTAATCCTCCAGTCTCAGCCTCCCAAATACTGGGATTACGAGCGTGCACCACCACGCCAGCATCAGTAAACTCTCGGGCCAAAGTTGCAACGATATTGCCTTGAAAAGATAATATTTGGGAGGGGTGGGTGACAGTTAATGTGGTCTGTAGTACTTTATGACCTGGTAGGACAGATGTAGGAAAAAAAGAATGTTGGGACTCCCAAAATATCAAAAGATCAAAATCACCCAAAGATGCATATTCATTTTTTTCCAAAAAATATGCCTAGGAGCCAGGAGCTGTGATGCATGACTCTAATCCCAGTACATGGTGTACAGAAGGATTGCAGGTTGGAATCCAGCCTCAGAAACTTAGTGAGACCCTATTCCAAAATAAAATGAGCTGGGGGTGCAGCTCAGAGGTAGAAAGCCCTGGGTTCAATCCTTAGTGTGTAAGGATACATACACACTATGGTTGCTTTAACACAATCTAGTTAGAATTTTTATAAGCTTGAAGATGCAGGTGTCATGGCTTGTGTTATAAATTCCATGCATTTTGTTGGTTTATGATAAGGGATCATTATAAGAAATATGACACAAAAACAATAACCTTCATAAGCAAGAGTTAATTTTAGCAACCTATATGTAGGCTTTAAATGGATGATTTTCTTTGAAAAGTGGAGGAACAGGTTATTTTAGCACCTTTGTACTCTGGTAGATATCCTGACCTGTGCTTGCCTGGAGGCCATTCTGAAGTGTGAAATTTAAGAGAAACACCAGGCAGGTGGCCAAAGTTTTAGAGATTGAATGAAAGTAGCCATTTTTCCTCTCTTTTGACTTGGGACAGTGAAACCTAATGATTTCTTCTGTATTTGAAGACATATTTTTGGCACACTCGAACAGGACTCGTAGATAACACTTTTTAACTGGAAACCCCCCAGCATGCTCATACAGAAACCAAACCTTGCAATCTTTATTTTTTTTCCTTAAGTCAGCAAGGGTCATTCGTGTTTTGAAAGCAGCTTCAGCAAAATTCCCCTGGTTTCAGTTTTATTAAGATAACTGTTTCATTCATTCTTTTTGATAATATATTTCCAAGCCAAACTCATTTCCCCAAACACTGTTGTATAGCTGGAGAAATCCATTCCCTTCGGCCCCAGCTGAATAGATAGTACATCTTGGAATACAAAAAGAAAGAAAGAAAGAAAGAAAGAAAGAAAGAAAGAAAGAAAGAAAGAGAAAGACACTGAAAAATGATCTTTCAGAACCTCTGTAGTGAAAGGTGCTTCACTTCCTAAGAGATATAACAAAAAGATTGTTTTCTATAAGGTTGAATTTTTTTTTATTGGTGCAATGTATTCATACATCATAATGGTATAAAGAAAATACTTTTGTAAACATACATGCACACATCGCCCAGTCAGCCCCTACCCGATCCCCACCCCGTTCCCTCCCCATCCCTCCTTCCCATGCTTGGCTTAGTGGTTGACATCTAGTTTTATAGCAATTTATCCAATATTAATGAAGATAATCTCACATAACAGTTTCATTTGTCTGATACCAAGCTTTTGATGACTTAAAGATAACATTTCAATTTTTTTTTGGCTTTCTTTCTTACCAGGGAATATTTTTTCTTTTTTTCTTTAGGTGAAACTATCATATATTTATTTATTTATTTTTCAAAAAAAATCTATCCTGATATGGAATATGGACTCTAGATACCCAAAACAATCTTGAAGAAGAACAAAGCTAGAAGATGTATATTTTCTGATTTCAAACCATATAAAGCTACAATAATTGAAACAGTGTAGTACTGTTATAAAGGCAGATATATAAACCATTGGAGTTAAATAAAAGCCTAGAGATAAATTCTTCCATATATTGTCAAGTTCTTTTTGACAAGGTTTCCACGAACATTTGGGGGAGGAAATACTAATCTTTTAACTAAATATTGTTGAAAAATAATAATTACATGAAAAAGAATAAAATTGGACCCTTACCTAATCCCATATACAAATATTAACTCAAAATAGATAAAAGACCTAAATATAAATCTTAAGACTATAAACTTTTAGAAGAAAATCTGGGTCATAAAACTTCACATTGAAATTGGCAGTGATTTCTTGGATATGATTTCAATGGCACAGGCAACAGAAGAGTATACAAACTCCCTAAAAAATAAAATAATATTGTATATCCAAAGACAATGTAAACAGAGTTAAAAGTTACTAATAGAATGGGATAAAATACTTCCAAATGCTATATCTGAAGGTATATTAATATTCCAATTAGAAATCCTAAAAATTAGCAACAATAAAAGCAAACAATACAATTTAGAGATAGGTAAAAGACTAACATAAATAATGATTCTTCACATATAACCAATCTTAGTTGTCTGTTGGATGGAAAATCTTGTTTCTCTGGTTCTGGTGTGTGTTACCTATTTCTTCTTTGTAGTTAATCTCTTTGAGTATTTTCTCTAGCGCTGGTTTTGAAGACATAAATTCCTTCAGTTTCTGTCATGGAAGCTTCTTATTTCCCCATCTAATTTGATAGAAAGTTTTGCTGCATAGGAAATTTTTGGCTGGAAGTTGTTTTCTTTCAGAGTTTGGAATATGTTACTCCAAGCCCTTCTGGCTCTCATGACTTGGTTTGGGAAGTCTGGAGTGATTCTAATTGGCTTGCCTCTGAATGTCACTTGGCCCTTTGTTTTTGTTGCCTTTAAGATTCTCTGCTTGGCTTCCACATTGGTCATTTTGACAATTATGTGGCGTGGGGATCCTCTTCTCTGATCCTGTCTAAAGGGAGTTTCCTGGACCTGTGTATCGACCTCTTGCTCTACGTTTGGAAAATTTTCTGCTATTACTTCCTTGAAAAGATTGTTGATCCCTTTGGTTTCACCTTCTTTTCTCTCCTCTATTCCAATTATTCTTAGGTTAGCTCTCTTAAAATGGGCCCATATTTCTTCAATGTCAGATTCCTGCTGTCGGATTTTTTTTCTAAATTAGAAACTATGCGTTCATTTTTTGAATGATCATTTTCTAGGAGCGAGATTCTATTCTCCATGTGGTCTAATCGGTTGTTTGTACTTTGAATTGAGGCCTTTACTTCATTAATTGCATCCTTTATCTCTCTTTGGCTCTCTCTGAATTCTTTTCAAAACACCTCTATTATTTCTACATTATTATTATTTCTATTATTTTCCTGATTTGATCTTCTAGAAATCTCTGAATTTCTGTTTTATCGGGTTCTGATGTTGTGGGATTGTGGGCATTCATTGCTCCATTGTTATTCCTCTTTCCCATGATTTTGGAAGTTTGTGCCTTCTCTGGGTTCTTCCCTGGGTCACTACGACTTCATTTAAGGTGCTCTGGATCTCGAGTCTGTGGTATCTCAGTCCCCACTACTCCTTTACTGGGTTGTATCACAGAGTCTCAGACCCAAGGAGTCAATCGAGGCTGCTTTAGACCATGGGGGGTGCCAGGTTGCGCGTTCTCCTATGGTGTGATATCTCTGCCACCGCCACTCCCCCACTGGGTCAAGTCCCTGGGAGTACAGTACTGGGATTTCTCCTCTAGGGGCCACAATTTGACTCACTGTTCTTGAGTACGCAGATGGAGCTGTCATGGACTTGGTGAATTTGCTGCTGCTGCCGCCGGTAGCAATATGGCGCCGCTGCCATGCCCTCAGCCGTGAGGCTGGCATATTTCTTTTCTGTTTTTGATCTCTGCTCTGAGTCCCTGCAGGGTGTGCTGAGCCCAGCCTTTGGGAGCTTTAGATGCTCCCTGCGCGGAGAAATCTGCCGAATTCCTCCCAGCTGATCCACAGCGGCTCACCTCGGCTCACTGTCTGCCGCTCCTCTTTGGAGCCTGGTGGGCTGTTGAGTGCATTGGTCTGGTCTATAAGGTTGAATTTTAACTAATAATGAAAATAAAAGCTATATAGACTATACTGCATTTAATAGGAAAAAATGGAAAGAAATTTTGAAATAATTTTTAACAAGCTGGACATGGTGGTGCACACCTGTCATCCTAGTACTTGGGAGCCTGAGACAGGAGGATCAAAAGTTCAAGGCCAGCCTTAGTAACATAGTGAGATTCTAGCCTGGAGGTAGAAGGCCCTGGGTTCAATCCTCAGTGCCAAAAAAAAAAATTTTTTTAGCAACTTCAGAAATTGCTTATGATAGTGCTGGGCGTGGTGAAGCACGCTTGTAATCCCAGTACTTGGGAGGCTGAGACAGGAGGATCACAGGTTCGCGGCCAGCCTCAGCTACTTAGTGAGGCCCTCTACTAGTGAGCCCCTATTTCAAAATAAAGAATTAAAAATAGGGCTGGGAGTATAAGGTTGAAGGTAGGATGTCCCTGGGTTCAGTCTCCAGCAACACACACACACACACACACACACACACACACACACACACACACAAATAGGGCTGGGAGTGTAGCTCAGAAGTACAATGTTCCTGGATTCCATCCCAATACCAAAAAAATAAGCAAACAAACAAACAAACAAATAAACAGTTTGAATGTGCAAATAAAAATAACTCTGAATATTGGGTTCTCCCCCTTTTTTGTAGGGGATTGAACCCAGGTCCCTCTTCCTCTGAGCCACACTTGCAATGTTTTGTTCTGAAAACATGTTTTGTTGTGAAACAGGGTCTTGCTATGCCGCGGAGAGTCTCCCTTCATTGCCGAGGCTGTCGTCAAACCTGTGATCCTCCTGTCTCAGCCTCCCAGGATTATAAGCATGAGCCACCATGCCCAGCAGATTTCCTGTGTTAAGAAAAAAACACTTAAAGCCGGGCGTGGTGGTGCACGATTTTAATCCCAGCATTCGGGAGGCTGAGACCAGAGGATGGTGGTTTGCGGACAGCCTCAGCTACTTAGTGAGGCGCTCTGCAACTTAGTGAGACCCTGTTTCAAAATAAAGAATAAAAAACAGGGTAGGGGATCTAGCTCAGAGGTCGAATGGCTCTGGGTTTTATCCCCAGACCCTCAAAAAAAAAAAAGAAAAAAAACTATAATTGTCACTTTATTTTTTAAAAATAAATGAATTCTGTTGAGCTAAATCAAAGAAATAATGTTCCTGGCAGTGGAGTATAAAACACGACGGATTGCTTTTGCGGCTGATTAGCATCCGAGTGAGGCTGAGATGCACTGGGTGAACCCGGATGTGAGCGCCCGCCACCATGGGAAGCATTGTTATTAATGCAGGACAAGGAGGAGTCAGCAAACTACAGCAGGAAAAGGAGAAATATAGGGTTTTTCAACTCGTGACTACTGTATGGATAGAGCTGTGAATAGAACATGTGTGCACACATGTGTATGCACACATGCACACACGATAGTTAGCCACTAGGTTCTAGAGGACAGCCAAGGGTTTCACGTGCAGTGAGATCGTCCCTGCACCAACCATAGAGGTGGAAGGCGGCACCGTGGCTGTGGTCTTGGCCACACAACCCGCTGCCTGGCTTCATCTGTCCCATCAGGGCAGCAGAACTCAGACCAAAAGCACACATTTGAAAAAGCAAGGGAAGAGAAATTGACCCACTTATGGGGAGGGGGGTAAAAACAAGCAGAACGTAAAAGAAAGAATCAACATCAAGGTAGAAGGCTGGGCGTGGGGGGCGCACATCTGTAATCCCAGTACTTGGGAGGCTGAGACTTAAAGGATTGAGGAAGTTTGAGGCCAGCCTCAGCTATTTGTCAACACGCTCATCAACCTAGTGAGATTCTGGTTCAACATAAGAAATAAAATAAAATGGGCTGGGGGTATAGCTTGGAGGTAGAATGATCCTGGGTTCAACCCCCAGTACCAACACACACACACACACACACACACACACACACACACACACACACACACACAAATTAAGGCAAGAAAATGAAGGGAAGGACATTCTACTACTTAAATACAAACCCAGTACTAATTACAATCATGATGTTCAGTATTCATTCAGATATGTCCATGGGGTATCTGCCGAGGGCCTGAGACTGAAGGATGAGTTGGGCAGAGCCCCGCCCTACGCTGATGGTTCAATGGAGGAGATGAGGTTTATGGTACCTGGATGTGCTACTGGGAAATGTTAGGTCTTTAGGCAGCAATCAGTGAGCATCTCCAATAACCATGTTCATAAAAACATGAGACCACAAAAATCCTGTGGGTTTAAACCAGACTTGGTGGTGCATGCCTGTAATCTTGGGACTTGGGGAGCCGAGATAGGAGGATCGCAGGTTCCAGACCAGCCTCAACAACTTAGCAAGACTCAGCAAACTAGCCAGACCCTGTTTCAAAACAAAAAAGTAGAAAGATCTGGGGTGAGCTTGGAGGTAGAGTGCCCCGGGGTTCAATTCCCGGCACCACACACACACAGAAAAAAGAGTTTAGAAGATAAAACATTTATAGAAATAGATAGTGGATACCAAATTCATGTCAAAATAAACATATTTTGAGGATTCTAAAGATGTTTACAGTGTGACTCAAGGGCTGGGTGTAGCTCAGTAGGAGACACTTGCCTAGCTGGCTTGGGCCCCCGTTGATCCCCAGCGCCACAGGAAAGCCAAACAGAACAATAGTGACAAGCTGGATACTAGAATCTTCAATGCCGCTTCAATTCTCTATGCTAATGATTTCCTTTCAGACCAAAAGTCAAAATCCCACAGGCTCTCTCCTCTCAGAATGCTCTGGGTTATTGAGGTTGCCAGCAGGCCTGAGTTTTTTGTTTTTTTTTTTTTTTATTTGCTTTACATTAGAAGGGCACTAATGTGTAATTCTTCCTAATTCATATATTCACCTTGAATACCATGATGTACCTCAAATACCAGGAAGTGAGGTAAGTTTAGTTGGCAGGGCACCTCTTCAGAAGAGGGCAGTCTCTGAGTTTATAACATGCAAATGGACCAATCTAGGGCTTTCTTAGAGCAATAACATTGAACATTACACCAGGCAAGCAGAAATTAAAATTTTGCATTCAGCCGGCTTGGTGGCACATGCTTTTAATCCCAGCATTTGGGAGGCTGAGACAGGAGGATCACAGGTTCGCAGCCAACCTCAGCTACTTAGGCTCTCTGCAACTCAGTGAGACCCTGTTTCAAAATAAAAAATAAAAAATAGGCCTGGGGTGTAGCTCAGAGGTAGAATGCCCGTGGGTTCAATCCCCAGTACTGCAAAAAATTAAAATAAAATAAAATAAAAATTTGCATTCGGCCAAGATGCACATTTCTAAATTCTACTGGATTAAAAAAAAAAAAAGATTTGTAAGTGACAATTCTGTTTATAAATATGGTGAAAGCCTTTATGAGGTCAGTTTCTATACATTTGAAAATATATTCACTCACTGGGCAGACAGTTGTGTATGTTCTATATGCTAGAACCTTAATCAATAACCCATAGGAGTTGTATTTATATTTTCTGGGGTGTGTGGTTCTGGAGGTTGAACCCAGGAGTATTCTACCTTTGAACTACAAACTATACCCCCCAATCCCATTTTGTTTTTTAATTAATTAATCACTTAATTTATTTAGTGGTACAGGGGATTGAACCCAGGGGCATTCTACCTCTAAACTACACTCCCAGCCCTATTTTATTTTTTTTATTTTGTTCTTAGCTTATTTTTAAGGGGTTCTCTCCCTCCCTCCCTCCCTCCTTTCTCCCTTTCTTTCTTTCTTTCTTTCTTTCTTTCTTTCTTTCTTTCTTTCTTTCTTTCTTGTCTTTTTGGAACCGGGGATAGAACCCAGAGCACCGCACCTACAAAGCAGGCGCTACATCCTAGCTCCTATTTTTTTATTTTGAAACAGGGTCTCACTAAGTTGCAGAGGGCCTCACAAAGTTCCTGAGGCTGGCTGCAAACCTATGATACTCCGCTTTTTTGGATTCTTAACACTCAAGATTTAAGAAATAATGGGGTACTTATCAGTTCAGCTCAACACACATTTATTGAGTGTTTCTTTTGAAGCAAAATTAATGAAAGAGGAGTCTTAATCTCCAAACAGAGTCAAAAGGGAGAACATTTCACTGGGTCTTAGACTACTTTAGTTCCCTTTTCTAGCTTAGAGGACACAATTATTTCAAGAGCATCTATGCGTATCCCCAGCTCCCATCTCTGCCTTCTCCTCCTGCTACTTCGTGCCAGCATCCCCAGGCCTGGGCTAGCACCTCAACATGGAGCCACACGCCAAGCTGTATTCTCGGTTACCCCCTTGCTCTCCAGGAATAGTCACCCCGCTCTCTCAACTGCATCCTTCCCAAAGGCATTTCAAAATGCTCATAGCTGAAGCCAGGCGTGGTGGCGCACGCTTGTAATCCCCGCGCTTGGGAGGCAGAGACAGGAGGATCGCGCACGTTCGAGGCCAGCTGCGCACACTGGCTTAGGAGACCCTGTTTCCAAATAAAAATGTAAAAATAGGTCTGGGAGTGTAGCCCGGAGGTAGAAGGGCTTCCAGGAACCCCAGTACCACCAAATTAAAAAAAAAAAAAAGGAAAATGCTCATAGCTGAGTGTAGGGGCACATGCCTATAATCCCAGTATTTGGGAGGCTGAGACAGGAGGATCGCAGGTTCAAAGCCAGCCTCAGCTACTTAGTGAGGCCCTCCGCAATTTAGTGAGACCCTGTTTCAAAAGGAAGAATTAAAAATGGGGCTGGGCGTGTGCTTGGAGGTAGAATGCTCCTAGGATCAATCCCCATTAATACACACACACACACACACACACACACACACACACACACACACACACACAGCAGAAGGATCACAAGTTCTAGATCACCCAGCAATTTGGCAAGACTTTGTTTAAAAAAAAAAAAAAAATTGGTTTAGGGGAATAGCTCAAAGGTAGAATGCTCCTGGATTCTATTCCCCGTGCCACAATAAATAAATAGATAAACTGAGATGATTTTCTCATCTCTACAAAAATAAACCCCCAAAACTTTCCTTAGACCTTGTACGCCTCTCAGCCTGAGCTCTGTCTTCCTCTTTACAAATTTCTAGCGTTATCAGCGCTATCAGACTTCTTCTTCCTGTTTCTCTGCTCCCACTCATTCCTGAGCTCGCTGCTCTGCGCTCCCCCACCCCAACCCCAGCAGCTCCGGCTAGAAGGTTCTTCCAGACTTCCTGGATGGACTTGAGGCCTGTATCTTTTTTGAGCCCTTCCTGGGTTGTCCTCATAGCCACGGAAAGAGAGGTTCTGAGGCTGGGAAGGGGGCCTGGGAACTTTCTTCACTTTTTCCTCCTCTCTATCCCTATCCTTAAATCTTAATGATTCCCATCTACCTATGGGGGGGGGGGGGGGCGTTAAACCCGGGGCAGGGCCTCACAGTAGCTGAGGCTGTCAGCGAACCTGTGATCCTCCTGTCTCAGCCTCCGGAATGCTGGGATTGCAAGCGTGCACCACCATGCTGGCCCCATCTACCTATTTATACAAGAAAAAGAATAAGACAGGTGGCTCATGCCTGTGATCCCAGTACTTGGGAGGCTGAGATAGGAGGATCTCAGGTTCAAAGCCAGCCTCAGCAACTTAGTGAGGCTCCCAGCAAATTAGTGAGACCCTGTTTCCAAATAAAGTATAAAATAGGTCTGGGAGTATAGCCCGGAGGTAGGAAGCCCCTGGGTTCCACCCCCAAGCACCACAAAAAAACCACTCCCTGAATTATAATTAGATATTCACTATGTAATTGGCTATTTCATATCTGTCCCTCCCAGAATTAAGCTCCCCAGCATTTCGTTGGCAGCGTCCACAGTGCCTGGCACAAAACAGGTGCTCAATATGATACTGAATGGATGAATATAATTAACCCACGTAGCCACTTGGCAGGCTTCCCCACTTTATGATGTTTTTCTCCGGTCTGCTAACTATGCTCATTAAATGCTATCATTGCTATACATTGTACACTATCATTAGATATCAGTAATACTAATGCTAGTAATTAAACTAAAATAGAAACTATATAATTTAGAGCAACATTTAGAGAAATGCTATAACATGGATGTGCTTCCTATCCCACGCACCCTACTCCTCTTAATAGATCCTCCCTGTACGGCCTCCCCTCAGCTGAAATAGAAAATTCTGTGTACGGGGTCTTCTGCAGGTGCATAATTCCCACTGGTGTACCCTAAGCATTTTTCCTGAAATTCAAATGCATCCAGGAATGCCGAGCTGGTGGCGCACGCTTGGGATGCTAGGGTTTGGGGAGGCTGAGACAGGAGGATCCAAGGTTTGCAGCCGGCTGCAGATACTTAGCGAGGCCCTCTGCAACTTAGTGAGTTCGGTTCAAAATAAAGAATAAAAGCCGGGTGTGGTTGTGCATGCTTATAATCCCAGCGCTTGGGAGGCGGAGACAGGAGGATCGCACAGGTTCGAAGCCAGCCTCAGCTACTTAGTGAGGATCTCAGCAACTTAGTGAGACCCTGTTTCTAAATAAAGTAGAAAGTAGGTCTGGGAGTATAGCCTGGAGGTAGAAAAAGCCCCTGGGTTTCACCCCCAGTACCACCACCAATAATAATAGTAATAATAATAATAATAATAATAATAATAATAAGAAGAAGAAGAAGAAGAAGAAGAAAATTAGGGCTACCTATAGCTTAGAGGTAGAATGCCCTGGGCTCAATTTCCAGTACTGCAAATAAATAAATAAATAAATAAATAAATAAATAAATAAATAAGTGTAGCTAGCTGAGTGTGGTGACACACACTTGTAATCCCAGCATTTGGGAGGCTGAAACAGGAGGATCATGATTCGCGGCCAGCCTCAGCTACTTAGTGAGGCCCTCTGTAACTGAGTGAAACCCTGTTTCAAAATAAAGAATAAAAAATAGGGCTGGAGGTGTAGTTCAGAGGTAGAATGCCCCTGGGTTCTATACCTAGTACCAAAAAAAAAAAAAAAAAGACAAAATAAAAAGGGCTGAGTTATAGATTGGAAGTAGAATGCCCCTGGGTTCAATCCCCAGTGCCCCCCCCCCAAAAAAATGCCTTGCAGAGGGATTCTTCTTAGTATTAATAAAAACCCTCAGAGACACTGCTCCCCACCCTGGGAAAAACTCACATCTATTTATCTTTCTCTTCACATCTTCCAAATAATGTGCACACACAGAGACACACATGTATTCATTGATTGCCCATGGATGTGTATAAGTATGCAGGTCCATGATGCAAGCATGCAGGCACATGTGTCCACACACCCACAGTACACACACATGCATACAGCCAAAGCCATGTGCCTGACAAGGAACATACATAATACCAAGAAGCCTGTATGTGTGTGTGTGTGTGTGTGTGTGTGTGTGTGTGTGGTACTGGGGATAAAACCCAGGGGCTTTCTACCCCTGGGCCATATTGCCAGACCAATTTTCTATTTTATTTGGAAACAGGGTCTCACTAAGTTGCTGAGAGCCTCACTAAGTAGCTGAGGCTGGCTTCGAACCTGCGCGATCCTCCTGTCTCAGCCTCCCAAGTACTAGGATTACAAGTCTCGCCAGAAAAGACTTTTAAAACTTTTATTAAACCAAGCTAAAGAGCCTTAGTTTCTAACTTTAAAAGGTACCTAGATGTGGTGACACATGCCTGTGGTCCCAATATTTGGGAGGCTGAGACAGGAAAATCGCTGGTTCGAGGGCAGCCTCAAAAACTTAGCAAGATTCTCAGCAACCTTGAAAGACCCTGTTTCAAAACAAAAAGTAAAAAAAGGCTGGAGGTGTAGCTTGGAGGTAGAATGCCTCTGAGTTCAATTTCTAGTACCCCTCCCCTCACACACAGTATAATCATTTCACACAAAATTATTTATAAATAAATGTAAATTTATTTGCATAGATACTATGGTTTGGATATGGTTTAAGTGTGCTCCTAAGGGTTCCCATGTTGGAAGCGCAGTCCACAAGTAAGATAGAAAGTGACAGGACCTTTAGGAGGTGGGGCCTAATGGAAGGTCCTTAGGTCACTGGGGTTGGGGTTGCTCCAGAGGATTAATGTGATTCTCATGGACCCCAGTTGTTCTCTGGCTTCCTGTATTGTGATATGATCTCCTATCATGTGATCCCATTTGCCATGAGGCCTTTACCAGAGCTCAGCAGATGCCAGCAGCATGCCCATTCGCCTCCAGAATTATGTGCAAACTTCTCTTCTTTATACAGCACCCGGTGCCAGGTGTTTAGTTATAGTAGCCAAAGCAGACCAAGAGTGAAAAATAGAACCACAGATAGGTGGAGGAGTATGTGTTGGATCACACAGCCAGCTGGTATCACAGCTGATAGAATACATAGAACTTCCCTAATGGTTGTGATGGTTCGGGGTGTATTTTTCCCACTAAATTGTAATTCTCTGGTTTTTGTTTGTTTGTTTATTTTGTTTGGGTTTGGTTCTGGAAATTGAATCCAGGGGCATTCTACCTCCGAGATCCTTACTAAATCGCCGAGGTTGGCTTTGAATCCAGGATCTTCCTAGCTTAGCCCCCAGGTACGGGGATTACAGACTTGTGCCACCACACCCCGCTTCTTGTTATTAATGCAATTGTTTAAGTTTATTTCTACGTCTTATAGGGTTAGGGATGTAAAATATTCCTGTTTTGTTCTGTTTGCAGTGCTGGGTCTCACACAGCTAGGCAAGTGCTCTACTGCTAAGCCGGAGCCCCGGCCCAAGTTTGTCTATAAAATATGAGAAAATGGCCTCACATAGGGAAGCTTTGGGGATATTTCATCAATCCTGCGTTGCTACAGTCTGTCCTGTCTTGTCCGAGGTGAAATGTTCAATATTCTAGGATGTAAGCAACGTACCTCAGCCACAGTGAGGCTGGAAAGGAGGACCAGATAGATTCTCCTGCTCTGTGACCTGGTCCTCAAGCTTAAGCAAAGAACACTATAATGCTAATCATTTCCTTAGATGTGTGTGTGTGTGTGTGTGTGTGTGTGTGTGTGTGTGTGTGTGTGTATTTCTAGAGATTGAACTCAGGGGCATTCTATCTCTGAGATACACCCCAGCCCTATTTTCCTTTTTTTTTTGCAGTACTAGGGAGGATACCCAGAGGCATTCTACCTCCAAGCTACACTCTCAGCCCTATTTTTTTTTTTTTTTTTTGAAACAGGGTCTCACTGAGTTGCGAAGGGCCTCACTAAGTAGCTGAGGCTGTCCATGAACGGCGATCCTCTGGTGTCAGCCTCCCAAATGCCGGGATTACAAGTATGCACCATCACGCCTGGCTCCCAGCCCTATTTTAATTTTTATTTGGAAACAGAGTCTCACTAGGTTGATGAGAATCTCACTACTTGCTTGAGGCTGGCCTTGAACCTGTGACTCTCCTGCCTCAGCCTCTCAAGTACTGGGATTACAAGAGTGCGCCACCATGCCCGGCTAGATGGCCCTCTTTGATATTCTGTCAGCTAGAAGGAATATGAGCTGGGCACAGCGGCATACACATGTAAATACAGCAACAGCTGCAGAGGCAGGAGGATGCAAGTTCCAGGCCAGTCTGGCAAATTTGGTGGTCTCAAAACAAAATATAAAAAATAAAAAATAAACAGGGCCGTGGATATAGCTTGGTGATAGAGCACCCCTGGATTCAATCCCAGTACTGGGTGAAGTCATATGGTCCCCAACACTTATCTAGAACTCTCACTTTTTTTTTTTTTTGGTGGTACTGGGGATGGAACCCAGGGCTTTCTACCTCCAGGCTACACTCCCAGACCTATTTTATATTTTATTTGGAAACAGGGTCTCACTAAGTTGCTGAGAGCCTCACTAAGTAGCTGAGGCTGGCTTCGAACCTGCGCGATCCTCCTGTCTCCGCCTCCCAAGTGCGGGGATTATGTACCACCATGCCCAGTTGTCACATTTTATTCAATATAGGGTTCACCCCCAGCTCTGTGCTTGTTTTTAAAAATCCAGATAATTTAATTAATTAATGTATTAATTAATGTATTAACTTTAGAATTAATTCTAAAAAAATCTTAAAAATCCAGAAATTCAATTAATTAATGCATTAATTAATGCATTAATTAATTTTGTAGTGATAGGAATTGAACCCAGGGCATTCTATCTTGGAGCTACACCCCCAGTCCTTTTGGGGTTTTTGTTTGTTTTTGTTTTGTTTTATTTTGAAACAGGGTCTCACTAGTAGCTGAGGCTGGACATGAACCTGTGATCCTTCTGTCTTAGCCTCCCAAATACTAGGATTACAGGGATGGACCACCATGCCTGGCTTCCCACTCATTGGGAGGCCGAGATAGGACAAGTGGAGGTTAAGGCCAGCCTCAGCAACTTAGTGAGGCCCTCCCAACCTAGCAAGGCCTTGTTTCAAAATAAAAATTAAGCCGGGCATGGTGGAGCACGCTTGTAATCCCCGCGCTTGGGAGGCAGAGACAGGAGGATCGCACAGGTTCAAAGCCAGCCTCTCTGGCTTAAGAGACCCTGTTTCCAAATAAAAATATAAAAATGGGTCTGGGAGTGTAGTCCGGAGGTAGAAGGGTTTCCAGGAACCCCAGTACCACACACACAAAAAAAAAGAATAAAAAGAGGGCAGGGGGTGTGGCTCGGAGGTCAAATGCCCCTGGGTTCCATCCCCAGACCCACAAAAAAAATTTTTTTTTAAAATAGGGTTAGGATTGTAGCTCAGAGGAAGAATGCCCCTAAATTCCTTCCCCAGTGCCACAAATAAAAATTAATTAATTAATTAATTATTGGTAATTAACATCAACTACCTTTTTATGTTGCAGTACTGGGGATGGAACCCAGGGGCATTCTACCTCCAAGCTTCACCCCCAGTTCTATTTTTTACTCTTTATTTTGTAAAAGGGTCTCACTGAGTTGCAAAGGGGCCTCCCTAAGTAGCTAAGGCTGTTCTCAAACCGCGATCCTTCTGTGTCAGTCTCCCAAATGCTGGGATCACAAGCGTGCACCACCATGCCCGGCTCAACTACCATTTCAGTTGGCTTCTTATATAAGATATGATACCAGAAGCCAAGAGAAAGCTTAAAGATTAACATAATTTATCATTCCCTTGAAAAATGCAAAGCATAACAGATAATGACTTGATAATTCAGGAAATAACTAAATGGAGAATAAAATTTGAGAAAAATATGGGTCAAGGGGAAAACTTCCTGGCAAAGGAGAGCCTTGACGGGACCTGGGAGAACTTGGACCACGCCGACAGAGAGGAGAATGTTCCAGCACCAGGAACTATTTATTTGTTTATTTTTTGGTGGTACTGGGGGTGGAACCCAGAGGCTTTCTACCTCCGGGCTATACTCCCAGACCTTTTTTATATTTTTATTTGGAAACAGGGTCTCACTAAGTTGCTGAGAGCCTCACTAAGTAGCTGGGGCTGGCTTTGAAACTGTGCGATTCTCCTGTCTCAGCCTCCCAAGCACAGATATTACAAGCGTGTGCCAACACACCCAGCTTCAGCACCAGGAACTAAATAACACGAGTGAGGGAAATCAGTGTAGCCCACGCTCCTGTTGACGTTTCTCTTCTCCACTGGGTGGTCACTTTAGTTGACTGTTTCTCTTTCTCTGAGTTGTTTATCTAAGGTTGTGCCTTCCAGCAGGGCTATTTTTATCTCCAGTATCATCTACCAAAGGAGACATGGGTCACTGTCACAGAATTATGGCCCAACTACTTCACACAGGACTAGCCCTAGGTGAGATGAAGGTCTAGTGAGAGTTTAAAGGTGGGTAAAGTCCCAGCAATTAAAGAATTAGAAAATCTACCCAATCACGCTGAAAGGCAGAGAGATGTGCCAGGGTACGGGCAAAGGCTGTGCGAGGCAGGACCAGGCGTTGGTTATGCACTCACCAGTGTGTATGGAGCTACACCCCAGTTCTTTCTCTCTCTCTTTCTCTCTCTCTCTCTCTCTCTCTCTCTCTCTCTCTCTCTCTCTCTGTTTTGTTGGGATTACAGGTGTGCACCACACTCAGCTTTACCGATTATTCTTTTTTTTTTTTTTTTGCGGGTCTGGGGATGGAACCCAGGGGCATTCGACCGCCAAGCTACACCTCCTATCATATTTTTTTTTATTATTTATTTTGAAACAGGGTCTCACTAAGTTGCAGAGGGCCTCACTAAGAAGCTGAGCTTTCTGCGAACTGTGATCCTCAGCCTCCGGGGATTACAAGTATGCACCACCATGCCTGGCATTTTTATTCTTTTTATTTTGAAACAGGGTCTCATTGAGTTGCAAAGGGCCTCATTAAGTAGCTGAGGCTATCGGGAGAACCGCCAAGCTATAACCTCAGCTCAATTTTATTTCTTATCTGGAAACAGGGTCTCACTAGATTGCTGAGAGCCTCATTGAGTTGCCAAGGCTGGCTTTGAACTTGCAATCCTTTTATTTCAGCCTCCCAAGTACTGGGATTACAAGTGTGCACCACCACACCAGGCTAGGACTGATACTTTATACCTCTTTAGTTCAGGTAGGACTAATACTTATTTATACCTTTTTAGTTCCTAAAATATTTTCCATGTGATGTTCTTGTTCTTGTTGTTTTTTTATCTTTGAAATACACCCCAACCCTATTTTATTTGTGTGTGTGTGTGTGTGTGTGTGTGTGTGTGTGTGTGTGTTGGTACTGGGATTGAACCTAGGACATTCTTCCTCTGAACTACACCCCCAGCCTAATTTTATTTTTTATTTTGAAATAGGATTTTGCTAAATTGCTGAGGGCCTAAATTGCTAAGCCTGCGATCCTCCTGTCTCAGCCTCCCAAGAACTGGGATTACAAGCATGTGTCACCACGCCTGGCTCATTTTTAAATTTTGAAACAGAGCCGGGCATGGTGGTGCACGCTTGTAATCCCAGCATTTGGGAGGCTGAGACAGAAGGATCGTGGTTCAAAGACAGCCTCTGCTACTTAGTGAGGCCCTTTGCAACATCAGTGAGACCCTGCTTCAAAATAAAGAATAAAAAAATAGGACTGAGGTTGTAGCTTGGAGGTAGAATGCCCCTGTGCTCTATCTGTAGTACAGAAAAAAAAAAAAAATTGAAACAGCGTTTCACTAAGTTGCCCAGTCTGGCCATGAACCTGCACCTGTCTCAGCCTCCCAAATACTGGGATTGCAGGTGTGTCACCAAGCCCAGCATACAATCAATATCTTATTGAATCTTTATGCCAATCCAGGGGATCTATAGGACAAATACCACTGCTCCTGTTTCACACATGGAACTACTGAGATTCATGAAGATTCATCAAGATTCATCTTGTCCAAGGTCAGAAGACTAACATGAAACTTGGACTTGCCATGTGTCTCTTTTCCACAGTGTCACAGCTTCCGAGCAGATGCTTCCTTCTTGTACTCATGTTCAACATCGTTCTTTGCACCAACTGTATTCATGTGAATGGGCTTAGCTAACAACTAATTATTACTATTTATCTACCTCTGTCCACCGTCTATTTATCTATCAATGGAGACAGACATATACATAGAGACAGGGAGTGCAAAGGCAGATACATTTGGTTTTCAAATTTAAAAGCAAACCCTTAAGCCAGGCACGGAGGAGCAAGCCCATGATCCCAGTCCTGGGGAGTCTGCGGCGGGAGGATGGTAGGTTTGGCACCAGCTTCAGCAATGTAGCAAGACTCAGCAAGCTAGCAAGATCCTGTTTGAAAATAAAAATAAAAGGGCTGGGTTATAACTCAGAGGTAGAATGCCCCTGGGTTCAATCCTCAGTTACACACACATACACATACACACACGGGCGCGCATGCGTGCACACGCACACACCTTTTCCAGAGAATTGTAATGAGAAAGCATTGATTTGAGCTAGCATGGTAATGTTCATGAATACATTACTGAAGGCCTCTGCAAGTGAAAGCCTGTTTTCCAGACCCCGCTTCTAGTGGTCGCTAGAACTGGAACTATGGCTTATTTCTCCATGAACAATATGAGGCGCTAATTGTATTCATGAAACAACACGTTCTCAGGCTTTCTTGGGCCAATGGCCTGAGAACAAGGAAGCTGATTTACATTCCACAGATCTACAGAGTAATCTGGTGGCGAGCTCACGACAGGACCACCGCGGCGCAAAGCCACCAAAACCGCCGCCCTCCGAGCATCTGTCTGGGATTTTCGGGTTCCTGTAGAACCCCTCCAATGATTTGTTTATGATGTTGAGATGATCGACTCTGTCAGTCTGTAATAAATGGTAAATAAAAAAGTAACCTGCAGATATTAAAGCACTACATTAGCTACATTGTGATTAAATTACAGTAACACCGCCAGCTATAAACCTTTATAGAATCTTCTCAACCATGCAGTAATTCTCCTAACTATACTATTATGTAGAGCACAAATATTTCTTTGTAAGTCCGAAGCAATACATCAGGGCAGCGTTTACTGCTGAAGCTAGATTGAGAGTAAATGTATCTTGGGATGCTATGAATAAAAGCTCTAGCTTCTCATTACTTTATGACAAGACACAGAAATTCACTTTACTTTCCATTTAAGCGTCTCGGCTTCCGTTTATAGATGTATGCCTTCACGCTTTTATTCCCATCTTGCTTCAGCCGTACGTAATAAATGATTATAAATTTTCACATTTGACCACCTCTCTGCTAGTCTCATGCTTAATGCACAAAGTTAGGGAGCTGCAGGTAGAAATTCACAAACACTTTTATTTATGATGTTGTCCTTGGTAACGGAAATTTCAATGTACTGAAATGAAAAGTATGATTAAAGGGATACGACGTCCTGACAAGGATAGTAGAGGGCAGCCTTCTATTTCCTACTGAAAATATATAATACTTTTTTGACATCAATTTCATAGAGAATAGACATGGGTTAGTCATGGGGAAGAAAAAAAAAAGACACAAACAGGCTTCTAACTTCAGGATTCTTGAATCTTTGCTCTGATAACTAGCAGAAATATCTTGTCTGAGTTGATGAGTTTCTGAATTGGAAAATATTTTATCTCAATTAAAATAGGATGTCAAGGAACAAATAGAAATTGAGGCTGAATGCAATTTGGAATGAAAGAGGGTTTTGTTTTGTTTTCTGAAAAACAAGAGAAGTAGGGAAAAGTATGGATTTCCTAACCACTAAAACGATTTCTATACCCGATTTTTATTATTCTCTGTGTGGTGAGAAAGAAATAATCGGGGACAAACTGGTAGAGTTAGAAACACCCCTTGGGAAATTTGGTTATTTAGCTTCTTGTAAACCTCCCCCAAATTAAGCAAAATTAGGCAAAAAAAAAAAATGCAACCTAAATGTGTTTACTATTTATAAAGCTAAATGTTTTTGAGTGCTGAGAGTAAATAAGTTCCCCTTTCCCTAAGATATAAGGGGGTGGGGGAGAGAAAGAAATTAAATTAAATGGTTGGTGGAACTTCTCCCAGAAAAGTCACTCCTCAAATAAAATGTTTCTGCTGGAAAGGACAAGTTCTCTGCCTTGAGAACAGAATTTCACTCCCAATTCCCATTCTGGTCTCTAACCAGTTAATAAAGTGTTATCAGGAGATGTGAGTTCAAGGATCATTATGACTCCTTCAGCCTTGTCCTGCCACGACGGGACAGGAGATATAACATCTTGATTTCAAATCTCAGAAAATAAGATATTGTATCAATTTTAAAATCAGTATCCTCTTGATTGCATATCTGTAGAAATCAGAAAACTTGGAACATACCTTGAATAGCTGCAGCTTTAGGCAGGGATGTGGCCCATCTCTGAGCGCCGTTAAATGTTTAAAATGTTTCGTCTTAGCCAGGCGTGGTGGCGCACGCTTGTAATCCCCGCGCTTGGGAGGCGGAGACAGGAGGATCGCGCAGGTTCGAAGCCAGCCTCAGCTACTGAGTGAGGCTCTCAGCAACTTAGTGAGACCCTGTTTCCAAATAAAGTATAAAACGGGTCTGGGAGTATAGCCCGGAGGTAGAAAGCCTCTGGGTTCCACCCCCAGTACCACAATAAAATAAAATAAAATAAAATGTTTCATCTTAAGCTTTTTTTGTGTGCGTGTGTGGTACTGGGGATTTAACCCAGGGGCATTCTATCTCCACGCTACACCCCCAACACTTTTTCATTTTTGTTATTTTGGAAACAGGGTCTCACTAAATTGCCGAGGTTCTCACTAAGTTGCTGAGGCTGGTCTCGAACTTGCGATCCTCCTGTCTCAGTCTCCCAAGTGCTGGGATTACAGCTGTGCACCACCACGCCAGGCTGGGCTTTAGCTTTAATGTCACTAATTCACTCAGAGTGTGTCTACTTAGTCACTGCGCAGAGTGCATGCCAACCATGGTGAGAGAAGGAAGGAAGGAAGGAAAAGGGAGGGAAGGAAGGAAGGAAGGAAGGAAGGAAGGGTAGGTAAGGTGCCCAGCCTAGCTTTGTCATCCAAGAGCTTACAGTCTAGCACAGGAGATAAGGTTTGCACACTAATAACTAAAATTACAAGTCGGCAAATAATCAGAGCCAGATGAAGAAAGAGGTAAATTCCACAAAATTAGCCGCACGGGAAACGTGGGTCCGATTCCCATCTGGTAGCGCGGGCACTTTGGGTGGTCTGCTCGTCTGCCCCGGTTCATGGCTCAGCCAGAGGTCAGTCCACTCAGTGGATCTCAGTGCTGCCAGGGAAGGGCCAAGAGCCGAAGCCCCTGCGGCCACAGAGAGACCCAAGCAGGAGAGCCAGCGAGGGGGAGGAAGGAGGCCAAGCACACTGCAGCCCTCGGACTGCTTGTGATGGTACCTGTTGAAGGAAAGAGCCTTGAAAGTCCCCTCGCTGGGTTTGCATTCATGAAAATATGGGGTTTTAATTACCAGTCCCAATCTCAAAGACAAGTAGGGGGAAGGAAAAGAAGGGGGACAGGACTCGGTGCAAAGTGCTCCGAGAGTGTGTGTGTGATGTTTCTACCACTCTGAGCCCCAATATGCTGTAGAATTACAATGCACCAAATAAATAAATAATGAAAGCCTAGGCAGAGAGCTTGCTATCCACCACACGTCCAGAGGCGTTACATTTTCAAAAGAGCACTGGACTGTGTACTCAAGTATGAGCTAAGAGCATCCCAGTCTGTACAGCACTTCAACAACCTCGCAGCTTGCTTCAGTAACCACTCCTGCAAATACTTTCTGACAGATTCCTTTTGCTGCTCAGCGATCGCAGAACCCTGAAAAATATATTATGTCTCATGTCAGTTATAAAAATAACACCACAAATTACAACCAAAACAAAATTACCCGGTAATTATCATTTAGATGTCCACTCTAATCCTTCTCAGAGTTACCGTTACTTTAGTCGGCCGTTAGGAGCCAGACAGTTTAATACGAGGCACACTGGAGGGGTTTATTTTAATCTTTCTTTTTTTGCCATGTGCTACAATACTATCTGAAACCTACCTTTCTGAGCACCTTAATCTCCAGAGCACTTCTAAATGCGCTGGATACTAACAGTCTTAAAGTTGACCAGAATAGGCAGAGTAAACATGTGGTGTCAATTATGGGAAAAAAGTGAACAAAGGTTAGAGGGATAAGAACAGAGCTCACACTTGCTTTTAACTTGCTAATGTCTCTGACCCTTTTGTGCAAAAATCGCTTTAATCAACATTATATACATTTCATCGTGGCCTTAGCATTTAGCAGCCTGTAAAAAATGTTTGGCTATCAATTATACACATCAAGTTGATATGCTGCAGGACTGGGGGTCATTTATGATCGCAATTAAGTCTGAGAGGGCTCCGGGAGCCCCACACGGGCTTCCCCTCCACACCCCAGTCAGCCTCGTTCAAACTTCAAGAAATGTGGAAGCTTAATTAAACTTCTCTGAGGTCTGTCTTTCTTTCTTTCCTTACGGTACCGGGGTTGGAACCCAGGGGCATTCTACCCCTGAGCTACACTCCCAGTCGTTTTGATTTTTTAGTTTGAGCCAGGGTCTCGCGACCTTACCCCTGCGCTACCCTGAAAACTACAATCCTCCTGTCTCAGCCCTCAAGTGCTGGGGAAAAGTGTGTACCGTGGCGGCCATCTTATCAGAGATCTCTCTCTTCATCTCAGGAAACAAAGAGGCGTGGTCTCGCACACCTGTAATCCTAATACCCGGGAGGGAGGCTGCACCAGGAGGATTGCAGGTTCAAGGAGAGCCTCGGCAATTTAGGAGATCCTCTTTCAAAAAAAAAAAAAAAAAAAAAAAGTCTAGGGGTATAGGTCAGAGGTAGAATGCCATTGGGATCAATTCTGAGCACCCAAAATAAATGAATGAATGAATAAATAAATAAATAAAATGATATGAAGACATTCTCAATTTTGAATGGCTTTGGCTTCAGACCCAAATTCTCCAAATTCCTTCTCTCTCTCTCTCTCTCTCTCTCTCTCTCTCTCTCTCTCTCTCTGCGGTACTGGGGATTTTGAACCTAGGGGCATTCTACCTCCGAGCTACACGCTAAGCCATATTTTTTATTCTTTATTTTGAAACAGAGTCTCACTAAGTTGCAGAGGGCCTCACTAAGTAGCTACGGCTGGCCACAAACCTGCGATCCTCCTGACTCAGCCTCCCTATTACAGGCGGGCACCACCACACCCATCCCCAGAGTCTATTTTAATTATCCACCTAAGAGCTGGGCCAGCCTCAGCTACTTAGTGAGGCCCTCTGCAAATTATAAAAAGTAGGTGTTCCTGGCTTCAATCCCCAGTTCCAGGAAAAATAAATAAATACATAAATAACCACTTCTTCAACATTTGTTTATTCGATATTTTGTATGTGTGTGTGTGGTGCTGAGGATTGAACCAGGGGCATTCTACCTCCAAGATACACCTTTAGCCCTATTTTATATTTATATTTATATTTTTGTAGTACTGGGAATGAAACCCATGAGCCTTCTACATCTGGGCAACACTCCCCAGACTTTTTTTTTTTTTTTGAAACGGTCTTGCTAAGTTGCTGAGAGCCTCACTAAGTTGCTGAGGCTGGCCTCAAAACTGAGATCCTCCTGTCTAGCCTCCCAAATACTGGGATTACAGTCATGTGCCACCATGCCTGGCTTTTGACAAATATGTAATGAATTTCTACCATGTCTAAGGCATTATGCTAAGTACTGTCTTCAACTTGCTATTAATACTTCCTGAGTATGTAGAGTAGGTTAAATTCAAATTTATTCATATCTGATATAATGCCAAATTCCAAAAGAATGTCTCCCTTAGAATGGTTGTTAGTCCTAGGAATTAGAGATAAAACACCCCGAATGGCAGCCAGGGGCAGCTATCTGATCTCCAGCTCTACAGGAGTAGAGGGTTTGATGTTCACAAGAACATTAAGATGCAATTTTCAAATACACAGAGCAGAGCCCAGCCTGATGGTACACACTTGTAATCCCAGTACTTGGGAGGCTGAGAAAAGAGGATTACAGGTTTAAGGACAGTCTCAGCAATTAGTGAGACTCTTATTAACCTAGAGAGACCCTCTTTCCAAATTAGAAATAAAATCGAATTGGGAGACGGGCGTGGTAGCAGACGCTTGTAATCCCCACACTTGGGAGGCTGAGACAGGAGGATCGCACAGGTTCGAAGCCAGCCTCAGCTACTTAGTGAGGCTCTCAGCAACTTAGTGAGACCCTGTTTCCAAATAAAGTATAAAATAGGTTTGGGAGTATAGCCCAGAGGTAGAAAAGCCCCTGGGATCTACCCCTAGTACCACACACACACACACACACACACACACACACAAATCTGATTGGGCGTGTAGCTTGAAGTTAGACTGCCTCTGGGGTTAAATCCCTAATACCACACACACACACACACACACAAAAAGAAAAGTTATATAGCACATTAAGAATATTTAGAGACAGTCTAAAGTGTGCAAGGGCTCTCTATTTTAATTGATGGTGTGTGTGTGTGTGTGTGTGTGTGTGTGTGTGTGTGTGGTGTGGTGTGTTACTGAGGATAGAACCCAGTTGCCATCTACCTCTGGGCTACACCCCCAAGACCTATTTTATTTCTTATTTGGAAAAAAGGTTCCACTGAGTTGCTGGGAGCATCACTAAATGGCTAAGGTTAACCTCACTTGAAATTGCCATCCTCCAGCCGGGCGTGGTGGCGCGCGCGTGTAAGCCCCGCGCTTGGGAGGCAGAGACAGGAAGATGGCGCAGGTTCGAAGCCAGCCGCGCTGGCTTAAGAGACCCTGTTTCAAAATATAAAATAGGCCTGGGAGCGTAGCCCGGAGGTAGAAGGGCTTCCAGGAACCCCAGTACCACCAAAAAAAAAAAAAAAAAAAAAAGACTTTGTGTAGATAAATTGCAAATGTTGCTTATCATCTAAAAGCCACGTATATATCCTGTATAAATGTATATCCTGTGAAGGCAAATGCACACAGAAATCAATTTTTTATCCACGAGTCCTGTGTTTAATGGAAATTTTCAAAAATCATTTTTCACAATCATAATCAGGCACGATGGTACAATTTGAAATCCCAAAACTTGGGAGGCTGAGACAGGAGGATCGCACGGGTTCGAAGCCAGCCTCAGTTACTTAGTGAGGCTCTCAGCAACTCAGTGAGACCCTGTTTCCAAATAAAACATAAAATAGGTCTGGGAGTATAGCCCTGAGGTAGAAAAGCCCCTGGGTTCCACCCCCAGTACCACCAAAAAAAAAAAAAAAAGAAAAAAATATTATTTTTTGATGTTAAATAAAATTGAAATCCATTAAAAGATGAATTTCCACACAAAATGTGGCAATTATATATTTATTTATTTAGTGGTTTTGTTTTTGTGCTTTTTTGTTTTGGGGGTTTTTTTTGGGGGGGTTGCAGTACTGGGGGTGGAACTCAGGGCATTCTACCTCTAAGCTACACCCCCAGCCCTTATTTTATTTTTATTTTGAAACAGGGTCTCACTGAGTTGCAAAGAGCCTCACTAAGCAGCTGAGGCTGTCCACGAACCCAGATCCTCCTGTCTCAGCCTCCAGAATGCTGGAATGACAGGCGGGCGCCACCACGCCCATCTCGTCGATTAGGTTTTATTACAAACAATCCACGGTTTTGTGTGAAAAGTATCATTAATTGCCTACAAAATAACTTGGAATATTTTAGTTGGTCTTAATACAGTTTTAATAAAGAACTAAATGGAGCCGGGGTGGTGGTGCACACTGGTAACCTCAGTACCCGGGACGCTGAGACGGAAGGATGGCGGGTTCATGACAAATCTCAACTTAAGGCCACCCTCAGCAACTTAGCGAGAGCTGCTTCAGAATGAAATGGGGCTGGGGACGGGGCTCAGAGGTAGAATGTCCCTGACTTCTACCCCCAATACCACAAAACAAACTAACAAACAAAAACTAACTGGAAAGCCTGCCGTGGTGGCGCACGCTTGTAATCCCAGCATTTGGGAGGCTGAGACAGGAGGATCGAGGTTCGCGGACAGCCTCAGCTACTTCGTGAGGCCCTCTGCAACGCAGTGAGACCCTGTATCAAAAATAAAGAATTTTTTAAAAAATAGGGCTGGCCGGGCGTGGTGGCACACACTTGCAATCCTAGCATTTGGGAGGCTGAGACCTGGAGGATCGCGGTTCGTGGACAGCCTCAGCTACTTAGCGAGGCCCTTTGCAACTCAGTGAGACCCTGTTTCAAAATAAAGAATAAAAAATAGGGCTGGGGATGTCACTCAGAGGTAGAATGCCCCTGGGCTCCATATCCAGTACCGCAAACAAAACAAAACAAAAAACCTCACAGAACTAAATGGAAAAAAGTCTAGATTAGCTTTAAAATTCCAAAAATATGTAGCCATAGAAACATGAAGGAAAAGGAAGATCCCCCCCCACCCCCCCCCGTGGGGTTTCTGTCTTCTTCTTGTTCTCTTCTGCACTCCAGGAGAGATAAAGCATATGTCTGAGTTATTATAATGCATTGATCTGACTCCAACCCGAAGTTACCAAGGTTTTATAAGACTGCAATAAAGCTTTCTTTGCATTAACCAGCCAAGCACATAAACATTTTAATGAACTGTTTTTACACGGTTCATTGGGCAGCTACCAGGCTACTATAATACAAATCACCCTCTGCCACAGCTTTCTCAGGATGACTGTACTTTTTCAGTTTACCAAATGCAAATTGAATATCACAGCTCCGGAGCTTAATCAAATATTTGACCACTGGAGCATGAGAAATTCCCAGCCTGGAATTCACTGTTTTCTGGGATAGTCGATTCAAAGGACCACATCTCAGAGAATTTCCACTCCCAAGATTCCCTACCAAAAGTGAAGTTTAAAGCCAGGTGCGATGGTGCATGCCTGTAATCCCAACACTTGGGAGGCTGAGATAGGTTGATTGCAGATTTGAGGACAGCCTTCAGCAAGTATTGAGACTCTTATCAACCTAGCAAGACACTGTTTCAAAATAAAAATAAAATAGGGCTGGAGTATACCTTGGAGGTAGAATGCCCCTGGGTTCAATCCCCAGCACTCCTACCCCACCCTCACACACACACAGAGAGGAATGAAATTTAGCATGGTACTCCCTGAGACCACTAAAAAAAATAAACCCCTTGCTGGACACGGCGGTGCACGCCTGTCATCCCAGTACTTGAGAGGCTGAGACAGGAGGATCCCAGGTTCGAAGCCAGCCTCAGCAACCTTAGCGAGGCCCTCCACAACTTAGTGAGACCCTGTTTCCAAATAAAAAATAAAATAGGGCTGGAGGCATAACTCAGTAGAACGCCCCTGGGCTCGATCCCCAGCACCTCTCACACACAAAGCCCCTGCGAGTGGTCGCTCTGCGCCGATACGGTTTTAGGCGACGAGTGAGAATTACCATCAATCACGGAAGAGGCGCTTTCTCCAGACTGAGATTCCTCTGAGTGACCTGAAGGCTTGAGCGAATTATTGAGCTCCACACCAACGCAGCCCAGACCTCCGTGGAATAACTATCATCACGGACAAACATTTCTGTGTATTCTAAGACCACGCTTGGAGAGTAACAGTAAATTATAAAATCCGTAGCGCGCACTCTGAGAGCTTTATGACGCTGTACGCGTTTTTAAGACTAAAGATTCACCCAACACATAGTTTAATAATGGATGCAAATTATAAACGAAGGCCTAACAAACCGTGTCTCGTCTTATGTTTTAACGTCTCTTCAGCCACAGGGGTGACGGGATGAGAAAGGATTATATGACAGATTGTCTTGCTGCCCCGAGTCCCGGCAAAAACAAGGCGTTTTCACCTTGATGTGGCCCTTAAAATAAATTAATTGGTGAGCATTTAAAAACGCAGTATAACAGCTGACATAAAACATTTATAAGAAGTTTATGAGCCAATCACCCATGTTCTCATCCAATAATATTTATTACGACATTTTATTTGGCTAATCATTTCATGGCCAAGATTTGAAAATGTTTGTTTTCCAGGTTGAGTTGAGGATTTAAATGGTACTAATGGTACCATAAAGATGTTATATGGTATTAATATAACCTGAGTATTAAAATATAATGAATTTGCTATTTATGAACCATTAAGTTTTCCCTCACCCCCAGAATAAAGTTTATGTTGTTACAGATCTATTAATCCACCTTGTTTTTTTTTTCTTTTTCTTTTTTTTTTTTTTTGGTGGTACTGGGGGTGGAACCCAGAGGCTTTCTACCTCTGGGCTATACTCCCAGACCTATTTTATATTTTATTTAGAAACAGGGCCTCACTAAGTTGCTGAGAGCCTCACTAAGTGGCTGAGGCTGGCTTCGAACCCGTGCGATCCTCCTGTCTCAGCCTCCCAAGCGCGGGGATTACAAGCGTGCCATCCCCAGCTCCACACTGTTTTTTTGTTCAACTAAAATTTCATCCCCTTCTATAAGGTGTGTTCACAAGACCAAGGTATAGATACACCAAGAGAAAACTTTTAACTTTTTGCTTAATTCTGGAAAATGTGTTTATATTGAACATAAGCTATGAAGCACTGCTTTTTTGTGTTTTTTTTTTTTTAACCCAGGAGCCAAGCTATGCTCCCACCTCTATTTTTTATTTATTTATTTTTTGCAGTACTGGGGATGGAACCCAGGGGCATTCGGCCTCCGAGCTACAGCCCCTGCCCTATTTTTTATTCTTTATTTTGAAACAGGGTCTCACTGAGTTGCAGAGGGCCTAAGTAGCTGAGGCTGGCCGCGAACCACGATCCTCCAGTCTCAGCCTCCCGAATGCTGGGATTACAAGCGGGCACCACCACGCTCGGCTAGAAAGGATTTCTTTAAAAGAAAGAAATACTTTATATTTCTCCAACTGTGTATACCATTAAATTTAGTGATTCTGGGATTATAACATAGAGAAAATTCTAGACAGTAAGGTGTTTGTATTGACAAAAATGCCTGTGAAATACTGAACAATTTTTTGTTTTGTTTTTGGTTTTTGGTACTGGGGATTGAGCCCAAGAGTATTCTACCTCTGAGCTACACCCCCATTGCTATTTTATTTTTATTATTATTATTTTTTATGGTGGTACTGGGGTTCCTGGAAACCCTTCTACCTCCGGGTTACACTCCCAGATGCCTATTTTTTTATATATATTTTTGGAAACAGGGTCTTTTATTTATTTGTTTTTTGTGGTACTGGGGTTCCTGGAAACCCTTCTACCTCTGGGCTACACTCCCAGACCTATTTTATATTTTTATTTGGAAACAGGGTTTCTTAAGCCAGCGAGGCTGGCTTCAAACCTGCGCGATCCTCCTGTCTCCGCCTCCCAAGCGTGGGGATTACAAGTGTGTGCCACCATGCCTGGCTAATTTTATTATTTATTTTGAAACAAGCCCTCAGTAAGTTATTAAGGTTGATTGCAAACCTATGCTTATCCTGTCTCAGCCTCCCAAGTACTGGGATTACAAGCGTGCAGCACCACACCGGGCTATAAAACAGTCTTAAATCCAGCTCTAGGATAACTTTGGACCACATGCTGGATGGAATATTACACAGCCATTTATTTGGGTTGGGGAATAGCTCAGTGGTAGATCACATACTATAACACATGAGGCCCTGGGTTCAATCCCAAGCAAACAAACAATTTAAAAAAAAACTTAGTTGGGCATCATGGTGCATGCCTGTAATCCCAATACTTGGGAAACTGAGACAGGAGGGTCGCAGGTTTGAAGTCAGCATCAGCAACTAAGAGGCCCTGTTTTAGATTTTTTAAAAAGAGCCAGGTGTAGTGGCACACACTTATACTCCCTGCATTCGAGAAGCTGAGACAGGAGGATCACAGTTCGCAGACAGCCTCAGCTACCTAGTGAGGCCGGCTTAAATTTAAAACTTTACAACTCTTGTCTCTTAATCATAGTTAAGATAACAGCAAAAGTTATAAGATTAAAGGGGAAGGATATTGGGATAGGAAACTGAATCTGGTGCTGGAGGAGACCTCTGTCAAAATAAAACAAATTCCTTAAAAAGAAAATGACAAGAAAAAGCTGGGCGTGGTGCTCATGCTTGTAATCCCAGCATTTGGGAGGCTAAGGGCGGAGGATTGTGGTTCGTGGACAGCCTCAGCTACTTAAGGAGGCCCTCCGCAACCTAGTGAGACCCTGGTTCAAAATAAAGAATAAAAAATAGGGCACGAAGCCGGGCATGGTGGCGCTTGCTTGTAATTCCACCTTTCAGGAGGCTGAGACAGGAGGATCGCAGTTTGTGGCCAGCCTCAGCTACTTAGGCCCTCCGCAACTCAGTGAGACCCTGTTTCCAAATAAAGAATAAAAAATCGGGCTGAGGGTGTGACTCGGAGGTAGAATGCTCCTGGGTTCCACCTCCAGTACCAAAAAAGGGGGGGGGTGTCAGGGGTATAGCTCGGAGGTCGAATGTCCCTGGGTTCCATCCCCAGACCCGCAAAGAGAGGAGAGAGAGAGAGAGAGAGAGAGAGAGAGAGAGAGAGAGAGAGGGAGAGAGGAAGACTAAAACGGAGAATTGTAGGATTGAGGACAGCTTCAGCAAGTAGTGAGATTCTCATCAACCTAGCAAGTCCCTGTTTCAAAATAAAAATAAAGTAGAGCTGGCCATGGAGGCACACACCTGTAATCCCAGTACTGGGGAGGCTGATACAGGAGGATCACAGGTTCAAGGACAGCTTCAGCAACTTAGTGAGCCCCTGTTTCAAAATAAAAGAAAAAGTAGGGCTAGGATGTGGCTCAGAGGTACAGTGCCCTTGGGTTTCATCCTTAGTCACATAAGAAGAGTGAGGAGGAGGAGAAAGAGGAAGAGGAGGAGGAAGAGGAGAAGAGGAGAAGAGGAGGAGGAGGAGGAGAAGAAAGAGGAGGAGGAGGAAGAGGAGGAGGAGAAGAAAGAGGAGAAGGAGGAGGAGGAGGAGGAGAAGAAAGAGGAGGAGGAGGAGGAGGAGGAGGAGGAGGAGGAGGAGGAGGAGGAGGAGGAGGAGGAGGAAAGGAAACAGAAATGTACGGTGCTGATGAACTTCTAAACAACTGCGGTGTTTTGGCTGGGCAAGTAAACGGCAACAGAAACCTCACAGGATTCTTGTGAGAATGGAGGAAAACGATACAGGGAAAGGCTCAGCACCAGGGTGGCCACTCAGTGAATGCACAGCTCTCGTCAGCCAGCGTCTTCTGCCAAGTCACCAGGACGCACCTGCTGCGTCGTCCACCCCTCCCGCCCTGCCTGCAAGGTCAAAAGCAAAATTACAGTCTCGCCTCAAAATGCTGGAATTTCTCATTGATTCTATCTGTCATCTATTTCCCTTTAAAGCCCAAACCACTTTAACAGTGGAGCTCTGTACTTTGAAAACCAACCCAATGGCAGGTTTTGATGACTACACTTCCTAAAAGTGGGATTCTTTTTCAGAGTGCTTATAAAACTGGTAAGCAAGCTGGGCATGGTGGTACATGCCTGTCATCCCAGTATTTGGGAGTCTGACACAAGAGGATTACAGGTTCGAGGACAGCATCAGCAACTTAGCAAGTCCCTCAGCAACATAGTGAGACCCGGTATCAAAATAAAAAGGGCTGAGTAGGGCGTGGTGGCGCACGCTTGTAATCCCCGCGCTTGGGAGGCTGAGACAGGAGGATCTCGTGGGTTTGAAGCCAGCCTCAGCTGGCTTAAGAGACCCTGTTTCCAAGTAAAATATAAAATAGATCTGGGAGTGTAGCCTGGAGGCAAAAGGCCCCTGGATTCTGTCCCCAGTATCACCAAAATACATACATACATACATACATACATACATACATATAAAAATAAAAAGAGCTGACGAGATAGCTCGGAGACAGAATGCCCCTGGGTTCGGTCAGGCATGGTGGTACGTGCCTGCGATCCCAGGACTTGGAAGGCTGAGATTAGAGGATCACGGGTTTGAAGCCAGTCTCAGCAACTTGTGAGGCTCTGGGCAACTTAGTTTCAAATAAAAAAAAAAAAGAAAGAAAGAAAATAGGGCCGGGGTGTAGCCCATAGGTATAATGCCCTGAGTTCCATCCCCAGTACTAAAGAAACAAAAACAACCAAAAACCTGCTGGCAAGGAAAGGATAAAGTCAGAACAAAACGTCTGTTCTGAGAGTGTTTAGTAAGACCTAGTGCTGGCTTTACTCGGGACGCCAGCAGCCAGAGACCTGGGTAACATCTAATTCCCTTCCACCACTCCCACCTGCCCCCGAAAGAGGAACCCCACATGTATTAGAATACCACCACGTTCTGATTCTAGCTCACGTAGTGGTGCACACTTGTAATCTAATAATTGAGAGGCTGAGACAGAAGGGTCGCAGGTTGGAGGTCAGCCTCGGCAACCTTAGAGAACCCTGTTTCAGAATGAAAAATAAAAAGGGCTGGGGATGTAGCTCAGAGGTAGAACGCCCCGGGGCTCAATCCCCAGGACCAAATAACAACAACAACAACAACAACAACAACAACAACAACAATAATAATAATAATAATAACAATAATAATATAAAATTTAAATAATAACAATTATCTTTAAAAATAAACATGCCTCATCACTTGGAGGTTTGCTTCCTGTAGCTCCTCATTCAGTCATCTCTGTTTTACCCCGCAATAGGCCCACACAAGAGACCGGAGCAAGGTCTGGCAGAAGGGAACATTCCCCACAAAACTTTACCCTCTGGAAAGGAATTGTTTTCAAGTTTCAGTCAGTGCAGGGTTTGGCAGGAGCCCTTTCTAGCAAAGCTTATTAGTGATGGAAGGCACACAGGATCTTGTCAGCTCCCAGATGTGAGGGCCTGGACGGAACCCAGTTTCTGTGCTGTCTCAGAAGCCACCTAGCAAGCGATAGAAATGACTTTACCATGTTCCCCCTGCCAGTTAGCAGGCTTTCTTCTCTCTCTCTCTCCCTTCCTTCCTTCTTCTCTTTCCCTCCCTTCCTTCCTCCCTTCCTTCCTTCCTTCCAGTGGGGATTAACCCCGGGGGCCTCTACCTGGAAGTTATATCCCCAGCCATTTTTATTCTGAAACGGGATCTTGCTAAATTGCTGAGGCTGGTCTCAGACCTATAGTTCTCCTGTTCCAGACTTCAAGTACTGGGATTATGGATGTGCTCTGCTGCACCCAGTTTGTAAAGGTCTTTTTATTTTTTGGATCATATGGTTGTTTTATTTTAAAATTTTTTTAATTTTTTATTGGTTTATTATATTCATACATCATATTGGGGTAAAAAACTCGTGTGTACATGCATGTACACATCACTGATTTAACCCCTACCCAATTCCCACCCCAATCCCTCCCTGTCTGTCTTTCCCTTGCTTGGCTTGATGGTTGACTTCGATATGTTTAAGTACATTGTGTGTTTTAGAGATTTTCCTCTTCCCCCCTCCTTTCTCCTCCTTTAGGTTGTCTTGTTTACTCCTCTATAGGATTTCCTTTTTCATCTAGAGTTCCTCCTATGACCCATTTCTCCCTGGCTCTCACATATTAGGGAAAGCATCTGATTTCTTATTTTTTGTGACTGACTAATCTCACTTAGCATAATGTCCTCCAGTTCCATCCATTTCCCTGAAAATGATGTAACTGAGTTTTTTTTAATGGCTGAGTAAAATTCCATTGTGCACATATCCCACAGCTTTGTAATCCATTCATCTGTTGATGGACATCTTGGCTGGTTCCATAGTTTGGCTATGGTGAATTGTGCAGCTATGAACATAGATACACATGCATTAGTTTGGTGGTTTGGTTTCCTTTCTTTTGGGTAGATACCCAGAAGTGGTATTGCTGGATCAAATGGTAGATTTGTTCCCATTCTTGGTCTTTTTAATCTCCCTCTATAATCACCTTGTATGTGGACTACACGCTTCTAGGCCATAAAGAGCAAACACAGACCACTTTTTATGCCCAATCATAACCACAACTCAGAACACGGTATTACTGTTTCATTCTTTTTTTTTTTTTTTTTTTTTTTGGTGGTACTGGGGTTCCTGGAAGCCCTTCTACCTCGGGGCTACATTCCCAGACCTATTTTTACATTTTCATTTTGGAAACAGGGTCTCCTAAGCCAGCACGCAGCTGGCTTCGAACCTGCGCGATCCTCCTGTTTCCGCCTCCCAAGCGCGGGGATTACAAGCGTGCGCCACTATGCCCGGCTGCTGTTTCATTCTAAAAGTCACATAGTAGCCAGGTGTGGTGGCCCACACCTGTAACCCCTGTCCTCGGGAGGCTGAGACAGGAAGATCCCAGGTTCAGGAACAACCTCAGCAAGTAGTGAGGCTCTCATCAACCTGGTGAGACCCTGTTTCAAAATAAAAATAAATTAGGGCTGGGGGTGTAGCCTGGAGGTAGAATGCCCCTGGGTTTACTCCTCAGTACTACAAAAGTAATGATATAAATATTTTTTTAAAAATAGGGCTGGGGTGTGGCTGGGAGGTAAAATAAACCAGGCCAGGTTCAATCCCTAGTACTACAAAATAAATAAATAGATAGATATAAATAAATAAATAAAAATAGTCACCTAGCTTTCTGAAAACTCTACACAATGATAGTTTCTTATTTTGTGTTTCAGAGCGGAGGAAAGAGAAACTTCAGATATCACAGGACACAGCAGGTCCTGCTCTGGAGACAGGGCTCCTCTGACCGCCTCGCAGCCGAGACCTGGTCAAAGCTTCACCCCACTGGCCCAAAGAACAGACAACGGAGAGCGCAGTCTTTTCGCATGAAACTCTGGAAATGAGGGAAAACAAATCCAATTCCACCCAGAGGGACAGACAAAGAAGAGCGCCCTCCCAAAGGAGCCTCGTGTGATAAGTGCCCCCAGGGAGCAGGGCTGTGATCAGTCAGAAAGGCAGGCGAGTTATTAGCTTAGCCCTGAACCTCCTACTTAATGTGGGGCCGGTGGTGATGGTTAACAGACCCTGGCTGTGGTGACAAGCTGGGGTCCTGCTCGAGGAAATCCAATTCAAAAGCAGCCAAGAGGAACAACAAGCCAGAAACAGATGTCCCGGCTACCAGGATGCGCGCATTTACCCCGAATCTGTAGCCCGCGCGGGACGGGAGCCTTCGCCTCTAATATGGTGATTTTTGTCTCTTCCCCCATATAGATACTGTCAAGTTCAATTATAGCCATCCACATTTGTTTTGTTGCATTTTTTAGCGATTTCTTTAAAATAAGAAGGTGTCACGACAGTAACAGCTATTCAGGGAATCCGGGGTGTTGGATTTACCTGCCAAGTTTTACTAAGACATTTCAGTTCAGTCATATACTCTTAAGCTCCAGTCTCATAGTAATTGGAGATTATGCTTAACAAAATTGCCCGGATGGAATTCAAAGGATTCATGCGGTTATTTAGTGTAGTATTCTCACTCTGGCAAAATATCTCTTTAGGATAGATCCCCGTTAGTCCTTTCTCCGTCACTTCTAGGTAGTAAGCAGGGCAGTTTCTGTGGACAGGTGTGATCGCCGTGCAGACCGGGACGCCAGCGACAAAATCAGCTCATGAGATCTGAACAAGAGTGGACTCTTCCGAATCACAGCAGCACGTCACGTGCGTTAGGAAGCGTCGTCCTTTACTGTGCCACAATTCTGATTTTCTCCAATGGGCTTTATAAGAGGAGGGAGACCATTGCACTGTGTTGATTTTTCTCCAGAAAAAAAAAATCAGTACTCTTAATAGATTTTAAGGAGATCTAATAATGTAAAACAGCAATCTTCTCATGAGATAGTAAATGTGAAAGATTTAAAAGTGCAAATTAACATATGCCACGCGGGACCAGGTCAAAATCCACACTCGCGTTGTCCTGTGCCTAAAGCAAAGCAGGGCTGCAGAGGACCCCCCTGGTGACCTTTCGGCTTCTAAAGCAGGGTTTTAACCCAATACATTCCTGGGGTCTCCAGACTCCTGTTTGCTTCAAAACGTCCCGGGACATCATTCTGCAAAGGAGAAGAGCCTTCATTTGGTGCTGGAGGCGTTTCGGAGAGGATGATGCTGAGGAAGAAAAGCTTTTAAAATCCCAGGACAGCAGCCAAAATAAATTCATCAGGCATCCACCACTAATTTATACAGGAGTCACTTACAGGGAAGCTAAAATGCTTCAGTACCTTATAGATTTACAAATAAACTTGATTCTAGGGCCTTGGAAAGCACTTTGATTGGAATATAGATCCATTTTTCCTCAAAACAATTCTCACTTCGACTTCAGAGAGAAGGAACATAAAACCAAATCTCTGAAGATTCAGGGGGACTCTTCCCTGGAAACGGTGGACTCTGGGCCGCGCTTCCCAGAATTCATCTGCCCTCTACAAACGCAGACGTGGGCCTCACACGGGACCCACCCATCATTTTTCTAAGTCATCCCCATGAATTCCAGATTGTCAACAGCTAAGGTTAATGATACCTGTCTTTTTGCCTTCATAAACAGGACAGTTTAGCAAGAGATAAATCATCTTCACCCTGAGGGTTGTGCTATTGTTCTCAGCAAACAAAGGACACAGTGTGTTTCTATATACATTTTAAACACTGATAGAAAGGAACGGGCTTCTTTTTTCTTTTATACCTCAATGAAATTTCTATAGCACACTTTTCTCTCAGCGTGGGACACTGATTCTTCAAAAGTTTGTGGGGTGCTAACAAAGAGTTTCTAGGCATGGACAAAATATGTGCTGGTTTTAAGGACAGCACAGTAGGAAAAGTCAGTCATCCTGATTATTAGGTAACCAGCGCCTGGATCTGAAGCACGCCGCTCAATTAAGGAGATACTCAATAAATACAGGGCTGGCCGTGGTGGCGCACGCTTGTAATCCCAGCATTCGGGAGGCTGAGACCGGAGGATCGCGGGGAGGCTGAGACCGGAGGATCGCGGTTCGCGGACAGCCTCAGCTACTTAGTGAGGCCCTCTGCAACTCAGTGAGACCCTGTTTCAAAATAAAGAATAAAAAATAGGGCAGGGGGTGTAGCTCAGAGGTAGAATGCCCCTGGGTTCCATCCCCAGACCTGCAAAAAATAAAATAAAATAAATAAAATAAAAAAATAGGACCAAGTGTAGCTCAGAGGTAGAATGCTCCTGGGTTTCATCCCCAGACCTGCAAAAAATTTTAAAAAAATAAAAATAAAAAATAGGACCAGGTGTAACTCAGAGGTAGAATGCCCAGCACCTCAAAAAATAAATAAATACATACATACAGTGATAGTGGAGAAGGGAGATATAGAATAAGAACAAATACTAAGAATTAATTACTAAGAATAAATACTAAGTTTACTTGACAACAACTCTATATAAACATAGTGTGTGTGTGGGGGGGTACTGGGGATGGAACCCAGGGGCATTCTACCTCCGAGCGACACCCCAGCCCTATTCTTTATTTTGAAACAGGGTCTCACTGAGTTGCAGAGGGCCTCACTAAGTAGCTGAGGCTGTCCGCGAACCGTGATCCTCCGGTCTCAGCCTCCCGAATGCTGGGATTACAAGCGTGTGCCACCACACCCAGCTCATAAACATTTTTTCATGAAAAAATCTTAGCAAAGAAAATGAGTCAGGCGTGAGGGTGCACATTTGTAATCTCAGCACTGAGGAGGCTGAGACAGAAATCAAAGATCAGGCTGAGGATGAAGCTTGGAGGTAGAATGCTTCTGGGTTCAATTCCCAATACCAAGGGGAAAAAAGAAAAAGAAACCTGATTATAGTGGCGCACACTTGTAATCGCAGTACTTAGGAGGCTAAACAGGACAGCTGCAGGTCGGTGGCTCAGACCTATTTTTAATTTTAATTTATTTTTTACGGGGATTGAACCCAGGGACATTATACCTCTGAGATACACCTCCAGTCCTATTTTTTATTCTTTATTTTGAAACGGGGTCTCACTAAGCTCAGGACCTCACTAAGTAGCTGAGGCTGGCCACAAACCTGTGATTTTACTGTCTCAGCCTCCCAAGTACTGGGATTATAAGCGTATACCACCACACCTGGCCCTATTTTTTATTTTTAATATTGAAACAGGGGTGTGTGTGTGTGTGTGTGTGTGTGTGTGTGTGTGTGTGTGTGTGCGCGCGCATGCGCGCGCTGGGGATTGAACCCAAAGGCATTCTACCTCTGAGCTATACTCCTAGCCCTATTTTATTTTAATTTTGAAACAGGATCTCAAGCTGGGCGTGGGACTGGGACTGTAGCTCAGAGGTAGAATGGCCCTGGGTTCCATTTTCAGTATCACAATATAGACTAATAATAAAAGTAATAGTAATGATGATGATGATTACGTCCATCTTCAAGGATGTAGCTTGAAGGTAGAATGCCCCTGGGTTCAATCCCTCCTACCAAAGAAGAAATGGGATATTTGAGTTGGACCCACTAACTCTTTTTTTTTTTTTTTTTTGTGGGTCTGGGGATGGAACCATGGAATCCAGGGGCATTCTACCTCCGAGCTATACCCTCTGCCCTACTTTTTTATTCTTTATTTTGAAACAGGGTCTCACTGAGTTGCAAAGGGCCTCACTAAATAGCTGAGGCTGTCCAAGATCCTCTACTCTCAGCCTCCGGAATGCCGGGATTACAAGCCTGCACCACCACACCTGGCCCCACTAACTCTTTTGCAGACAGCCAAGCAGAACTCCTGAGCTGGTAACACATAATTATAAAAATGCAGATATAAAGTTGATATTTGTACTAAAGGTTGCACCCAGAGACATTCTACTTCTGAGCTACACCACCAGCCGTATTTTATTTCTTATTTTGAAACCGAATCTCACTAGATGATGGAGGATCTCACTAAGTTGCTGAGGCTGCCTCCCACCCGCCATCCTCCTGTCTCGGTCTCCCAAGAACTGGGATCGCAGGCCTGTGCCACCACGCCCCACTCAACAGATATAAACTCTCAGTAGATTTTCTCCAGGGGACAAAATCCACACCCAATGCACACTTAGTGCTCCAGTTTTACAAATGTTAGTTGGCGCATCCAGCTTGGGTACATGACAAGCGGTTAGGGTCTTCTGAGCTTTACTTTCTCTGCTCTGTGGTGCTCAACTTCGTGTTTTGCTTTTCCAAAACAAGTCAGTGGGAGGCTGAGACAGGGGAATTGCAGGTTCAAGGACAGTCTCAGCAAGTAGTGAGACTCTCATCAACTAGTGAGACCCTGTTTCCAAATAAAAATAAAATAAAGCTGGAGGTGTAGCTTGGAGGTAGAATGCCCCTGGGTTCCATTCCCAGTGCCACCAAAAAAAAAAAAAAAAAAAAGCAAATCAGTAACGACTACATTATTTTCACTAAGTTGCGGAGGGCCTCACTAAGTAGCTGAGGCTGTCCACAAACTGCGATCCTCTGGTCTCAGTCTCCCGAATGCTGGGGGGTTACAAGCAATATTTTTTTATTCGGCCAATCAAAGCGCATCGAGCCACTAGCCATACCAGCAAGGTGCCAGGTGCTGGGATGGGATACAGGGACCAACTGCCTGACCACTCGCTTAGCTAGAGATGCAAACTGGCCCCTTAATCAACCCATGTGCCAGGGATGGAGCCCACAGAGGAGCCTGTAGCTCAGGCTGGGCCAGCAAGGTTCCCGGAGACAGTGCTGTACTCATTAGGGTCTGAGCGGAAAGCAGCCAGGGAGAGGGAGTGACAGTGTTGTTCTTTCCTGTTTACCACTCATTCTATTTTCATGATAATTCTTCCAAGAGGTGGGCAAGGCAGGCCTTGGCTTTACTTTTCCTTTCTTTAAAACAGAGTAAACAAAAAACAGTCCTGCATCTCTTAGTGACGGGGACAAGTGGTAAAAATTGCCTCCGTAGGCGATTTCATCATTGTGCAAACATCCAGTGGAGTTGTGCAAACTAAAACAGTGCCCGCATCACTAGGCAATACAATCTTAGGGGACCACACTCGTGGGTGGTCTAAGCTGGGCATGGTGGCACATGTCTGTAATACCAGTACTTGAGAGACTAAGACGGGAGGACTGCAGCTCAAAGCCAGCCTTAGCAACTTAGCTGGACCCCGATTCCAAATTAAAAACTCGGGCTAGGGGTAGAGCTCGGAAGGAGAATCCCCTGGGTTCAATCCCTACGACCACTCAGAAAAACACAAACGGTTTATGTGGTCCATTGGCAACCAAAAGTGTGGTTTTGTGGCACTTGACTTTAATAAGCTTTCTACCAGCCACTATGAGAGCTGGATTCGAGCTTTAGTTTACTATGGACTCCCGTGGTCTCTTCCAAGACTACATCTTCCAGAAGCCTCAGAGCTTAGATCTCGCCCCACGCACTAGCTTCCAGGCACCCACTCTCTCTTCCCCTAGGTCAGCCTGGGTGGAGCAGGCCCTAGCTGGTGCAAAGACACTGATTCAAAACCAAGAGGCTTGCTGGGTCACAGAGAGAGAGAGCTACTTTGCACTGAAGGGGCCCCGAACCAGACCTGGGACCATGGCCGCCACCAGGCACAGAGCGAGCCGGCTGCCAGCCGCAGCCTCTTACCAGCCAGGGACCCGTGGGCCACCGCCGCTGTGACCTCCTCGGTCCCACTGGGCCTTCTCCACTCCAGAGGCCTCCCTGCCCTCCGCAAACACGGAGACACCTCCCCACCCCCACCTGCACCTCTCCCCACCTCTTACAGATTCTGAGCCACACTGCGGGTTCCTCAGTCCAGAGTTACCCCAGAATTTCCAGAAAGAAGAAAATACAAGGTTGCCACTGTTGCTCATCTCTGGCTTCAGGAACTCGTGTGTGTGTGTGTGTGTGTGTGTGTGTGTGTGTGTGTGTGTGTGTTTTACTGAGGAAAGAACTCAGGGGCATTCTACCTCTGAGCTACACCTCTAGCCATTTTTATTTTCTTTATCTTTACTTCCTAGTTTTGTTTTGAAACAAGGTCTTGCTAGGTTGCCGAGGTTCTTGCTAAGTTGCTGAGGCTGGCCTCAAACCTGTGATTTTCCTGTCTCAGCCTCCCAAGTACTAGGATTCATAGGCATGCGCCACCACGCCTGACTGCAGTATTTTTTGACTTGAGATTTTTCAAGCAGTTGGCCTGCTGCTTTTGATCTCCAGGTGTTGTAATGAGGTGCTGATTGCCATAAAGGTGGTCTACATTATGAACAATAATACCCTTTTCTTCTTGACAATTTTCTATGTTTTACAAAAATTTCTTCAACGAAGAGGTATTGCTTTCATAATGGTGGCAAAAAAAGTGGCAATATATTATTAAAGTATTCCAACCAGGGTATGTTTTTTTTTCAGCATGTCAGTTCTTTGTATTTTTTGTCTATTTGCATGATCAAGTACCTTATTGAGTAGCTTCTAAATGCAATTGGGCATGGTAGCACATGCCTGTAATCCCAGTACTTGGCGCACACTTGTAACCCCAGTAACCTGAGAGGCTGAGACAGGAGAATCACGGATTCCAAGACAGCCTCAGCAAGTAGTGAGCCTCTCGTCAACCTAGTGAGACCTTGTTTCAAAGTAAAAAATAAAATAAAATAGAACTGGGACTATAGATCAGAGTAGAATGCTCCTAGGTTCAATCCCCAATACTCCAGATGGAAAAAAAGAAAAGAAAAGAAAGAGAAATTATGGCCTTTCTCTAGGCAGCAGAACCGTAGGTGTCTCTTCTTTATTCCATGTTTCCAAATGACACAGAACTGCCACGTTTTTTAGATTCGTGCATGACGGTTTGTTTTCAAAGTGGAAATACGCCGAAGACGTAAAGAGAAATGACAAAACACTCAGCAGAACGAATTTTAGAAAACAACGCCTAGACGGAGGGAAACAGTGAGACTGTGCCTCCCTCTCCAGCGTCTCTGCTTTCCGCTGAAGTTCACGACCCAGGAGCCCGGGCCACCTCGAATGAGCTCTCCAGGCCCCTCACTATTGTGCGCACTGCTTTTACATATGCAAATGCCAAGCAATATACAAAACAAAGGCCGCATTCCGCCAGAATCTCTCCGTCTTTACCACCCCGGCCTCACTTTATGCCTCCCGGACCTGCCACTCAGCATTTTCCATAGTTGAAGGAGCCAGACAGAGAAAGAAGTTATGGTCGAATTATGGCCCCACACCACTAATGCGCGGGAGATGGCGGCCCGCGTACGATGACTACTTTTCATATGATTTTCACTTTTCATCTTCTTGTAAAAAGAAAAAAGAAAAAAAGAAAAAAAAAAAGACTGTGAATTTACTGCTGAGCCCGTGTACTGCTGCCCTCCTAAAGAGAAAATTACTTCTTTTAGAGGATCTGCTTGCACAAGCGTAAAATCTTTGCAGCTCTTTGAGCAGCAAGAGAACCACTTGCGGCTTGATATGCTGAGACGGCTCTTTTCAGTTACCTGTTTCTGTGAACTTTGGGCAGGGATTTTTTTTTTCCCCCAGCATGTCAGTTCTTTGTATTTTTTGTCCGTTTGCATGATCAAGTACCTTATTGAGTAGCTTCTAAACGCAATTGGGCATGGTAGTAGCACATGCCTATAATCCCAGTACTTGGAGGCTGAGACAGCATCACAAGTTCACGCACGGCCATCACAGGTTCAAGAACAGCCGCGGCCACTTAGCAAGGCTCTCAGCAACCTAGTGAGACCTTCTTTCAAAATCAAAATATAAAAAGGGCTGGGGGTATAGCTCAGAGGTAGAATGCCCCTATCCTAATGCAATCACATAAAAGCAATGGACTTTACTGGACTCCATGAAGGACAGATTACTACCATGCAGGGTCTTTGCTTTAGAGCAGCTTATAACCTCACAGAGAATACATCAGACAAAACAACAACTGATTATTGGGGGGAAAATATTTTCTGCGGGGCCAGTTCAAAGGCCATGAAGAAGGAATGAGCAAGAAGGCTGAAAGGC
>NC_137793.1:89803620-89866120 GCF_963383645.1 Muscardinus avellanarius | reverse complement strand
CTTAAGAAAAGGTCTGAAGCCAGGAGTGATCCCTCCCAGCACTTAGGAGGCCGAGACAGGAGGATTGAAGGCTCAAGGACAGCTCCAGCAAGAAGTGAGACTCATCAAACTAGCGAGAACTTGTTTAAAAATAAAATAGGACTGGGAGTGTAGCTTGGAGGTAGAATGTCCATGGCTTCAATCCCTGTACCACACACAAAGAAAGAGAAGGTCTGAGCCGGGTGCAGGCCCCATCTCTGTTCTAACAGAAATGCCACAATTGTGCATGATTTCTTCTTGCAAATATCTTGCACTCATCTGATCCCCTGGGCACTTATTTTCCAGGTCTGCTCCCCGGAGTCAAATTTTCTCAAATTGTTCCAGAAGCTTCATGATACCAGTCTCTGCTCCTTGGAGTAGCCCTTAACCTGAGAGTTTATGAGAAAAAAACTGTTTCTTCAGATTCTTCAGATCATACACACACACACACACACACACACACACACACACACACACACACCCTCTCTCTGGAGGTCTTGAATGACCAGCCCCTCCTCTCCATAACTCACACAAGATGACATCAGAGAAGCTTCCCTGGGGCCCTTTGAGGTGCTAGGCGTCACCATCGAGTCACCATCGGCTTGGCTCCATTTTATGGAGTAAGGACACCTGGAGATTAGGTCATTCCCCAAGGTCACACACCTGGAGAAGACGGAGGGCACGGAGCACAGGCCAAGCCGCATGCCCAGCCTGGCACCCGCGTGATACGAGCGAACCCGTGCCCGGCCCTGCTCCAGGGTCTCTGCAGGCATTTACTCTCAAGGCTCACCTCGGATGTTTCCAGAAGAGAGAGCAAAGGTCAGATGATGGACATTTTCATGAAACCAACCCTACTATATTCAAACCATGAAAATATTCACCCATGAGTATTTTGTTTATTGAATGTGTACTAGGGATTGAATCAAGGGCATTCTGCCTCTGAGCTCCACCCCCAGTCCTAATTTACTTTCTATTTACTTATTTATGTATTTATTCATTTATACTGGGGATTGAGCTCCCGGGAGTTCTACTTCTGAGCCACACCCCCAGCCCTATCTTATTTTACTTTTTTAGTGCGAAGCAGAGTCCCACCAGGTTGCTCTCACTACTTTGCTGAGACTCGCCTTGAACCTGCGATCCTCCTATCTCGGCCTCCCAAGTACTGAGATTACAAGCGTGCACCACCATGCCTGGCTCCTAATTTACTTTCTTGGTAGAACCCAGGGACATTCTACCTCCAAGCTACGCTCCCAGCCCTATTTTTTATTCTTTAATTTAAAACAGGGACTCACTGAGTTGCAATGGGCCTCACTAAGTTAAGCCGAGGCTGTCTGCGAACCATAGTCCTCCTGTTTCAGCCTCCCAAATGCTGGGATTACTGCTGTGTGCCTCCACGCCCGACTCCTAATTTACTTTGTTTTGAAAACCCGCTCCTAAGTTGCTAAGGCCTGCCTGGCATCTGTGGTTCTCCTGTCTCAGCTTCCCGAGTACTAGGGTTACAGGCATGCACCACCACACCCATCAAGTATTGTAAGTAAATACTCATGTATTCAAAAATATTTAATAGACATGGACTGTGTTCTAGGTATTTCTTTAGGAACTGGGAATTCATCAGTCAATAAAACACAAAAATCTTTGCCCTCATAGGACTTACCTGGTGGTGACATAAAACAGACAATAAATGAGGTAAATCGGTTATATAAAATGTTAAAAAGTAGCTGGGCATGGTGGCCGACCTGTTATCCCAGTACTTGGGAGACTGAGACAGGAGGATTGCAGTTTGGAGGACAGCCTCAGAAACTTAGCTAGAGCCGGGGTGTGTTGGCGCACGCTTGTAATCCCCGCGCTTGGGAGGCTGAGACAGGAGGATCGCGCAGGTTTGAAGCCAGCCTCAGCTACTTAGTGAGGCTCTCAGCAACTTAGTGAGACCCTGTTTCCAAATAAAATATACAAAAAGGTCTGGGAGTATAGCCCGGAGGTAGAAAGCCTCTGGGTTCCACCCCCAGTACCACCAAAAAAAAAAAAAAAAAAGAAAAAAAAAAGAAAAAGAAACTTAGCTAGACTCCCAGCAACCTAGTGAGACTCTGTTTCAAAGCAAATAAATAAAAAGGGCTGAGGTGTAGCTCAGAGGTAGAATGTCCCTGGGTTCCATCCCCAGTATAACACACACACACACACACACACACACACACACACACACACACACACACACACAGTGTGAGGAGGGGTGGCTCTTACCACTGCATACAGAGGGTGCGGTTACGATCGCATGTGTGTATGGGGATTGAACCCAGGGTGTTCTTCTCCTGAACCACGTCCTCAGCCCTGTTTTATTTTTCACTTTGAAGCAGGTCTTGCTAAGTTTTGCTGAGAAACTTGGCACGTTTCCGTCCCAGCCCCCCACGTACGGGTATTGCAGCATTTGCCACTGTGCGCCTCAGGCTTGCAATTTTTGAAGCACAGAGTGGGTTTCAGGGAGCAGGTGACATCGGACAGACTCAGGGAGGAGACATGGAGAAGATCTGGGAAGAGCTCAGGTCAGGGAACAGCCAAAGCGAAGACCCCGAGACCCCGGAGGGAAGCAGGGCTGGAGGGGGGCGTGGGCAGGAGGGAGGGAGCCGGGAATTGGGTTGGGGGACAAAGGTCACCGAGATACCTCTGGTCCTGGATGAGGGTGAAGCCAGCCTCAGCTACTTAGTGAGGCTCTCAGCAACTTAGTGAGACCCTGTTTCCAAATAAATGAGAAAATAGGTCTGGGAGTATAGCCTGGAGGTAGAAAAGCCCCTGGGATTCACCCCCAGTACCACACACACACACACAAAAAGAAGTGTTCTTTATTTAAAAAATGTCTGAGCCAGGCATGGTGGCACATACCTTTAATTCTAGTACTTGAGAAGCTGAAACAGGAAGATCTCAGGTTCAAGACCAACCTCAGCAATTTAGCAAGGCCCTCAGCAACTTTGTGAAACGCTATTTCAAAAGAAAATATAAAATAGGGCTGGGGGATAGCTCAGAAGTAAAACCTTCCTGGGTTAAATTCTCAGCACCTCAAAAAAAATTTTTAAATAAAACTTTTTTTTTTAAATATTGGTTCACACCATGCATAAATTAGCTATTTATTAAGATTGATCTGTCAATATTCTCTGGAGTTGTGCACTTTATTTATATTTAAAGTACTCAGTTGCAGGTTGGGGATATAGCTCAGTGGTAGTCATGTGGCCCCAGCACTGTAGGGGAAAAAAAAGATCAAATGCAAACCAAGGGAAAATTACATATTCAGAAAATTACAGAAATGTATTTCAGTGCAGCATGTATACCTGCCTACATACGTACTCACCTTCAAGCACACATGTGCCTATAGGAAATAGAAATGCTTTTTTTTTTTTGCAAATTGCTGGTACATTTAAAGTTCAAAGTTGATTGACACATGCTTTCACTTAATGAAGGTAATTACAAAGAATAACAACTCCAAACAGATCTGTTCAGTGTAGCAATCTTGTTCTGCCGTGTAGATTACATCGAAAGCTGTCAGATCGGGCGGTTTTGCCAGCAATCAGCGTAAGCACATTTGTAAGACAAGAAACAGATTAATAGGCATCAACACTTTCCTCTAAACACTTGTTGAAAAGAATAAAAGGGGCTGGCACCGAAGGAAATGATACCACAGTAGAAGCCTTCTCTCTCTCGCCTCCAGAAACTCAGCCCCATGCCGCTCACAGGGAGGACCAAGGCGCACGCCAGAGGCTTGCCACGGCGGCCCTCTGCGAGGAAGAGACGTCGTGAAACCCCTTTTACCAGCCTGACATTTGGGGCCTGTGTTGCTGCTTTGACTAAAAACCTCTACCTTTTGCTCACAGCCCAGAGAGAAGGTTGTTTTCTCTCCCAGAGAGTGAGTGTTTATGGATACCTATAACTGATAAAGATCATGTGGAATTGGGGTCATGGAGCATATGTGTATATTCAGTTCTGAGGATTGAATTGGAGTCACCCCCCCCAACCTTTTTTATACAGAAACGGGGTCTTGCTAAGTTGCTGAGGCTAGCCTCGAACCTGTGATCATCCTCTATCAGCCTCCCAAGTGCTGGGAACGCAGGCCTGCAGCAACATGCCCGGCTTGATGGTGTATTTAGATGTAGGTTGTTACCCGGATCTCATTTGGGAAACACAAATCCATATGGAAGGCGGCTGTGATTACAATTACACCACAGGTGGGTTTAGTCCTGACTTCAAACACCAGGATTCTAAGAGGTTTCCACTGTATTGACTTGTATCCTGCGGAACATGTTGGGTAAATGGATATTATGCCTAAAATCCCAACGAGTGGGTTTTCCTCTTGACTTTTTACTACCACGTATAAACAGCAGGCAGGGTGAAAATGGATGAGTGGGGGGCATTGAAGCAATCAAATTGTATATCCCAGGAACCTTGTTACTCTATCGTAATTGTGGGCCCTTTTATGCCAAAGCTGGTTAGGATTTAGGGTCATGTTTTTTTTATAGCAAGGGGGCATGGAATTATAGCCAGTCAGTTACATGATCTCAGCTCAGTCATTAATGTAACGTGACTGTGTTTGCTTTTGTGTGACACAAGGCATTAGGAGAGACCGCTGAGCTGTCAGATGACGACAAAATAAACAAATAGGGGAAGTGCAAGACAAAGGCTCTGCGGCCACAGGGCTCTCAGGAATATGCAGCTCATATTTGAAAACAAAGGGAAATGTTTCTATGCCATGTTTAGAAGTAGGAAAAATGTAGATTTAAAAATTAACTTTCTCCCATGGAAACCTTGTTTGCACGAGGGAGTAGGTTTACAAGTCTCCAATGCCACTCAGAAAATTGACCTGCTAGTTCTGGGTTAAAACAAAAAAAAAAAAACTTGGGAGTGAGGTGGAGGCTGGACCTATCCCCCCGCCCCTTGGTACTAGGGATTGAACCCAGGGACATTCTACTTCTGACCTACATCCCCAGCGATTTTTATTTATTTTGTAATAGAATCTCACTAACTTGCTGAGGCTGACCTCAAACCTGTGATTCTCCCATCTCAGCCTCCTCGGTGCTGGGATTACAGATGTGTGCCACCACACTGGTTCTCTTGTAATAACACGAGGATGACCTGACAAGGGTTTCTTTTAAAATGTTCCGACTTCTCAGTTCTGTTCATCTCTCTGGCACTACTACAAGGTCTTTCTGAGATGCCTCTAAACTTATTTGAATGTTCTTTTTGACAGTCACGATGGCCCAGGCCTGTAATCCCAGTACTTCTGAGGCTGAGACAGGAGGATCACAAGTTCAACACCAGCTTCAGCAACACACAGGACTTTCGGCAGCCTACAATTAAAAATAGAAGGCCGGGCGTGGTGGAGCACGCTTGTCATCCCAGCGCTGGGGAGGCTGAGACAGGAGGTTCACGAGGTCAGAGCCAGCCTCGGCAATTTAGCGAGGCCCTCTACAACTTAGAACCTGATTCCAAATAAATAAAATTAGGCTGGGGGTGTAACTCAGAGGCAGAATGCCCCTGGGTTTAATCTCCAGTGTTATACAAAATAAAAAAAAAAGAAATAAAATAAAAAGAAATTATGTAAACCGGGTGTGGAGGCGCACACTTGTAATCCCAGTACTTGGGAGGCTGAGACAGGAGGATCTCAGGTAGCCAGCCTCAGCTACTTAGTGAGGCCCTTTGCAACTTAATGAGACCCTATTTCAGAATAAAATATTGGGCTGGGGGTGTGGCTCAGAGGTAGAATTCCCCTGGGTTCAATCCCCAGTACTATAGAGAGAGAGAGAGAGAGAGAGAGAGAGAGAGAGAGAAAGAGAGAGAGAGAGAGAGGTGTGAGATTCCCCACCAAGGAATGTGCGTGGCTTTGCAACCCGGCTAGCTCCCGCGCGCTCTCCCTCCGGTTGGAGCAGAGTGTCCCCCTCTCTTTGCTTCTGGAGAAGGCAGGAGCGAGGAGGGCTCAGCAATACTCAGAACCATAGCTCATCCACGCATCAGACCGGATTCTCAGAGACAGCCACTTCAGAGACAGCCGTTTCTACAGCATCTAAGCAAACACTGGACAGAAATCTCGTGCAGAAGGAGGTGTTATAAAGGCTGCCCGGGAGCATGCTGGGCTGCAAGAGTGAGAAGGCCCAGCGGTGACAGCTGAGAGCAGCCCATCGCCGCCAGTGGCTTCCCTGCTTATCACGACGCCACCCATCAACCCAACCCCGCAGAGCCCACCAGCCTCACTCCATGCCCCAGGACCCTGGACTCTCCCGAAACACTGTCCCGGGAAGGACATTCAGTGCATCACAGAACTTGCTTTTGTTGTTACTGGAAATTGAAGCCTAGGATGTTCTACCTCTAAACTATACTCCAGCGCTATTTTACTTCTTATCTGAAACAGGATCTCAATAAATTGCTGAGTCTTGCTAAACTGCTAAGGCTGGGCTCCAACCTGAGATCCTTCTGTCTCAGCTCCCAAGTACTGGGATTACAGGGGTACACCACTGCCCGTGGCTACAGAATTTGCTTTATTAAAGATATTTAAATGATAGAAGGGGAACTTAAGGAAAAAAGATCACGTTAGCAAACACCCCCGAGTCTTTATAACGCGTGAATCCTTTACCGTTTTGTGAGACATCTGGATGAGGACTTTGCACTTGAAATTTACCGGCGCTCAGTGAGACTTACTACTAGTAGATCCTTATTTTTGATAAGTTGAACTTGACCCAGTGGGGAAATGCATGTGTTTTTCAAGTTCAAAAACTACTCGAAGCCAGGCTTGGTGGGTCGTGCCTGTAATCCCAGTACCTGCCGGCTGAGAAAGGAAAATCGCAGGTTTGATGTCAGCCTCGGGACCTTGGTGAGGCCGGCGTCAATTTAGCAAGACCTAATTCCAAAGAAAAAAATAAAATAGAGCTGGGGATATAGTTCAGAGGTAGAATGCACCTAGATTTAATCCCTAGCACCCCGCCCCCGTCGTCATCCACACACCCCCGAATTTCTCAACTGGGTAGGTACAGTGGCGTACAGCTGTAATCCCAGCCACCGGAGGAGGAAGAAAGATGTCAAGTTCAAGGCCAGCCTGAGCAATTTAGCAAAATTCTGCAAAAAAGAGAGAGAAAAAATAAAAGAAAATGGGCTGGGGATATGGCACACACACACACACACACACACACACACACACACACACACACACAAACAAACAGGGTCTCACTAAGTTGCGGAGGGCCTCCCTAAATTGCTGAGATTGACTTTGAACCTGCCATCCTCCTGCCTCAGCCTCCCAAGTACTGGGATTACAAGCATGCACCACCACGCCCGGCTGTAAATAAAGCTTTATTGAGGCACAGCTGCACTCTCTTTGGTCTTCTCTGTGACTGCTCTTACAATCACAGGCAGAGGCGGTTTTGAGTATTTGCCTCAGGGAGCTCAAGGCGTGCGAATCACAATCTTTACTGCCCCGTACTTCCTGGGAAAAGTTTGTTGATCCTCTTCTGGAAAAACAAAATAAGCCAGGCATCCTAGCACACAACTTAATCCCAGGACCTGGGAGGCTGAGGCCAGAGGATCACAGGAGGGAGGCCAGTTCAGCCACTTGACTCTGTTTTAAAGTAAAAAATAACTACATGCCTATAATCCCAGTACTTGGGAGGTTGAGACAGAAGGGTCGCAGGTTCAAAGCCAGACTCAGCTACTTAGTGAGGCCCTCCGTAATTAAAATAAAGAACAAAAAATAGAGCTGGAAGTGTAAGTCAGAGATAGAAGACCCTGTATTCAATCCCTGGTACCTCAGACAAATAAACAACAAATAAACTTAGAAAGAAAGAAATAGAAATAAAAGAAAAAAATATGCCTTTTTGGCCACAGATTCTCAGAATGCAAGCGCGCAGATGGCTCTGCTGTCTTCTGAGGAGCCGTTTCTCGACGATCCCCTTCGAGCGAGGCTTGATCTGGTTTTATTTCGAGGGATTCTTCAGCACGTGTGGCCGCCCCTTGAAGAATTTTTCCTGCATGTTACTTCAGTAGGGGCACAAAGTCTTCAGTGAGCAAACTATAAATATGTGTTGTGTACCACTGCTTGCACTTTATAAGCTTTGAAAACTCATGGCCAGATCTTACCCAGATCCAGTCATCAGAATGTCTAGGCATGAGGTTTGTATCAATCTTTCCTTCTCTCCCTCCCTCCCTCCCTCCTTCTCTCCCTTCCTTCCTTCCTTCCATCTTTCCTCCCTCCTTTCTTTCTTTCTTTCTTTCGTTCTTTTGTTCTTCAGTACTGAGGATTGAACCCAGAGGCATTCTAACTTCGAGCTACACCCTCAGCCCGATTTTATTATTTGGAAACAAGGTCTTACTAGGTTGATGAGAGTCTCACTACTTGCCGACGCTGTCCTCGAACCTGTGATCCTCCCGGGTCAGCCTCCCAAGTACTAGGATTACAAGTGTGTACCACCACGCCGACCCTAGTAAGTTCTTTATTTCAAAATAAAGAACAAAAAGTCGAGCATGGTGGCGCACGCTTGTAATCCCAGTACTTGGGAGGACGAGACAGCAGGATCCAGGTTCGTGGCCACCCCCAGCTACTTAGTGAGGCCCTCTGCAACTTAGTGAGAGACCCGGTTTCAAAATAAAAAGAATAAATTTTTAAAAAGAATTTAAAAAATTGGGCTGGGAGATAGAATGCCCTTGGATTCAATCTCCAGTACCACAAAATCAAACAAACAAACAAACAAACAAAAACCCAGCTTTAATGCGTTGTGTGGCATATTTTGCAAGCCTTGAGTTTCCTGAGGCAAATACTCAGATCTGCCTCTGCCTGTGATTGTAAGAGCAGTCACAGAGAAGACCTAAGAAAGTGCAGCTGTGCCTCAGTAAAACTTTATTTACAGCCAGCCATGGTGGGGCACACTTGTAATCTCAGTACTTGGGAGACTGAGACAGAAGGACCGCAGGTTCAAGTCCAGCCTCAGCAACCTAGTGAGGCCCTCCACAACTTAGTGAGACCCTGCTTCAGAACAAAAAATAAAATAGGGCTGGGGGTGCAACCGAGAGGTAGAATGCCCCTGGGTTCAATCCTCAATCACCCCCCCAAACACATAATCTATTTACTTGTGGACATTAATGCTTGAATTTCACATGATGAAATATTGTTCTGTTGATATTTGTTCAGCCACCTAAAAATGTAAAAAGAATTCCTAAGTTTTGTTTTGTTTTGCTTTTTGTATGTATGTGTTACTAGGAATTGAACCCAGGGGTCTTCTACCTTGGAGCTATACTCCCAGCCCTTTTAATTTTTTGTTTAGAAACAAGGTCCTGCTGTGTTACTGAAAGGCTTGCTAAGCTGCTGAGATTGGTCTTGAACCTGTGATCCTCCTGTTTCAGCTTCCCAAGTGTTGCGATGATAGGTGTGCATCTGACCATTCCTGGGTTTGGACTTGTGCAAAAGCAGGCAGGGGGCTGGATTCGACCCCAGGCCACTGTTTACCACCAGCCGCTGCAGAAGAATCTATTAAGAAACAGCTATCAGAACAAGCCGGGCGTGGGGGCGCACGCTTGTAATTACAGCTTGGGAGGCTGAGACCGGAGGATGGCACGGGTGCAAAGCCAGCCTCCGCTACTTAGTGAGGCTCTCAGCAACTTAGTGAGACCGTTTCCAAATAAAGGATAAGATAGGTCTGGGAGTGTAGCCCAAAGGTAGATAAGCCCCTGGGTTCCATCCCCAGTACCACACACAAAAAAAAATTAGAAAAGAAAGAAAGAAAGAAAGAAAGAAAGAAAGAAAGAAAGAAAGAAAGAAAGAAAGAAGAAAAGAAATAGCTATCAAAAACAGATAACTGATAATAAATATCACTGATATAGAACAAGGCAGATTTAGTGGGCCTGATTAATTCCTTCTACACCTGCCCTTATAGGAAATTCAGAGCAGAAGAACTTCCCAAACCACCAGGGTACCTGAGATGCCAGGAGTTTCAGGAGGCAGCCAGGTCTCCTTTCAGCTCCTTTCCCACAAGAGAAATTACAAGCTGCAGGAGCCTGCCGTAGGTCAGGACAGGGATGGATCTAACAAGAACTTAATAACTCAATCACAAAACTTGTGGCTATCCTCGGTGGAAGCTGCTTTTACTGTCCTTTGGGTCATAAAAAATACCAGCTCCCCGTTCTCCAGTGAGCGGTTTATAGGCATTGATTTACACAAACACGGGTCTATTAAATATGAGCCCAAAAGATTTGGGGGATTCTGAGACATGAAAACTGGAAGTGGCTGGTGGAGTGAGTCTCTGTCTGTACCGGAGGTCTGGGCAGGTCCTTGGAAATTGACGGAAGCTTTTCCTAAAAAGCCGGGACATGGAAGAGGACAAGATGCTGGTATAACTCAAGATGTTCCCCTGCTTCCTAAGCAGATCTTTTCCAGTTACTGAATGCATCTGTGCTCGTGGACGGGCTTCTACATCACACACGGTATTCAATATGCACAAAAATGCAAACATTAAAGTGAAAAAACTTGGCCGAATTTTCTAAAAACATAGGAAGACCATGGATAAAAGAGATTTATCTTAGGTGGACAAAAAGAAAAAAAGAATGCATTTGAAAGTTTGTTTTTTTTTCTTCTTCTCATCTTTGGAGAAGATAAATGGGAGAGGGAGGTAAGGAGGTGTAAAAAGAGACAGGCTGGCGAGTGGGCCGGGAGGTCTCTTCAGTGACACCCATCGCCCTTTGTGACGTGGCGGCGGTGGCCCGCAGAGACAGCGCACCTGCTCCTCGCCCTGAACCTCGCGAGCGCCGGCCAGCTCTGCCATGGTGGGCGTCGTAAATGTGTTTTATGTCTCGCGTTACTCTCTGCAGCTGCCTCGTGCCCAGGCGGTTACCCTCTCCTAATAGTGCAGAACAAAGACCCATGTCCCACCGGAGCGGCGTGTGAAATTACCCCCTGACCCTCACCTCCGCGATGGGCTTCACTCTAAAAGCTTGCCCCATTCTGTGGGTCGGACCGCAAGCCCCTCCTTGCCGCCACGCTAATACCTCCCCCAGGTCTCACGGGAATTTTCCAATCACGGACACAAAAAATAAAAGCCACAAACCTGACAACAGTCGGAGGAGACTCCAGAACGATTGCTCAGCGCAGGAGCTGCTTCTCATTAGAGCTGAGATTTAGTGCTAAAAGTTGGAACTGGGAACTTCTTGGGAGAGAAGGCAGGTGTCGACGCCCCGCCAGGCTTACCGGTGCCCGAGACCAGGCAGAGCTTGGGCCTCCGGGGGCGTGAGGCCTGAGAGGCCCCGGCCCTCCTTGCTGACTTAGCACGCAGCACCCATCCATCACCACCCACACCCACCTGTCCTCCGGCCTCCACCCGTCTCTCTCCAGCATTAACTTCGTCCCTCAAGGCCCTCTCTCTGTTCTTAGAGCAGATTTTTGGCTTCATCTTGCCCAGGGCCTGGTTGGCCATTTTTACACACCAGCAAGGCAACTTGGTTCAGCTGGCAGGGCGGGAGCCTGGGTGTTCTCTACGAACCTGGTTTCAGTCATTCAAGTTCTCTTGGTTATGTTGTTTCCCTCCCTCCCTAGGAGCCCATGGCCTTGTGCATGCCAGGCAAATGCTCTACCACCGAGCTATACCTCCAATCCATTTAAAAATGTTTATTTTCATGCCAGGCATGGTGGCGCAGGCCTGTAGTCCCAATACTCGGGAGGTCAAGGCAGAAAGATCACAGGTTCAAGATCCGCTTCAGCAACACAGCTACACTTTCAGCAACCTATCAAGACCCTGTTTCAGAAGCTGGGTGCACCCTTGTAATCCCAGTAGTTGGGAGGCTGAGACAGGAGGATCACAGGTTTGAGGCCAGCTTCAGCTACTTCAGGAGGCCCTCCGCAACTTATGGAGATTCTGTTTCAAAATAGAGAAGAAAAAGTAGGGCTGGGGGTGTAGCTGGGAGGTAGAAAGGTCCCCAGCTCAATTCCCAGTGCCACAGGGGGAGAAGAAGAAGAAGAAGGAGGAGGAGGAGGAGGAGGAGGAGGAGGAGGAGGAGGAGGAGGAGGAGAAACCTGTTTCAAAACAAAAATAAAAAAATTTTTAAAAAGCTGGGGATATAGGTTGGAGATAAAAATCCTTCTGGGTTCAATCCCCAGTGCCAAATAAATAACTAAATGATATATTAATTAATTGATCATTATTTTCAGACGGCATCTCACTGAGTTGCCCAGGACGGCCTCAAACGTGTGACTTTCCTGCTTTCACCTCCTATTTTCTGGATCACAGATGTGGACCACAGCACCTTGCTGATTAGGTTGATTCCTGAAATGTTATAAAGAGCATGATTCAGTGTTTTACTTTTATGTGATTTCATAGAAATAAGCCAGCACATTCGGGAAGCATCCCTTTCTAGGTTATGTGACTATATTTTTGTTTTGGAAACATCACCTTCGGTCAGGCAGGTCGCTCTTGAGCACCTGCTGGGACCTGACGCTATTCTGGAAGCAACAGAGAAAGTGGACACCAGAGCGGGGCGCGGCGGGGCGCGCTTGCAATCCCAGTACTTGGGAGGCTGAGACAGGAGCATCACAGGTTCGCAGCCAGCCGCAGCAACTCGTGAGGCTCTCTGTAACTTAGTGAGACCCTGTTTCAAAATAAAGAAAAAAAATCGGGCTGCGAGTGGCGCTCAGAGGTAGAATACCCCTGGGTCCTATCCCCAGTACACACACACACACACACACACACACACACACACACACGACACCAGGATCGCTGCCCTAATGGAGTCCACAGTCTAGGCCGGAGACAGTCAACTAGCAATACACACACATCCTTACACACTCAGCTACACTCCCTGAAGGTGAGAAGGGCGCCACGCGGTTGAAGAGCTGGGAGGCCGCTGTCACCAGCACAAGAGAAGGAAGACGGCCCGGCAGAGCTGTGGGTGGGGCGAGAGGGTGGCCCGGAGCCCCCGCGAGTCCTCGCTGGGTCCTGGGCGTCTAGGGAGCACGGGACCCCCGGGACAGCGTGGAGCCGGCTGCCTGAGGACGGTCGGTGGGGGGCTGCATCGCAGACCATAGGGTCCCGGCGGTCCCCGGGAAAGCAAGCGCTCTCACCTAAGAAAGACCCCTTCTATTTCACTCTTCTTTTCTTTCTTTTCTTGGCATCGGGGCATTCTACTCCAAGCTACACCCCCAGCCCTGTTATTTAGTTATTTATTTAGTGAGTTTTGAAACAGGGTCTCTCTAAGTTGCTGAGGCTGGTCTCAAAACTGTGATCCTTCTGTCTCAGCCTCCCAAGTACTAGGCATAAACCCAGATACTTGGCACGCACCATGGCACCCAGCACTCATCTTTTTTTTTATTTTCTTTATCCTTCAGGCTGTTCATCAAGAGTTTAAAAAAATAGCAGCTAGATTCTTTGGTGAAAACATAAATTAATTTTATTTGGGAAAAGAGTGGTAGAGCATTAAACAAGGAGTTGGTGAGAATTGTCCCTTAAAAGTAAACATCTGAGCCAGGTGTGGTGGTGCACACTTGTAATGCCAGCACTGGGGAGGCTGAAAGAGGAGGACTGCAGTTGAGGCCAGCCTCGGCTACTTAGTGAGGCCTCTGCAACTTGAGACCCTGTTTCAAAATAAAGAATAAAAAATCAGGCTGGGAATATAGCTCAGAGGTAGAATGCCTCTGGGTTCAAGCCCCAGCATCAAACAAACAAACAAACAAACAAACAAACACCTGGCAAGGTGAATATAACCATACAAACAAATCCTACAATTTATTTATTTATTCATTGTGGTACTGGGGGTGGAACCCAGGAGCTTTTCTACCCCCGGGCTATACTCCCAGACCTATTTTATATTTTATTTGGAAACAGGGTCTCACTAAGTTGCTGAGAGCCTCACTACGTAGCTGAGGCTGGCTTCGAACCTGTGCGATCCTCCTGTCTCAGCCTCCCAAGCGCGGGGATTACAAACGTGCGCCACCACACCAGGCTCGAATCTTACAATTTAAAGGAGAAATATCATATGATATATTTTTTTCAAGCTATTTTTTGAAAATTGGCTCTGGGGCCACAGAAGTCTAACTTCAAATGTTCACCTACTCTTTATAGCTCCACGATCTTCGACAAGTTACGGAACTTCTCTCTGACTGTTTCTTCACCTGTAAATAAACAGTAACGACAGGATCCTTCATACCTGGCTGGAGTGAGGGTCTGATGAAGTAAAGCCCTTAGAACAGCGGCACAAAGGGACAGCTCAGTACGCAAAGGCTTTGCCATCATTACTACTTGAGTGAAGTTTTCTGTTTTTTCTTTCTTTCTTTTCTTTTCTTTTCTTTTCTTTTCTTTCTTTCCTCTTCTTTTTTTTTTCTTTTTTTTTTTTTTTTTTTTTTTTTGCCGTACTAGGGATGGAACCCCGGGGCATTCTACCTACAAACTACACCCCCAGCCCTATTTTTTATTCTTTACTTTGAAATCGGATCTCACTAAGTTGTGGGGGGCCTCACTAAATAGCTGAGGCTTTCCGCAAACCACGATCCTCCTGTCTCAGCCTCCCAAATGCTGTGAAATTTTCTTTTCTTTTTTATTTTTTTATTTATTTTGCAGGTCTGGGGATGGAACCCAAGGGCATTTGACCTCCGAGCTACACCCCCTGCCCTATGTTTTATTCTTTTATTTTGAAACCAGGTCTCACTGAGTTGACGAGGGCCTCACTAAGCTGAGGCTGTCCGCGAACCGTGATCTTCCAGTCTCAGCTTCCTGAATGCTGGGATTACAAGCACGTGCTGCCGCGCCCCGCTGAAGTTTTCTTCTGAGGTATCATCCCCATCCATATCTACTGAAATGACAATATTTGGTTCTCTGAAAAAACATAGAGATATAAGTTTAAAACCCAAACATGGCCTGGCTTCCAACCTTAGGGTCACTTCAGGATAAAAAATGCCAGAAGAGCTGGGCATGGTGGCCCATGCCTCTAATCCTAGTTCTTGTTCTTGGGAGGCTGAGACAGGAGGAGCGCAGGTTGGAGGTCAGCCTCAGCAACTTAGCAAGACTCTGGTTTTTGTTTTGTTCGTGTGTGTGTGTGTGTGTGTGTGTGTGTGTGTGTGTGTGTGGTCCTGGAGATTAAACCAGGGACATTCTACCTCTGAGCTATACCCCAGCTCTATTTTTTACTTTTTATTTTGAAACAGAGTCTCACTAGTTGTGGAGGGCCTCACTAAATGGCTGAGGCTGGCTGTGAACCTGCGAGACTCTTTTCTCAGCCTCCCAAGTACTAGATGACACGCATATTCCACCATGCCCAGCTAGGACCTTGTTTTGAAAAAATAAAATAGGGCTGGGGATGTAGCTTGGAGGTAGATGCTCCTGGGTTCAAGCCCCAGAGCCAAACAAAACAAAAACCTGCCGGAAATGCCCAATTAGCTTTCAGAGTCTCTGGGAGACTCTGAATGAATGTCATTTGTTTTTTCTTTTTTCTTTTCAACCAGGAAAAAAAAAAGAGTATTTATATCAGTCACCTCAATTAAACGCAGCTCCAAGTGTACATGAAAAACTGAGGATGGGAACCAGGTTTACAGGGCACTCAGAAAACGACTCAGAAAACCTTTCTAGCCTGGAGTGTGCACATTTGCTGTTCACAAAACATAATAACTACGTTATTTCTCTTGGTCTCTGGGTATAAAAAAACATATAAAATGTCATGAGAGAACATTTCACGAATTCTTAGAGATATTTATTTTCACAGTGTTAAGAACAACAACAACAAAAAGGTATTTTTAGGCTGCTCCTTACACTCCTCTTCAGTTCCCCATTTAGTATTTGAAGTTAAAAAAAAAATCAGAAGACTCTTAAGGCTCTGGAGTGTGTCACCATATCCCTGTGCGGGACTGCCATCTAGTGGTCAATGCGGGCATTACAGCAGATGGCTAGATTTCCTTTGTCCCGCAAATTCTAGGTTTCATTTAGCAAACCTTATTACCATTGATTATACTTACTGACCATAGCTTCCAGGACCACAAACACATCCCACCTCAGCATAAGAAATACAAGTAGGACATAATAAAACCATAAATCTCTGGATTAATGAATTTTGTATTATTAATGTTTGGATAAATGATCTTTAGGTGGACAGAAAATCCAGCCATTTAATATGTAAACAGTGGAAGGAGAAGCACAAATTCGTTATTTTGAGACCTGGATGGGGAAACACATATTGTGGAAATTTCATATCTGTGTTAGGGGGAACACAGGGGAATGAACCCAGGGGCATTCTACCTCTGAGCTAAACCCTCAGCCTATTTTATTTTATTTTTATTTTTATTTTTATTTTTTTGTCTTGAAACAAAGTCTTTCTAGGTTGCCGAGAGTCTCGCTAAGTGGTGGAGGCTGGCTTCGAACCTGCAATACTCCTGTCTCAGCTTCCTGAGTACCGGAGTTATAGACGTGCGCCACCACGCCTGGCTTTCCATATCTTAACAGTAATAGAAACCAGTGTGGAAGACATACTCCAGGACGAGCGCATCATGGGCCCTCTTCCACCTGCATGTAAATCACCGTGGGCTTTACACGAATTTGCACACACAGTCTCCGCGGGGTGCCGCACACCGCCTGGCAGCTCACACTGCCAACGCTCACACGCTAGCCAGTGTGTGAATTCTTAGAGATATCAACCGCACTGCCCGAAGCAGACAGGCCTGCACTGCTGTGGACGCGCCTTCTCAGCCACAGCTAATGGCTGCCACCTACTAGCCGCTCAATAGATGTTCATGAGGGCGTGACCACTCGGCTAGATGAACTGGTGCCGGAGCAGAAGCCGCCAGCGCGCACCAATACCTATGCTCCTCTCTTCTTCCTGGGCACACTGCTTGCTAGGAGTTTTCTAGTTTCCTTTGCAAATATGCATGGTCACGGGATTGAATTCCAACCTTTAGAAGTAGCCTGTCCAAATCTAGCCTAGTAGAGCCCTCCGTGGCCGGGCGTGGTGGCGCACGCTTGTAATCCCAACATTTGGGAGGCTGAGACAGGAGGATCTTAGGTTTGTGGCTAGCCTCAGCAGATTAATGAGGTCCTCAGCAATTTAGTGAGACCTCATTTCTCTTTCTTTTTTCTTTCTTTCTTTCTTTCTTTCTTTCTTTCTTTCTTTCTTTCTATTTCTTTTTGTCTCCCCCCCACCCCCCCGGTACTGGGGGCTGACCCCAGGAGCATTCTACCTCCAAGCTACACCCCAGCCCAATTTTTTATTTTTTGTTTTAAAACAAAGTCTCACTCGGCGTGGTGGCACACACTTGTAACCCAGCACTTGGGAGGCTGAGACAGGAGGATCGTGCAGGTTCAAAACCAGCCTCAGCAACTTAGTGAGACCCTGTTTCCAAATAAATATAAAATAGGTCTGGGAGTATAGCCCAGAGGTAGAAGGCCGCTGGGTCCATTCCCAGTACCACAAAAGCTAAATAAATAAATGAATAATTAATTAATTAAAATCAAATTAAAAAGGACTGGAAATGTAGCTCAGAAGTAGAATGCCAGCCCAGCATGGTGGTGGATCATTTATCCAAATATAAATAATACAAAATTCATTAATCCAGTGGTTTATGGTTTTTATTATGGCCTACCTATATTTTTTATGCTTGGGGAGATGTGTTTGTGGTCCTGGAAGCTACCATTAGTATAATCAAAATTGAGGCCCTCCACAACTTAGCGGAATCATGTTTCAAAATAAAGAATAATAAAAAAATAGGATTGGGAGCTAGGCGTGGTGACACAGGCTTGTAATTCTAGCATCTGGGAGGCTGAGACAGGAGGATCGCGGTTCACGGACAGCCTAAGCTACTTAGTGAGGCCCTTTGCAACTCAGTGAGACCCTGTTTCAAAATAAAGAATAAAAAATAGGGCTGAGGATGTAGCTCTGAGGTAGAATGCTCCTGGGTTCCATCCCCAGTACTGGAAAAAAAAAAAAAAAAAAAAAAAAAGGACTGGGAATGGGGTAGTTGGGGATGGGCTAGTTCGGAGGTAGAATACCCTTGGGTTCCATCCCAATATTGAAAAAATAAAATTAAAAAAGAGAAGAAAGAGAAAGAAGAGAAAAGAACTAGAATACCTGTCCCTGGGTTCAACCCCCAGCACCACACACTAAAGAAAAAAAAAAACTATAGATGTATTTGTACAATTAGTTCGCATCATCATTGGACAGTCTTTATAAAATCAGAGCAAATTTAAAGGGAGCACTCTCTCTCTCTCTTGCCCTCTCCATCTCTCTTCCAGAAACTTCCACTGAAGCTGAGTCAGCCCAAAAAAGAAAGAAGTTCCACCCAGGTGGCCAAACACGAAGAAGAGGTCTCCATCAGTGTTTAGTTTGGCCTGGAATGCTGCCATAATAGAGACCTAAGTCTACTCTTCAATACTTCTATTTTTAAGAGCCCTAGCTTCTGGTCCTGACTCAGCTAGAGAGTCAGGCTTGACTCTTTGGAGAGAGCGCCACACCAGCCGGGGGATGGAGAGGGCGCCAGCGAAGGCTCAGACTCGGAGCGCCCGCTGCCCAGGAGACAGCGTGGCCGTTCTCTCCCAGTGCAATGTATTCCCAAGTCCAGCCACTTTGACTCTTTAGCACACGTGAGCATGTAATTTCTACTTACAATATTGCGCACTTAGCTCTAGAAGGTTTTAAGGCTTCTACTAATTTTTCCCACTTTCTAACTGTTTGGACAAGAAAATACACACTACTGAATACTAGTCACCTAAGAGTTTTAGTATCTGCCTCTAATTTTCCTCTCTGTCACCTGCAGGGACTTTTAGAGTCCTTTGCCAATTCCTGTCAAAGCACCTAAGAAAGGAAGCAGAGACATTTATGGCCGAGTACTTTGTTTCCATTTGCATAAGGGCATATATATATATATATATATATATATATATATATACACACACACACACACACACACATATATATATGTGTATATATATGAATTCTATTTATTTTTAAAATCACTAATCAGTGGAGGGAGGGAGAGAATGAAAAACTATTATTATTATTAATTTTTTTTGTGTGGTACTAGTGATGGAACCCAGGGGCATTCTACCTCCGAGCTACACCCCCAGCCCTGTTTTTTATTCTTTATTTTGCAACAGGGCCTCACTAAGTGCAGAGGACCTCACGCAATGGCTGAGGCTGGCTTTGGTGAACCCGGATCCCCCCGTCTCAGCCTCCCGAATGCTGGGGTTACAAGCGCGCCACCACGCCCGGAGGAGACTCTGATCATCGCATTCTCGTTCACAGACTTTGGTCGCCGTGAGAGTCGCCGTGATTCACACAGCACACGTGCGGCGCCATGGCAGCGCTTCCTTCATATACTGTCCCGTCCTCGCCCCGCCCTCCGCTCTCTGCTCTCTCCCCTTCATCTGAAGCCGCTCTTGGTTCCTGATTTTCTCTCTTGTTGCCACGTCCGAGAGGGAACCTACGGCCCTTGACTTTCTGAGACGGGCTGGTCTCACGTCGGTTAACAGTCTCCGTCCCTTTTCATCCCTGCAGTGACAGTCTTGCTCCTCTTTACGGCTGAGTACCATTCCATTGCGTGTGTATTCGCCGCATTTCTAATCCATTCATCTGTTCACGGACGCCCACTGTTACGTGGTTTTTGAGACAGGTTTTCACTATGTTGCCCAGAATGACCTCAAATTCATGATTCTCCTGCCTCCGATTTTTAAGAAGCTGGGAGTATGGGTGTGTGTCACCACGCCCAGCTTAAACAATTTTTTTTTACAAAATAAAACTATAAGTAGTTAATTAACACATGGGAAAATATATGGCTTCACTAATTATTTAAACACTAAAGCCGGGCATAGTGGTACATGCTTGTAATCCCAGTACTTGGGAGGCTGAGAGAGGAGGGTCACAGGTTTAAGCAAAATTAGTGAGACTCTTATCAACCTAGTGAGACTTGTTTCAAAATAAAACTAAAATAGGGCTGAGGGGTGTAGCTCAGAAGTAGAATTGCCCCTGGGTTCAATTCCCAAAATCAAAAAAATTAAATAAAAAACACTGAAGTCAAAAGTAAAATGTCATTTTTCACCTATCAAATGACCTACAATTTTTAAAATAATAGTAGCCAGCCAAGTAGAGTGGCACATATTTGTAATCCCAGTACTTGGGAGGCTGAGACGGAAGGATCACAAGTTCAAGGCCAGTCTCAGCTCCTTAGTAATGTCCTCTGCAACTTAGGGAGACCCTATTTCAAAATAAAAAATAAAAAATAAGGCTGGGAGCAGAGCTCAGAAGTAGAATGCCCCTTAATTCCAAAATAATAATAAATAATAATAATAATAGTCAATGCTAGAAAGCTATGTTGAGATGAATATTTTCATATACTGGTGGCGGATGTATAATTTTTCAATATCTATTAGACTTCTTAATAAATTTTATACCTTTGGATATTATAATCCTACTTCTATCAATATGTCCTGAAAATAGCCGGGCGTGGTAGAGAACACTTGTAATCCCCGCGCTTGGGAGGCGGGGACAGGAGGATCGCGCTGGTTCGAAGCTCTGGCTTAGGAGACCCTGTTTCCAAATAAAAATGTAAAAATAGGTCTGGGAGTATAGCCCGGAGGTAGAAGGGCTTCCAGGAATCCTAGTACCACAAAATTAAATAAAATAAAATAAAGCCGGGTGTGGTGACACACGTTTGTAATCCCCGCGTTTGGGAGGTGGAGACAGGAGGATCGCGCTGGTTAGGAGCCAGCCTCGCTGGTTTAAGAGACCCTGTTTCCACATAAAAAAGTTAAAAAATGGGTCTGGGAGTTAGCCCGTGGGAGTGTATCCCAGAGGCAGAAGGGTTTCCAGGAACCCCAGTACCACCAAAAAATAAATAATAAATAATAAACGTCATGGTTTAGAAGAACATTGACAACAGCCAGGCATGGTGGCGAACGCTGGTAATCCCAGTACTTGGGAGGCTAAGACAGGAGGATCGCAGGTTCATGGCCAGCCTCAGCTACTTAGTGAGGCCCTCTGCGACTTTGTGAGATCTTGTTTCAAAGTAAGATTAAAAAATAGGGCTGGGGCTGTAGCTCAGAGGTAGAATGCCCCTGGGTTCAATCCCTAGTGCCACACACACACACACAAAAAAAAAAGCATTGAAGCTGGACATAGGGCATATCCCAGCACTTGGGAGGCTGAGACAGGAGGATTGCAAGTGGGAGGCCAGCCTTTGAAATTTAGTGAGATAATTTTAATTAAAATTTAAAAAAAATGAGCCGGGCGTGGTGGTGCACACTTGTAATGCAAGTACTTAGGCTGAGACAGGAGGATCACAGGTTCATGGCCAGCCTCAGCTACTTAATGAGGACTCTGCAACTTAGTGAGACCTTGTTTCAAAATAAAGAATAAAAAAATAGGGCTGGGGATGTAGCTCAGAGATAGAAAGCCCCTGGGTTCCATCTCCAGTACTGCAAAAAAATTAAAAAAGAAAGAAAGAAGGAAAGATCACAGGTTTGAAGCCAGCCTCATCAACATAGAGAGGCTCTCAGCAACCTAGGGAGACCCTATTTCCAAATAAGAAATAAAATTGGAATAGGGGTGTACCTTGGGAGTAGAATGCCTCTGGGTTCAATCCCTAGTACCAGAAAAAGAAAAAAAGGGCTGGTGGCGCCGTTCAGCGGTAGAGGGCCCTTGGGTTCTTCTCCAGTACTGCTCCTCCGCCGTACAGATATCTGGGCATGGTGGTGCATGCCTGTGATCCCAGTACTAGGGAGGTTGAGACAGGAGAATCACAGGTTCAAAACCAGACACAGCAACTTAGCAAGACTCTTGGCAGCCTAGTGAGACCCTGTTTCAAAACAAATAATAAAGGGGCTGGGGGCATACTCAGAGGTAGAATGCCCCTGGGCACAAAAAAGAAGGAGGAAAGGCAGGCAGGCAGGCAGGCAGGCAGGCAGGCAGGCTCACTAAATTGCCGAGACTGTGGTGGAAGCGGCAATCCTCCTATCTCAGCCTCCCGAGTACTGTGATTCCAGGCATGCATCACCATGCCAGCCGCCTATTCTTGATTCTTTAAAATGCATGAAGTGGCGCACGCTTGTAATCCCCGCGCTTGGGAGGCAGAGACAGGAGGATCGCGCAGGTTCGAAGCCAGCCGCGTGTTCTGGCTTAGGAGACCCTGTTTCCAAAATAAAAATGTAAAAATAGGTCTGGGAGTGTAGCCCGAAGGTAAAAGGGCTTCCAGGAATCCCAATACCCCCCCCCCCCAAAAAATGCATGAAATTGGAATCACGAGAGGGAAAAAGATAGAAGAGAAAGACTCGGAGATGACAAGAACCTAGTCGGCTGCTTGCTGCGGGTGCGGTCGCAGACAGAGCCGAGTGTCGAGGTCGGGCAGGTCCTACCGCATGCGGGCTGCCTCGCCCAGCTACTTCCGCAGACAGGTTGATTCTGTTTTCAGTAAACAGCACGACACACTAGCTTCCTACTCCCTCCAACGTGAACCTGTGTTTGCCTCAACACATTCCATTTCCTTCGAGCTTCCAAAGCATCTCGTGAGATGCAGACGCTTGTATTACTCCCCCATGCATATTAAATGACATGTTAGCCGGGCATGGTGGCGCACGCTTGTAATCCCAGTACTTGGGCGGCTGAGACAGGAGGATCGCAGGTTTGTGGCCAGCCTCAGTTACTTAGTGAGGTCCTCTGCAACTCAGTGAGACCCTGTTTCAAAAGAAAGAATAAAAAAAATAGGGTAGAATGTTCTATCCCCAGTACTGCAAATAAAATGACATATTATTTTATACTATACACATATTACTATATACAAATAAAATGGCATATTACCCATTGAAGTATTATTTGTAATGGCAAAAAAACTGAAAACCTAAACAGCAATTAATAGGGATGAACAATGGGATAAGCCAGGTGTGATGGTTCATGCCTGTAACTCCAGTACCTGAGAGGATGAGACAGGAGGATCGCAGGTTCAAGGCCAGCCTAAGCCACATACGGAGATTGTTAACAACCTAAGATCCTATTTCTAAACAAAAAAATAAAAATGGCCGGCAGTGTAGCTCAAAAGTAGAATGCTCCTGGGCCCAATCCCCAGTACCACCAAAAGAAAACAAAAACAATAGTAATAGCAACAACAACAACAAAATAAGATACTCATAAAACTAAATGGAAAATCTCTTTGTGAACTGCCTTTGAAATGGGTTCCAAAATATCCTTATTTGAACAAGACAAAGGAAGAAGAGAGTATATAAGAATGAATAGGCTATTATACTTAAAAGGTGAAAAAATATGTATTGGAATATAAAAGCATAAATATCTATGAAAGATCACATAAGAAACTGATAAAACTGGAGGACTGGGATGGGAAAAAGACTTTCTTCTTATTTATTTATTTATTTATTTATTTATTTATTTTTTGCCGTACTGAGGAATGAACCCAGAAGCATTCTTCCCCTGAACTACACCCCCAGCCCTATTTTTTATTCTTTCTTTTGAAACCGGGTCTCACTGAGTTGCAGAGGGCCTCACTAAGTAGCTGAGGCTGTCCTCGAACCTGTGATCCTCAGGTCTCAGCCTCCCGTATGCTGGGATTACAAGCGTGCGCCACCACGCTGGGCTTGGGAAGACTTTCTATTACCCAGCTTCTCGTGCTTTTTGGATCCTGACCTAGATAAATGTGTTATATTTCCAGGAAGTAAATAAAATTGAAATCTCTTAGCCAGACATTGCACACCTGCCATACCAGCACATGAGAGGCTGAGACAGGAGGATCAAGGGCAGCCTCAGTGATTGCTCGAGAGCCTCAGCAACCTAGGGAGACCCTACTTCAAAATTTAAAAAATAAATAAATAAAGGGCTGAGGGTGTAGCTCGGAGGCAGGATGCCGCTGGTTCCCTCCCCGGTAACCCTTAGCAGTGGTGGTTGTGAATGGGGTTCGGCTGCCTGGTGTGTGAGTGATTTGCACAGCTCTGGTCCTGCTAGAAGCTTGAAGCAGAACTAGTAGAGCTGAGTGTCAGTGAGAGGAGAGGCCCAACAGGACCCCTTGGGGGCCATGCTGGCCACTCTCAGGCGGGGCCGGGGTGCCGCCCTCAAGCTGAGTTCTGCTCTGCTTCCAGCCCCTCTGGACGCTTGAGTGTTTCTTGTGTCATGAATTATTTCAGTCTTATTTTGTTTTTTTTTTTTTTTGCATCCCTGTTACAACTTGACCTGACTAATTTGTACTTCAAAAAGGAATGTAGTAGATGGGTTTGTAAGCATGAACCCCAGGAAGAGTCTCAGCGGGGCTGAGAACAGGAGGAGGGAGGAAAACAGAAACCTCAGGGCAAAGCCCTGGCTTGAGACTCCGCACCCACGGTCGGGGGAGGCAGAGCACAGCGGTGGGGGCACCATCACCTGGCATTTTGTGACCGAGTGGTGGCCGCTGGCACGGCTTAATGTCTCGGCCGGCTTCTTGTCTAGAGTGCCCTCAAGCCACCGCTCAGTCTTCAGACTTCAAGAACAACTGAGCCAGGCGTGGTGGGGCATGCCTGTCATCCAGTACTTGGGAGGCTGAGACAGAAGGATGGCAGGTTTGTGGCCAGCCTCAGCTACTTAGTGAGGCCCCCCGCAACTTAGCGAGACACTGTTTCCAAATAAAAATAGGCGTGGGAGCCAGGCGTGGTGGCGCACGCTTGTAATCCCTGCGATTGGGAGGCTGAGACAGGAGGATCGCACAGGTTGGAAGCCAGCCTCAGCAACTTAGTGAGACCCTGTTTCCAAATAAAGTATAAAATAGGTCTGGGAGTAGAGCCCAGAGGTAGAAAAGCCCCTGGGTCCCACCCCCAGTACCACACACACACAAAAAGGCTTGTGGTGTAGCCCTGAGGTAGCAGGCTCCTGGATTCCATTACACACACACACACAGAGAAAAACTAAATTAACTAGGGTGTTTTATTCTCTTCTAGTGACGGATAGAAAGAATCCCATCAGTGTGAGGAATGGTCCATTAGAGGGTATACTAAAATACGCCCAATTTTTAGTAGGAGTTTTGCTGACACTTCGTTTTCAGCCAGGTCACCGGCCCTTTTACATGACCAATGAAAATTAATATTCTGCAGGCTGACTTGCAAGGCCCCAAGTACCAAAGGAAAACCTACTTACGTGCTTCCACATGAAGACATTTGCTTTATATTTGATTTTGGTGGTAGCAATTGAACCCAGGAGCATTCAACCTCTGAACTATACCCCAGCTCTTTTTGTTTTGAATAGGGCCTCAGTAAGTTGTGGGCGTTGGCCTGGAGCCTGTGATCTCCCTGTCACATCCTCCCAAGTACTAGCGCGCACCACCAGGCCCGGCTGAGATGAGGACATTTAAATTATTTAGGAAAACAAAAAACAAAAAAACAGTGACACAGGAAAGGGTTTATGAAATATAAACGATAAAATGCTAATTAGCAAAGCAAGATGTAGCATGATACCAAACAACTGTGTGTGTGTTGTGTACAAAAAAGACTCGAAAGAAAATTGTCTTTATTTCTCTTCACTAAGGACTACTGGTGATATTTGTTTTTTTTTTTCCTTTAAATTTTCTATGTTTCTCTTTTAAAAATGAACTTTAAAAATATTTTATAATCACATGCAAAATCTAATTTTTAGAGAGACTTATTTGCATCCAGTAAGGCATGAAGGAGGGGCAATAAGATTTGGCAAGATTGGCAGCGCTTTCGGAGGGCTGAAACAAAAATCGCTGATTTCCTCCACCACAGCTCTCCCCTGCGTGCCCGGGAATTAAAGGTCCCCTGTGCTTTCGACAACAGTTTTTTTTTTTTTTTTTTTTTAGAATTCACTGCAGGGATTTTGCCAGCGAGACCTTGGGTCATCTGCTTGCTTGAACCCAACCTTCAAGGGAACGCGTGCGCGCGCGCATGCGCATGTGCGTGCACCTGCACACTGGAGGGATGCCATGCTCTTCACCAGGAAAGGAGGTCCCCGGGCAGTTTTTGCAACCGGATCCCTCTCAATTGATCCAGACCTGTTGGGGCGACCATTAAGAGAATCAAATTGGTGAATAATAAACAGCATATTTACGCAGCCCTGCTTTTCCCCCAAAGACCGTAAAGTGCTTTGTAAACTAATAGATAAATTACATATTGGGGACACACCCTCCACTGCTGAAATGCTGCTTCTTTTGGGGGAAAGTGACAGCTGTTAAATGGTGCACGAAAACCATGTGCCCAGGGAGCCCGGAGCCTCCTTTTTCTGGGGGAGGGGTCTGGGGATTGGACCCAGTGTCGTTCTACCCCTGAGCTAAGTCTCCAGCCTCCTCCTCATTTTTTTCTTTTAGCATGAAACAGGGTCTCACTAAGTTTCTGAGAGTCTCACAAAGGTGCTGAGGCTGGTCTCCAACCTGAGAGCCTCCTGTCTCAGCCTCCCAAGTACAGGAATTAAAGGCATGGCCATCCGGAGCTTCCTTTGAAATTAATCTTAGCAAAGGAATGCAGATGAAACCCCGCTGAAGGAAGAAAGAGAGGAAAAGAAAGGAAAAAAGAAAGAAAAAGGCTGAAAAAAAAAAAACTGAAAAGAAAGGAAAGGCCCAAGAGCCCACCCCTGAGCACCTAGGAGTGGAAAGGGCAGAGCTGGGCTCTTCTGGAAAGAGCCAGAAACCCACCCACCTGCTGCGTCAAGGAAGGCATGTCAGGTGGGATGCGCGGGAGCAGAGTGCTTGCATGCCACGTGCAAGGCCCTGAGCCCCAGCCCCAGCCCCCAAATAAATAAATAAGGCGGGTGTCTTCTTGGTCAACTGACAGCACTGTTATTGGGAAAGACACCTGCTATAGTTAGATGGGGGGGTGTCTGGGGATGGAACCCAGGGGCATTCGACCTCTGAGCTACACCCCTGCCCAATTTTTTTATTCTTTATTTTGAAACAGGGTCTCACTGAGTTGCAGAGGGCCGCACTAAATAGCTGAGGCTGTCTGTGAACTGCAATCCTCCAGTGTCAGCCTCCCAAATGCTGGGATTACAAGCATGCGCCACCACCCTGCCTGGCTAGATTTTTTTTTTTTTTATGGTACTGGGGATGAAACCCAGGGGCTTTCTACCTCCAGGCTACACTCCCAGACCTATTTTATATTTAATTTGAAACAAGGTCTCACTAAGTTGCTGAGAGCCTCACTAAGCTGCTGAGGCTGGCTTTGAACCTGCACAATCCTCCTGTCTCAGCCTCCCAAGTGCTGGGATTGCAAGCGTGCACCACCACGCCAGGCTAGTTAGATATTTAGAATGTCCCCTGAAGAGCTCATTTACTGATGCTTGGAGTGGATGTCATTAGACACGAGGGTTATGGTCTCATCAGTATGCAGAATGGATTTATTTGCATCCAATAAGGCACGCCTGGTGGAATTTTCTTTTCTTTTTTCTTTTTTTTTTTTTTTTTTGGTAGTACTGGGGTTCCTGGAAGCCCTTCTACCTCCGGGCTACACTCCCAGACCTATTTTTACATTTTTATTTGGAAACAGGGTCTCCTAAGCCAGCACGCGCGGCTGGCTTTGAACCTGTGCGATCCTCCTGTCTCTGCCTCCCAAGCGCGGGGATTACAAGCGTGCGCCACCACGCCCGGCTGGAATTTTCTTTTAAAAAAGTTGTTAAAGGGGAATGAGGCCCAGCATGGTGGCGCGAGCCTGTAATCCCCATACTTGGGAGGCTGAGGCAAGAGGATCGCAAGTTTGAGGACAGACTCAGCTACTTAGCTAGACTCTCAGCCATCTAACAAGACGAGGGACTAGAAGGAGACGCGTCCAGTGTTGTCTGAACTGCGGAAATCAAGGAGGGTGTTACAGAAAATGGACGTTATTTTTCTACTGTAATAGGTTTCTGGGATGCACACACGTTATAACCAGCATAACACAGTGGGCTGCCTTGTCTCCTCTGGTGACACGCAGGCTTTGTCTCAAGTGCTCAGGCTCTGCAAGAAACTAGATATGAAACAACTTGACCCATTCAAAGAGGAGAAATAATTAAAAGTCTAAGAAAAAACACCGTCTAAAGATATAATCATGAAAGGACCCACTCAAGGCGCTATCCAGAGGAATTCTTTAAGAAAAAAAGAAAAGCTCACGCTATAAATTTTCTTCGGGGCTGCAAAGCATACGATCATCCAGGTCGTCAGTGGACGTGGGAGGTTAACGGGAAAGAGTTCCCTGGACCAAAATAAGAGCGAGGTTATTCTGAATATTATTGCTTATAACAGCCCCACCTAGGGAGCCCTCGCTGTGCACCTCGCCTCTTACAATCCCCACCCTTCTTTTAGTACTAGGGTTTGAGCCCAGTATAGCTTACGTCTGAGCTATACCTCTGCCCCTATTTTTATTTTGGAATCTCATAAAATTTCTGAGGGCCCTGCTAAGGTTAGCCTTGAACCGGTGATTCTCCTGTTTTATCCTCCCAAGTACTGGGATTATAGGCGTGTGCCACTGCACCTGGCTACAAACCTTTGATGTAATCCTGGCCTCTTACATGTGACCCTAGACCAGCGGTATTATCACCTGGGAGCTTGTTAGAAAAGCAGGCTCAGGTCCTGCCCAGAACTGCAAGTCAGAATACTGCTGGGCACAGTGGTGCATGCCTGCAATTCCAGGACTGGGGAGGCTGAGGCAGGAAGACCACAGGTTCAAGACCAGCCTCAGAGACACAGCGAGACTCTAGGCAACCAATCCAAGACTGTTTCAAATTTTAAAAGAGGGCTGGAGAGCCAGCATGGTGGCACACACTTGTAATCCCAGCATTTGGGAGGCTGAGACAGGAGGATCACGGTTCGCAGACAGCCTCAGCTACCTAATGAGGCCCTTTGCAACTCAGTGAAACCCTATTTCAAAATAAAGAATAGTGCTGGGCGTGGTGGCGCCCGCTTGTAATCCCCGCGCTTGGGAGGCAGAGACAGGAGGATTGCGCAGGTTCAAAGCTAGCCCCGCGCGCTGGCTTAGGAGACCCTGTTTCCAAATAAAAATGCAAAAATAGGTCTGGGAGTGTAGCCCAGAGGTAGAAGGGCTTCCAGGAACCCCAGTACCACCAAAATAAATAAAGAAAGAAAGAAAGAAATAAAGAATAGAAAGTAGGAGCCGGACGTGGTGGTGCATGCCTGTAATCCAAGCATTTGGGAGGCTGAGACCAGGGGATTGTGGTTTGCAACAGACTCGGCTACTTAATGAGGCCCTCCATAACTTAGTGAGACCCTGTTTCAAAATAAAGAATAAAAAATAGAGCAGGGGGGTGTAGCTCAGAGGTTGAATGCCCCTGGGTTCTATCCCCAGTACAGAAAAAATAATAATAATAACTTTTAAAAAGGGCTGGAGATGTCGCTCGGAGGCAGAATGCCCCTGGGTTTCATCTCCAGCAGGCACAGATCTCTTGAAGTTGCCCCAAAGCACTTAAGCAATGTCATCTCAGGTGATCCTGGATCTTCCAGGAACCCAGAGGGCACAGAAATTGCCCAATAATCCTGCAGAAAGACATGGACCTAGGACCAATGTCAGGTCACCGCCTTCCTTTCATCTAGGGACTTTAGATCACACTGTTTCCCTGACCTGGCCAGGGGCAGACACAGCACGGAGGCAGACTGGGTGGGATGGAGAGAGGAGACCCCGACACCCACATGCAGCAGGGGCTTCACTGCCCGCCAGCCAGTGCTGGGAAGAAGCCAGCGCTGCTCTGCGGCTCCCCATCCGTGTGGGCAAGCGGAGGCCAGCCTCCTCCCTGCAGGCAGCTGAAGTACTTAGCTCCAAGTCACTCCCCTCAGCCCAGCTCCAAGCCTGCAGCTGCGGAAACATCTGCTAACTCACTCTGCAGAGCTGCCCAGGGCCCGCTCTACTAACTGCTCAGGTCCTGTTAGCAACACGTGGGCTCCAAAGCACGAGAGCAAGAAAGACGCTGGAGCATCTAGGACCTTCTGAGAGCTGCGGGCTGCCTGGCAGGCCCTGGGTGCTGGAGCCAGCCGGCAAAAGTACATACGGGTTCTGAAGAGAGGTGTGAGGATAAAGAATTTATCTCTAAGAATTTGATTTTAATGTGGGGGAGCTGCCAGCCTACTTTCTCTACTGGCCGACCCCTGTTCTTGGGTCAGTATTTCCTACTGGTCGACGACTACGCCTGGGTCAGTATTCTCTATTGCTCTGACGCTGGGTTTGTTTTTCCAGAGGTATTTATACAGTCACAGGTCAATCAATATCCTTGTGCTACCACCACCAGAATACAATAGAGACCAATACAAAACATAAATGTTATAGATAGGTTAATCAGTACCCTCGTGCCATCACCAAACCTTGTTGACTCTGGGAGGACAGTCAGCTGAATCAGAGACATTAATCTAGGGGAAATCCTTAATGGCTCCCCACACCTGGGGCCAGGTGCAGGGCAATTACCTTTAAGAGCAAGAGAGTCTAGCCGGGCGTGGTGGTGCACATTTATAATCCCCGCACTTCGGAGGCTGAGACAGAAGGATCGCACAGGTTCGAAGCCAGCCTCAGCTACTTAGTGAGGCGCTCAGCAACTTAGTGAGACCCTGCTTCCAAATAAAGTATAAAATAGGTCTGGGGGGTGTAGCCTGGAAATAGGAAAGCCCCTGGGTTCCACCACCAGTACTACTACAAAAAAAAAAAAAAAAAGCAAGAAAGTCTGGGAAGGGGCGGATAGGAAGGGAAGAGGCCTACTGGAAAAGCATTGATTTTTCTTCAGACTGTGATACTAACTCATTTACCCTTTAATTTTGTGCGAAACTTCCACAATTTAGAAAGATCTTTGGTCTTCAAAAAAATTATATTAAATTAAAACTCCATCCTGGATGCTGAGTCTTTTCACCCCGACCCTCCATTCGGCCACGACCCCTGGTACAGACCTACGTTTTGACCCCAAGTCATGAGCAATGCTGGAAATCCTAGCACTCAGGGAGGTCACTTAGAGGGATACTGGGGGAGCGGGGGGACCTCCCCAATCCCCCTGCGATCCCACCACGTGGGAAATCACCTCTCGTAGTAAGCGGCCTCCAGCTGCCCTGGATACAACAGCCAAGAAGCTGTCAGCTTTGAACTTGGGGAGCCGCGGGTGGGGATTTGTGCAGAACACCTTCAGGAGCAGTAAAGGACTCCAGAGAGAAAGAGAGAGAAGAGAAGAAAGAGATGCTGAGGAGGGGAGGGATGCTCGAGGAAGCCGGGCCTCACCAAGAGGCTCGGCGCACGCGGTTCTGCTGCCTGCGCCCTGCGCCCCAGGCCTTGGCTCTCTGAAATCCGTCCTGAAGTTAGCTTCAGAGACAAAACCTCCAGGGCCCTCAGGTCCCCATCGAGTCCTTTCAGTAAAAGCTCTTCTACCTCTCCCAAACTCCCTGCAAAGATGACTTCCCAGACTTCTTCCCGAATGCCTTTTTAATACTCTGTGATTAGGGCTCGGGGGACCTCCAGGAGCCAAGTCTCTTTGTATAAATTACTAGGCTCTTTACAGGAGACCTGTTCCTGCTCTGAGGATTTAGAAAAATACCTTGCAAGTAAAAACTCGATTGCGTCATACGGTGTGCATTTCCCAACCATTACGACCAGGATTACGTTGGGGGGCTGCTAGATTAGAAGGTGTCTCCCTCAATAACTTCAGTTTCTTCTAAAGAATGAAGTCACTGGGAAGTCAGCATCTTAACTGCTGAGTCAACCACATTGACGTTACCGTGAACGTTCTAAATCCTTCCGTGACCCAGCGTAAAGCACGCTCGCAGAAACGTGAACCGCGACTATTCTAGAGACTTCTGAGAAGAGGCAATGAGGATAAACTGGAAAATTCTCAGCACGTGTAAAATAGGGCATGCATCTTTAGGAAGACTTATGACAGTCGCAGTCATGTGACCAGCGAGGCCCAAATTTAGCCAGGTGTTAGCAGGAACATGGTAGCCTCACCAGTTGACAGCGTTTCTTGGAAATATCCACGTGAACTTTAATTAAATTTGACATTTTGTATGACTTTCCTAGCCGTGTTTTCTGAGTATTGGGCCATGGGTCTAAAACCCTTGTTTTTGGAGGGGTGAGGGGGCTGGGGATTGAACCCTGGGGTGTTCTGTCTCTGAACCATACCCCAGCTTGCTTGCTGGCTGGCTTTCCTTCTTTCCTTCCTTCTTCCCTTCCTTTTTTCTTTTTTGGTGCTGGAGATGGAACTGGGATGGGTGATTTCTACTTCTGAGCTGAATACCCAGCACTATTTTATTTTTTTATTTTGAAACAGGGTCTCACTAAGTTGCAGAAGGCCTCACGAAATTGCAATCCTTCTGTCTCAGCCTCCCAAATACTGAGATTACAGGCATGCATTACCACACTCAACTTGGTAGAAAGCTTTTGACTTCAAAAAGTCTTCAATACCAAAGCAGCTATGAATTTCCAAGGGTAATCTGATCAAAGTTTTATTTATCTATTTATTTATTTATTTATTTATCTATTTTCAGTACTGGGGATGGAACTCAGAGGCATTCCACCTCCGAGCTACACCCCCAGCCCGCTATTTTTTATTCTTTACTTTGAAACAGGATCTCACTGAATTGCAAAGGGGCTCACTAAGTAGCTGAGGCTGTCCACGGTCCTCCCGTCTCAGCCTCCCAAATGCTGGAATTGCAAGTGTGCGCCACCGTGCCTGGCTCTAATCAAGGTTTTATTTATTCATTTATTTATTTATTTTTGGTGGTACTGGGGTGGAACCCAGGGGCTTTCTACCTCCAGGCTACACTCCCAGACCTATTTTAAATTTTATTTGGAAACAGGGTTTCACTAGTTGCTGAGAGCCTCACTAAGCAGCTGAGGCTGGCTTCAAACCTGCGCGATCCTCCTGTCTCAGCCTCCCGAGCGCGGGGATTACAAGCGTGCGCCACCACACCTGGCTCCTGATCAAGGTTTTAGACCACAAGGAAGAAATTCCTATAAATATCAGAACATCCTTACAGTGACCTAAAGCAAATAAATGAACAAAACAAAAACAAAACATCCCTCTTGACAGTGGGTTGCAGAAGGCTCAGCCCCACCCGAGGACAAGGACACAGGGCCGTAACCGCAAGAGATCAGAGTGGATTTTACAATGGAAAAGGCAGTGGAAACATGTCCGGGCTCCACCCAGGATCCGAGTCGGGCAGCATTGGGTCCTACAGGTATGTCACTGCCCACCAGTTGGCCACCTGCTGGAAGCTCTGGCAAATCCACCTGGGAGTCCAGAGGGGCTTCGTAGCCCACAGCTCAGACATCCCACCTCCACTCCACCTTGGTCTGAAAGCAAAGCCTAGTGAAATCCAGGCCTGTATGCTTTCCTGGGTTTCCCAGGGGATTAAGGAATAGAAGCCATAAGTGTGTGTGTGTGGGGGGGGGTTGGGGATTGGACCCAGGTGCATTCTACCTCCAAGCTAGACCCCAGCCCTATTTTATTTATTCATTCATTCATTCATTCATTCATTCATTCATTTTGTGGTGCTGAGATTGAATCCAGGGGCATTCTACCTCTGAGCTATATCCCCAGCCTGATTTTTTTATTTGGAAACAGGGTCTTGCTAGTTTGCTGAGAGCCTCACTAAGTTGCTGAGGTTGGCTTTGAACCTGTGATTCTCCTACCTCAGCCTCCCAAGTACTGGGATTACAGGTGTGGCCACCGCACTGGGCTGGACCATAAGCATTCTTACCTTTCCCCAGTGGAGCTGAATCCGACTCCCTAGCTGAATCCCTTCCCTTAGACAGGATGCCAGCAGAGTTGCCCCTTTCTGTCTCCACAAAGTCCACCGCCATGCTGTTCTCTGGACAGCAGGGCACCTTGCTCCAGCCCTTAGCCTGCTCTCTCCTTCCTGGGGTGACTGGGCAGGTGATAGGTGACCTCACCTGACCAGGTGATGAGCTTCCCAGTTGCCAGACCCCCATAGCAGGGGCTTGTGGGCCTGGCTGTGGACATTCTGACCCTGCTTCAAAATGAAAACATAAAATAGGGTTGGGGGGTGTAGCTTAGAGTCAGGCTGCCCCTGGGTTCAATTTCCAGTACCAAAAAAATATATAATAATTAATAATAATAATAATAATAATAATAATAATAAACCAAGTTTAGGAAAAGCCTCCTTTACAGGATATAACTCATTTTATGGAGACACTCATGCCCCTCTAGGCCCCCCAGAGGTACTTGGCAGGATGCCAGTCACATGCTGACCCCCTTCTCCTGAGGACACGCCTTTCTGCTGCTCCACCTGGAGGCACTCTTGTGATTTCTCATGATGCTTCTTTGAGGGACCACCTTTGTAGCTATCACCACATTTGCAAAAAAAAAAAAAAAAAAAAAAAATCAAACACAAATGCTACCACATCAACCAGCTGTGTGACTTTGGGTGCATTACAGTAAAGAAGAGGCAAGCCAGGCATGCTGGGGCACCCCTGTGATCCCAGTACCTGGGAGGCTGAGACAGGAGGATCCCAGGTTGGTGGTGGAGCTCAGAGGAAGAATGTCCCTGGGTTCAATCATCAAGACAGAAAGACAGAGAAGAAAGAAATTGCAGGCACAGCTCAGGGCACACGGGCTCGGGTCCTTCCCCTCCGTGGCTCTGACTCCCCAGCCCTGTGTGCTGTGTGGTCTTTGCCAAGGGAACTAGGCCGATGCTGTCCCTGAGCTGCATTTAGCAACTCACTGTTGAGGCTGCGGGCATGCGCTAAGGAGCCGGGAAGTTAACTGTCAGCACTTCCACAGTGTGGGGTCGGTTAACTCACCCCTTGGTCGCCTCCACAGAGCTGGAGTTAAGAGAGCCCTCCATGCCAGGCGTGGTGGCACATACCTGTAATATCAGTACCTGGCTGAGACAGGAGGATCACAGGTGCAAGGCCAGCCTCAGCAATTTAGCAAGGCCCTACACATTTTTTTTTTTTCCTTGCGGTTCTGAGGGTGAAACTCTGGGACATTCTACCTTCCAGCTACACACCCTGCCCTATTTTCTTTCTTTCTTTCTTTCTTCCTTCCTTTCTTTCTTTCTTTCTTTCTTTCTTTCTTTCTTTCTTTTCTTTTCTTTCTTTATGGTACTAAGGATGGAACCCAAGGGCATGCTACCTCCGAGTTTTATCCCCAGTCCTATTTTTTAGTCTTTATTTTGAAACAGGAGCTCACTGAGTTGTAAAGGACCTAAGTAGCTGAGACTGTCCATGAACCTGGATCCTCCTGTCTCAGCCTCCCAAATGCTGGGATGACAAGCGTGTACCACCAAGCCCAGCTTATTCTTTATTTTTATTTTTGAAACAGGGTCTCACTGTGTTGCAAATGGCCTCACTAATTAGCTGAGGCTGTTCACAAACCAAAATCTTCCTGTCTTGTCCTCCCCAGTGCTGGGGTTACAAGCATGCACCACCATGCTCAGCTCACCCTATGCAATTTGGTGAGACCCTGTTTCCAAAATATAAATAAATAAAATCGGGCCGGGGGTGTCACTCAGGGGAAGAATGTCCCTGAGTTAAATCCCCAGTATTAAAAAAAAAAAAAAAAGGCCTCCAAGTTCCTAACCTAAGCTGGGTTTACTCAAATGAAAACTACAAACCGGGCATGGTGGTGCACACCTGGAATCCCAGTACTTGGGAGGCTGAGACTGGAGGATCTCAGGTTTGAGGACAGCCTCAGCAAGTAGTGAGACTCTCATCTACCTAGTGAGACCTTGTTTCCAAATAAGAAATAAAACTGGGCTGGGGGTGTAGCCTGGAGAAGACCCCTGGGTTCCACCCCCAGTACCACAAACAAAACAAAAAAACAACAACAAAAAATTACAGCAACTGGGCTGGGTTGGGCTGGGCAGGAGTGAGAGGCTGGGATCTGTCGTCTTGGCCCAGGATGGTCCACTGCACTGTTCTTAATCACCAGAACTGGGAAGCCCCATTGGAAGAATAAAGACCAAGCTCAGAGCTGAGAACTAGCTGCCTGGCTGTTGGGTCTTTGCTTTAAGTTCAAAAGGAGAACCTGCTTCAAGTTCAAAAGGAGAAAAGTGCAAAGCTACTTAGAAAGAAAGAAAGAAAGAAAGAAAGAAAGAAAGAAAGAAAGAAAGAAAGAAAGAAAGAAAGAAAGAAAGAAAAAGAGCGAGCAGGAGTCAGCAGGAAAAAGCAGCAGCCTCCTAACTTGAAATACCAAAGTGACTCATTGCGAAGCCGGGCCAGCAGCCCAGGGCCTCACAGAGGCAGCGGGAGGGAAAAGCCGGCCGCCTTTTCCAGAGTTTTCATGGTTTGTTCTGAAAGATCAGAAAGACGAGGTGCCCTTATTTCTTGTGTAATTATACAGCTGGAGGAAACATAAAGTTATAAAACTTGTTCAAAGCTGCCAGTATGATTTTATTTTAAGAAACGTTAATGGAGCAGGGCATGGTGGCGCAGGCCTGGAATCCCAGTACTTGGGAGGCTGAGACAGGAGGATCGCAGGTTCATGGCCAGCCTCAGCTACTTAGTGAGGCCCTGTTTCAAAATTAAAAAGTAAAATATGGCTGGGGTGTAGCTCCGAGGCAGAATGCATGTAGGTTTAATCCTCAGTACCACGAGAAGAAAGGAAGGGAAAGAGGGAGGAAGGAAAGGAACGAAGGGAAATGTTAGTGGCTGGGGGGAGCTGAGCGGCAGAGCGCTCACCTAGTGTGAGGCCCTGGGCTCATCCCTGTACTGCAAAAAAGAAAAAAAGAAAAGACATGCTCAGCATGAAAATATTGCTAACTTTGTTAGCATTAGCTTTCTAAGGTTACCAAAGCTCCTAATTAGCAGATAGGGTTCATTTTGAGCTGAAAATAGTTACCATTTTGAGAGCGATAAAGCAGGCAGAAACTAAAAAATGACTACTGAGAATGGGAAGGCCCCAGGAAGCACTTGTGTTTAACTGAAAGGCAATACTTCTCTCAACTCGCTATGCGGTAGACTCCGCACGGTTCAGGGTGATCTGCATCCGAGGGCTTCGGGTGTAACCCCCAACCCTGCTCCTGAGCTGTGTGACCTTGGGCAGGCCACCTAACTTCTCCATGCTGTTTAAAACTATGAGATCGCCGGGCGTGGTGGCGCACGCTTGTAATCCCCGCACTTGGGAGGCTGAGACAGGAGGATCATGCAGGTTCGAAGCCAGCCTCAGCGTGGTGGCACACCCCTGAAATCACAGTACTAAGTGGGCTGAGGCCGGAGGACTGCAGGATACAGGCCAGGTTACTTAATGGGACCCTCAGCAACTTAGGGAGACCCTGTTTCCAAAACTTAAAATTAAAATGGCTGGGGGGGGGTAGCTCAGAGGTAGAATGCCCTTGGATTCAACTCCCAGCACTACACACACACACACACACACACACACACACACACACACACTTTCTAATGGTTCTTTTTTTTTTTTTTTTGCAGTACTGGGGATGAAATCCAGGGAAATTATACCTCCGAGCTGCACCCCTAGCCCTATTTTTTACTCTTTCTTTCTTTCTTTCTTTCTTTCTTTCTTTCTTTCTTTCTTTCTTTCCTTTTGTGGGTCTGGGGATAGAACCCAGGGGCATTTGACCTCTGAGCTACACCCCTTGCCCTGTTTTTTATTCTTTATTTTGAAACCGGGACTCACTGAGTTGCAAAGGGCCTCATTAAGTAGCTGAGGCTGTCCGCGAGCGAGCCGCGATCCCCCGGCCTTAGCCTCCTGAATGCTGAGATTACACGCGTGCACCACCACGGCAGGCTTCTAATGTTCTTAATTCAGAGTTAGATCCAAAGAAATTAAAAATGTCTATGAGCCTTAAGTGCTCTGCCTCCCCTGTGCTGATCAAACTCTGATCTGGCTGCCTTGGCCCTGTTCGTGTGGTTTCCTCTGAAAGCTCCTCCAGGGGTACCATGGCTGGCTCCATCAGTCCTAGGTCTCCCTCATACATCACCATAGCACGAGGGCCTTTTTTTGTGTGTGAGTGGTACTGGAGCTTGACTCAGGGGCATTATTCCTCCGAATTATACCCCCCAGATCTATTTATTTATTATTTTTTAATTTTTATTTATTTATTTATTTTTGGTACTGGGGGTGGTGAAAGCCTACGGCCTTCTACCTCTGGGCTATACTCCCAGACCTATTTTTATATTTTATTTGGAAACGGGGTCTCACTAAGTTGCTGAGGGCCTCACTAATCTGCTCAGGCTGGCTTTCAACCTGCGTGATCCTCCTGTCTCCGCCTCCCAAGCGCGGGGATTACAAGCGTGTGCCACCATGCCCGGCATGCTAAGGCTGTTCTTGAACCTGAGATCCTTCTGTCTCAGCCTCCTAAGTGTTGAGATTACAGGCCTGTGCCCCACGCCAAGCTGGTGAGGTCCTTTCTACTCAGTGTTACACACTGTGTATGTTCAATTTACTGGGGATTGAACCCAGGGGTATTTTTCCTCCAAGCTACACCCCCAGCCTTATTTTCATTTTTTATTTTGAAGCAGGGTCTCCCTCAGTTGCTGAGAGTTGCTAAATTGCTGAGGCTGGTCTCAAACCTGTGATCCTCCTGTCTCAGCCTCCCAAGTACTGGGAGGTAGAATGCCCCTGGGTTCAATCCCAGGACTACAAAAAAGAAAAAAAAAAAAAAAGAAAGAAAGAAAAGAAACATCAATGCTACATATTGACCAAAAGAAATTACAATATTAAGTGTGAGTTTTCATCTGAGTTCTCCCATGTATAAAATAGGAAACTCTTGGAAGAATGACTGTTTCTTGACCCTGTTGCAAATGCCAAATGGATGTGCAGATGAGTTGGTTTGGGGCCACTTTCCTTTTGGCTGGCTCTGTGGATCTGAGCTCCCAGCCAGCGAGAACTAGGCAAAGCTTTGCAACATGAAGATTCCCTGCACGACGGTGGGCAAACCGCGCAGCAGAGGGACGGGACGCAGCAGAGGGACGGACGCCTCCTGCAGACCCACGCGGCTGTCTCAGCCGCCCACGGGGCCGAGCACAAGCCCTGTCAGGACTGTTGTGAACTACGGAAGGGTCTCAGTTGGAATGACTCACCGCCTCATTGCCTTTGAGACAAGGAGCGATTTTCTTAAAGCTTTCTGAAAATTGGATTATATTCGATGGTAGACACTTTCTACTTTAAAAGGGGCTCATGAATTTTCTTGGGCTTTGTGTGGCAGCTGGCAGGTTGAGGGTTTTTTGTTGGGATTGTTGTTGCCTTTTTTTTTTCTCCCAGTGCTGGGGGTGGAACCCAGGGGCATTCTACCTCTGAGATACACCCCCTGCCTTATTTTCATTCTTTATTTTGAAACAGGGTCTCATTAAGTTGTGGAGAGCCTCACTAAGTAGCTGAGGCTGGCCACAAACCACGATCCTCTGCCTCAGCCTCCCAAGTACTGGGATTACAGGCCTGTGTGCACCACACGCCCAGCTAAAGCTGAGGTCTTAACACAGGTTACGCTAAGCGCACCTGCAAGAGCTGGTGTAGTGATCTTTCGCGCCTACAGATGTCCCCATTGAGTTGATGAGTGGCCAATGCTCTGTCCAGGACTCTAAATTCTTTGCTCCTTTAATTTTTTGTGTGTGTGTGTGGGGGGGCGTTATTGGGTATGGGCTCTTGGGGCATTCTACCTCTGAGCTACACCTCCAGCCCCATTTTATTATTTTAATTTTGAAACAGGGTCTCACTAAGTCACGGAGAGCCTAAGTTGCTGAGACTGCCTTCAAACCTTTGATCCTTCCGCCTCAGCCTCCCAAGTACTGGGACTGCAAGTGTGCACCGCCCCGCCTAGCTTGCTCTTCTAATTTAAAAGAGAATTATCTCTAGCCGGGTGTGGTGGCGCACGCTTGTAATCCCTGAGCTTGGGAGGCTGAGACAGGAGGCTGAGACAGGAGGATCGTACAGGTTCGAAGCCAGCCTCAGCTACTTAGTGAGGCTCTCAACAACTTAGACCCTGTTTCCAAATAAAATAGAAAAATAGGTGTGGGAGTATAGCCTGGAGGTAGAAAGCCACTGAGTTTTCCACCCCCAGTACCACCCAAAAAATAAAAATAAATAAAAAATAAAAGAGAATTATCTCTTTTTTTGGTGCACTTGCACTAAAGTGTTAAATAAAAATAAATAAATAAAAATATTTTGAGTTAATTCTCATCTTAACTAGCACAGTAGAAAATATCTAGAAAGCTTTAAAAATGCATTTATGGACCATCCCCAAACCAGACCAATCAAACTAAAATCCCCGGGAGTCACGGCGCAGGGCTTGGTAGTTTTCAAATCCACACGTGTGGCACTGATGTGCAGCCAGCCTTGGACTCTGCTCTTGATGGTTGAGAACAAAATGTCTGGATTCTAGTCACCTGGATTCTTCATCATCTACCAGCTGTGTGGCACTGGGCACACCAGCCTTCCTGTGCTTTGCTTTTCTCTTTTTTTTGGGGGGGGGTAGAGGTACTGGGGATTGAACCCAGGGGCATTCTACCTCTGAGCTATACCTCCAGCCCTATTTTATTTTTTACTTTGAAATAGGGTCTCACTAAGTTGCAGAGGGCCTAAGCTGCTAAAGCCGGCTGCAAACCTGTGATCCTCCTGTCTCAGCCTCTCAAGTACTGGGATTGCAGGTGTAAGAAGCCACCACACCCGGCTTAACTTTTAGAGACAATAATAATACCTAACTCAGATGACTGCAGTGAGGATTAAGGAATTAATGAACAATTATTTAGTAAATGACAGCTACCATTATTCTTATATAGCAGCTTCTCCTTATCCATGGGGAATAAATACGTTCCATGATCCCTAGTGGCTGCCTGAAACCATGTGCTATATAATACATATTATATATAATGTTTTTTCCTGTACATGCATGCCTATGATAAAGTTTAATTTATCAATTAGGCACAGTAAGAGATTAATAAAAATAACTAATAATAAACCAGGCACGGTGGCACATGCCTGTAAACCCAGTACCTAGGAGGCTGAGACAGGAGGACTGCCAGGTTTGAGGTCAGCTTCAACAACTTAGCTGTTTCAAATAAAAAATAAAAAGGGCTGGAGGTATTGCTTAAAAGTAGAATGCCCTAGCTGGGCGTGGTGGCGCACGCTTGTAATCCCCGCACCTGGGAGGCTGAGACAGGAGGATCACACAGGTTCGAAGCCAACCTCAGCTACTTAGTGAGGCTCTCAGCAACTTAGTGAGACCCTGTTTCCAAATAAATGAGAAAATAGGTCTGGGAGTATAGCCTGGAGGTAGAAAGCCTCTGGGTTCCACCCCAGTGCCACAAAAAAAAAAAAAAAAAAAGTAGAATGCCCTGGGGTTCAGTCCCCAGAACCAAAAGCAAAACCAATAATAATAATAATAATAATAATAATAATAATAATAGTAATAACAACAACAACAACAACAATAAAATAGAACCATGATAGCAATATACTCTAATAAGTTATATGCATGTGGTTGGTCTCTGTCTCTCTTTTGTACAAAAAATTAAAGCTAGGGACATTCTATCTTCAGGCTACTCCCCCAATCATTTTAATTTTGAAATAAGGTCTCACTAGGTTGCTGAGGATCTTAGTACAGAGGCTGCTCTCAAACCTGAAATTCTCCTGCCTCAGCCTCCCAAGTACTGGGAATACAGGCATGTGCCATCATACCCAGCTTGGGTTTTTTTATTTTCTTGAAAGAGTCAAGACAGATATTAATACTTTTTGTGTGTGGTACTGGGGGTGGAACCCAGAGGCTTTCTACCTCTGGGATATACTCCCAGACCTATTATATATTTTATTTGGAAACAGGGTCTCACTGAGTTGCTGAGAGCCTCACTAAGTAGCTGAGGTTGGCTTCGAACCCGTGCGATCCTCCTGTCTCAGCCTCCCGAGCGCTGGGATTACAAGTGTGGGCCACCACGCCCGGCCGGGTATTTCAGACCGTGGCTGACTTCTAGCAGCGGACACTGCGGAAGTGAGGATTTCTGTCCCCACTGAAGTCGTGCGCTGCTCTGAGAGTCGCTGAACAATTCCTTCCCTGCCTCATCAGAATGCCCGCGGTACTGAAGAGAGACTCATGAGCAATGATCGTGTAGCCGTGTGGCCCCCGATTTGTGTCCTTACTGACCCAGATGTTGGGGGTCTGGTCATTCCACTTTTTGTGCCCTGCTCCCTTTGCCCAAACACTACAGTCCTCTGCTCTCCAAAGTCTTGCAGGAAACACCAACAGTTTGTGAACTGAACCAGCAACGGCTGTTTTGTTACATAAACAGGTCAAGAGCAAGACCCTGAGAATGCATCTCCCACCGACTGAAGCGGACGGCAGCCGCCTTCCAGAGGCCACATGCCCCTCATATTTATCTACCTGGCAGGCAACAGAATGAGCCTGTTTTGCTTTATGTGCAAAACTTTCCTCCCAGGCCAATTTTCTGGTGCCCCCAATGACATATCACAAAATGAAACAAAAGTATCAAGAACAGTAATTTATTCCCGAAATACATCTTCCGAGAGCGACGGATATCCGCCACGTCGACCTCTCTTAGCCTGAACCTGAGCTGTCACCCACATTAAATTACTTTCTAAATCACAGGTAAACTTTACATCATAAAACACCATTCACAGCCGCATCAATCCAACCTGAAATCTGCATTACTCTCTTGACCCAAACTCCTGGGAATCCACAACTCACAGATCGGCCAGCTTTGCTCTATCAGTATGCCTCACCTGACGGTGCACTGCTCTAATAGATACTGGAGCCGCCGCTCACCCTGCTGACGAATGAAAGCAATGCGTTAGGAAAGCCCCAGCCCAGCGGGGCGATGGATGCTGGAAACTGTGGTCCAGGGGAGGCTGGTGATGTACGGCCCTAACAGGGCACCAACTGGGAGAGAACAAGTTCAAAGGGGCTCGGCTTCGCTTGTAGGGGAAAAGAGAAACCCAGCTTAGGGCCCACGAGGCTACGTTTTCCCAGGCCTCTCAAGCCCCACGTTGGAAGGGAAGAAAGTAACCACACACAACTAAGGACTGGCTCTTGGCTGTGTTTGCCTTAGAAACAATTGTTTACAATTACTGTAAATCTCTCCTGAGGCTTGAATGAAAACGACTTTGGTTTTGGGGATGTATGATGTATTTCATGATAAAATTATTTTATTATTTTATTTTTTATTTTTATTTTTGGTGGTACTAGGGATGGAACCCAGGGGCTTTCTACCTCCGGGCTATACTCCCCGACCTATTTTATATTTTATTTAGAAACAGGGTCTGAGTTGCTGAGATCCTCACTAAGTAGCTGAGGCTGGCTTCGAACCCGTGTGATCCTCCTGTCTCAGCCTCCCAAGTGCTGGGATTACAAGCGTGTGTCACCACGCCCGGCTAAAATTATTAAAAGGCTGGGAGAGGTGGCTCATGTCTGTAATCTCAGAGACTCCAGGAGACTGAGGCAGGAAGATTGCAAGTTTGAGACCAGCCTGGGCAATTTAGCAAGACCCTGTTGCAAAATAAAAATTAAAAAGGGCTGGGGGTGTAATTTAGAGGTAGAAAACTCTGAGTTCAATCCCCAGTACCATTAAAAAAAAGGGGGGGGGTCAGAGTAGGGATCATAGGGGCGATGTTTATAAGTAGGAATCAGGCATTTGGATATTATGATAGCTTATCTTAGTAGTGGCTGTGTGGGTGCATGCACAGAGCAAACATTCTTACAGGACATCCATCATCCATAACTTGTACATTTTATGTATCTGTTCCATTTCAACTAAAAAGTTCATTTGAAGAAACTGAACATGCCCAGTAACATGTCATGTCTAGGATAGATAAAAAGTGTGAAGACCTGCTAGGTGTGGTGGGCGCAGGCCTGTGATCCCAGTACTTGGGAGGCTGAGACTGGAGGATCTCAGGTTCAAGGACAGCCTCAGCAAGCAGTGAGACTCTCATCAACCTAGTGAGACCCCGTTTCAAAATAAAGTAGGGCTGGGGGTGTAGCTCAGAGGTACAATGCCCCTAAGTTCAATCCCCAGTACCACAAAAAAGTGAGAAGACATTTCAGAATAAGACACTTAAGCCATGAATGCCTTCAAAGTTAAGTGCATACATGGTATCATGGTGACATCCAGAGCAACCACAGAAAAACCTATTCAGATGGGCAAAGAAAGAAAGGGGCTTCCTCCAGGGAGTTGGTCTAGTCCTGCTCACCTACAGTGGTCAAAATAATGCTTGCAGCTGGACGCAATGGTGAACGCCTCCAATCCCATTACTTGGAGGCTGAGACAGGAGAACCACAGGTTCAAGACTAGCCTCAGTAACTTAGCAAGCTCCTCAGCAACCGAGTGAGACCTGTTTCAAAATAATAATAATAATAATAATAATAATAATAATAATAATAATAAAACCTGGAGGCATAGCTCAGAGATAGAACCCCGGTTTAATCCCAAGTACTACACACACACACACACACACACACACACACACACACACACACACACACACCACACACACACAAATAAAGAAAAAGAAAAAAAGGAAAAAACCCCCACAATGTTTGCTGACTGATCACATACTCAAATGAGATCAGGGAGGATCTGAAGTGTCCTGTACATTTGCAGACTGGCTGCATTAATTTGCAAAGAGACTTGAAATTCTTTAACAGAGGTGAGTTCTAGTCTGGCCTCTACCTACTTCCTCACTCTATAACCTAGGAGAATTGCACCCTGCCCTGTGCCTGTTTAACTTGACTTACAGGGATAACAGTAGTAGCGCTCTCAGTTATCTGGTGCTTACATGGTCTCATAGGCTTAGTTTAGTAATGGCTCCATGTCCTGTGACCAATGAGAATGAGCTCTTGATATCCATCCACTCACCCATCTATCCACCCCTCACTCATCCACATACTCATTTATCTATCCTTTAACCCAGCCATCTCCAATCACCCACGTTTCTACCCATCCATCTCCCACCCCCACCTGCCCGCCCACCCATTCTTCTGCCATCCATGAATTCCTCCACCCATCCACCCATCCTTCAGTTCATCATCCAGCTTCTCCGTGACATTCACCCTCCACCATGACATCCACTGCAATTTATAAAGAAGTGTGCTGGCTGGGTGTGGGGGCACACACCTGCAATCCCAGTACTTGGGAGGCTGAAGCAGGAAAATCACAGGTGTGGGACCAGCCTCAACAACTTAGTGGATGTTCAGTAAAATCCACTTCTTGACATTTTGGCTAAGATCAAGTGTTGATGGTCAGCAACCTAACAAGATCCTATTTCAAAATGAAAATACTATAATCCTAGTATTTGGGAGGCTGAGACAGGAGGGTCACGGGTTTGAGGACAGCCTCAGCAAATAGACTCTCATCAACCTAGTGAGATCCTGTTTTGAAATAAAAATAAAAATAGAGCTGGGGATAGAGCTCAGAGGTAGAATGCCCCTGGGCTCAATCCCTAGTGCCACAAAAACAAATAATAAAAAATAGGACTGAGATGTGATTCAGAGGTACAGTGTTCCTGGGTTTAACCCCCAGTATACACACACACACACACACACACACACACACACACACACACACCCCATTTGGAATTTTAAGCTATATTTGAAACCTAATTCTTTCTCCCAATGTGATCTTGGACAAAGTTTAAATTCTCTAATTTTTGCTTAGTCTTCTGTAAAATGGGGAAGAGTACTTCTCCTTACATTGTAAAACTACTATAATTAAACGATTCATTGAACTCCCCTCAGGCATCATATCTGTGTGTTGGAGTGACAAGGTCCTGTGAGGAAGGGAAAGTCTGCACAGCATGAACATACGACCAACCTATAAGCAGCTTTCTCTCACAGTTCCGACGCACTCTCAGTTCCTACTGGACGCAACACTCAAAAGTGCCAAGTGCCTAAAACAGCCAGATAGAAAACTAAGCGCAATCGTGTTTCCTGCTAAGGACTGAATCGCGCCCCTCCCCCAATCCATCTGCCTAAGTCCTACTAACCCTAGGACCTCAGAATGTGACCTTAGCTGGGCATGGAGATGCACACCTGTAATCTCAGACTTGGGAGGCTGAGAAAGGAGGATTACAGGTTTCAGAATGGCCTCAACAAATTAGCAAGACTCTCGGCAACCTAGAAAGACCGTTTTAAAATAAAAAGTGAAAAGGGCTGGGGGTATAGATCAGAGGTAGAATGATCCCTAGGTTCAATACCCAGATCACACACAAAGAAAGAAAGAGAAAAGAAGAAAGAAAGAAAGAAAGAAAAGAAAGAGAAAGAAGGAAAGAAAGAAGGAAAGGAAAGGAAAGAAAGAAAAGAAAAGAAAAGAAAAGAAAAGAAAAGAAAGAAAGAAAGAAAGAAAGAAAGAAAGAAAGAAAGAAAGAAAGAAAGAAAGGCAAGCAAGCTAGCTTATTTGGAGACAGGGTCTTCACAGAGGTAATCAGGCTAAATGAGATTGTTAAGGTGAGCCCTGATCCAATATGCTTGGTGGATACACTCATATCACACCATAGATTACTTAAGAAGCTGGGCATAGTGCCCCACGCCTGTAATCTCAGTACTTAGGAGGCTGAGACAAGAGGATCACAGGTTCACAGCCAGTCTCAGCCTGTTTCAAAATAAAAGAATAAAATAGGGTTGGGAATGCAGCTCAGAGATAGAACATCCCTGAGTTCAATCTCTAGTAGCCCTGTTATAGTTAGATATAAAATGTCCTCTAAAGAGCTCACTTAATAATGTTTGGAGTCGATGTAATTACGTCAGGAGGGTTGTATAAATCCACTGTAATGGATTCCCTGGGTGGTACCCGGTGGGCTGGTGAGGTGTGGCTAGAGGAAGTGGTCCTGGGGTGCAGCCTTGGAGAGTATATAGAAGGTTCCTCCTTCCAGGCTCACTCTCTCTTGCTTCTGGCCCCCATGGTGTGAGCACAGGCCACGTGCTCTCCTCTCCCCACCTCCCCTGCCATGCCCAGGGTCCACAAACCCTGGCCTCACATGAACTGAAATTGAAGCTAAGAAAAAAAATCTTCCCTCTAAGTTATGTGGTCAGTCTTTGAGATTATAGCTGCAAGAATGCTGATGGATACAATCACAAACAAAAAAGAGCAGTTAGTTAGATATCATTCACTTTTCTTAGTATCAGTTTATTACCATGGAACAAAATGTTGGTAGGTATATTTTCAAATACACTACACTTAAAGAATACAGTTTAGAAGCCTGGCGTGGTGGCGCACCCTTGTAATCCCCGCACTTGGGAGGCGGAGACAGGAGGATCGCACTGGTTCGAAGCCAGCCTCACTGGCTTAAGAGACCCTGTTTCCAAATAAAAAATACAAAAAACAGGTCTGGGAGTGTAGCCCAGAGGTAGAAGGGTTTCCAGGAACCCCAGTACCACCAAAAAAGAAAAAAAAAAAAATACAGCCTAGTACAATGGCATATGTGTGCATCAAGTGTGAGCTTACACATTAACAAGGTTTCTGTAGCTAGTAATGGAAGAAAGGACAGACAGGAACATTTATTAAGTCTACTACTTGCCAGGAGTTATTCTGACATTTTCTTTTAATGATCTCAGAGTCTATGAGTTGGGCGTTTCTTTCTGCCGATGAGAAAATGGACATGAAAACAATAATTGCTAAGGTCACGCAATTAGCAGCCTGAGACTCATACTCCAAATATGTGAAAAATGTTTAGCTCCAAAGTTTACATTCTCTCTGCTCTAGCACAGAAATACATCTATTCCAGGCATAACCAACTAAAGAGAAGCAGAGCGGCATTAAAGAAAAACTAAGGTGGGGGCTGAGGGTGAAGCTTAGTGGTATAGTGGGGCTTAGCATGCATGAGGCCCTGGGTCCAGTCCCCAGCAAAACACACACGCACACCCATACACACACACAGAAAAAAATTAGTAGCCATCATACTTTTTTAGTGCTTTCTTAGTTATTTGACTTGCAATAGTGGGAGAGCTATTATCAAGACAGAGCTATTATAGAAATCTCGAATCAGGACTAAAGTAAATTAAAAAAATCAATAAAAATTTTAAAATCTTACACCAAGAGACAATTCTGAAGCTGACAAGATTTATTAAAGGAATTCTCTTTATGTCTTTTCAGTGAACATGATTCTAACAGCAAATATATTTTTCACCATTCACTCAAATATAGTGTAAGTTATTTAGCATAAATATATATACATAAAGTTTTACAAAACCCCTAAGTTTGTGATGATGAAAGATATTAAGAAAGTAGAAACTATATATTAAATATTTAGCATCAAAATGAAAACTATTTTGATACCTCAGGAAATTATTGAAGAAGTACAATCTTTAGGAAATATCTTTATATCTACATCTATATTTTATTAAACTCTATAGTAAAAGTGCTATCTGACAGAGAATTGACTGAAAAGAATATTGAACTTCAGAAAGAATACAAATATAAAAAGAAAATGAAAATTTGCTACTTTGCACCATTTAAAAACACATGAAAACACAACACATGGTACATTAACATTGCTATGTCACAATCAAAACTTATTTGCAATCTTCCCCAACAAGAAAATCATCAGACTTATTCAAGGTACTAACAACCTTTCAACTAGTTCTATCAAATGCACAGGTGGTGCCTGCAAGGGAAAAGGTGATAAAGAGGAGCAGGTTATTCAAAAGAACCAGCCTCTGGAAACCGCGTGATGTCACTCAAGCAGTCACCAAGTACCTTCAACTCACACAGATTCTTGAGGTAAAAAATGCCAAACTATGTCCTTAATGTAAGATCCTACACGTACAGTATTTATTACTTGATCATAGAGAAGGATTTATTAAAGTGTGAAATATGATAAGGATCTTTAATCTCCATCAAATCATATACAAACTCTCATTACCCCTTTAGCAAAATAAGCACTGCCAGGAAAAGGACCAGCCTCTCATCTCCCAAGTATGATTCTGGCAGCATTTAATTAGTTTCAATTTGCATTAATACAGCCCAATTTCACCATGTACATAACACAGTAAATTATGCCAGCAAGCCGTACTATTAACATATAATTATACCATAGGTAGGTGTTTATAATTTGGAAAAAACAAAATTACACCTTAAACATGTACACTATCAACATGGCAAGCCGGTTCACACTTTGGAAAAGAGATTTAGATTTAAGAATGCACAGTAAGCTGCCTAGTTAAACCTGCTTCGGTAATTTCATCATAAGCCTCATCCTAGCTATTTGCAGGGAACAGAAGGCCCACGAGTATACTGATTGTTCATGTCTCCATTCCTGAGAAAATAAACATCTACAAACAGACTACTGAGCCAACTAGAGACACCATATCAGTGTGAAAGTTAACGTTTAAAATCCTAGACAAAGCTGGGAGTGGTGACACACGCCTGCAATCTCAGTACTTCGGAGGCTGAGACAGAAGGGTCACAGGTTTGAAGCCAACCTCAGCAACTTAGCAAGATCCTGTTTAAAAAAAATAATAATAAAATAGGGCTGGGTGTAGCTTGGAGGTAGAACATCCCTGGGATTTATTCCCAGTACCCCAGTACCAAAAACAAAACAACTCCTAGATGATGAGAAAACTAGAGACCAGGCTATTCACTTGGTCCTGAATCCCTGACTCCACTCTGTTGCCCCAATGTTCCAACATGGTAAACACCCCATTTAAAATTTTCAGCTGTAGCCAGGCATGGTGGTGCCCACCTGTAATCCCAGTACTTGGGAGGCTGAGACAGGAGGTTCACAGTTCAAAGACAGCCTCAGCAAGTAGTAAGACTCATCAACCTAGGGAAACCCTGTTTTAAAATAAAACTAAAATAGGGCTGGAGGTGTAGCTTGGAGGTAGCATACCCCTGGGTTCAATACCCAGCGGCCCCCCCCCCCCGCCCACACACACACAGAGCCAGCTGAGGAAAGTCTGACTGCTTTCTCTTTCTGTTCTTAGCTGCCCACCAAGTGTTCCTTTGCTCTGTTCCTGCTGATGCACTGGTGCTCACACCCACTGAACCCTACTGGGCATGCATCCCTCTGCGCTCACTGCGGGGACCACGCTGTCCTGCAGTTCATAGACACGCTTCGGAACACCTTTTTTCCCACTGCAGCCAGTCCTGCTTGATTTAGGTTGTTCTTCTTCTCTGGTATCTTGATTAAAAGATCCCCAGGGTTTCAAGAAATCAGGTCTTTCTTCAGACTCAAAACACAGGAGGAGTGACTCAGCCAGAGATTCCAGTTTTCCACAGTCAACCTGAGCCGTGCGATGCTTGGAGCTGCCAACAGAAGCAGAGGGCTCACTGAAATCACTGTGAACATCACGGGCCACGCTGCAGAGAGTTTCAACGCAGCTCTTGAGAAGATGCACATCACCATGGCATCCTATACAAGAGGGAGAGCACAGGTTAGTTCCCTTTTCAGTTCTTATCAGGTATTTACTGCTGTTATGTGACTCTAGATATCTTTTAGGTCAAAGTGACCCTTACTAAGACAATTACAAACTACTTAAGATTACTCAGTCGAAGTGCTTAGCTACTGGATAAGCACCTGGCTTTCCAGTTATGTAGGCAGGAATGCTTACATGCATATTAGGTAGAAATTCAATTGCACAAGCTCCTATGCTGTTAATGAATATCAATGGCGTAGCATCAAGTGGGCTTTAGTTAATGGCCTTTAGGAAAAAATACATTGGACAGACCTTAAATTACAGATTTTTTTCCTTTTTTTGTGGTACTGGGAATAAAACCCAGGGGCATTCTGCCTTCAACCTATACCCCCAGCCCTATATTATTCTTTTATTTTGTGGAGGGCCTAAGTTACTGAGGCTGGCTGTGAACCTGTGATCCTCCTATCTCAGCCTTCCAAGTACTGGAATTAAATGTGTGCACCACCATGCCTGGCTACAGAATTCTAATTACAAATCATATTTAGAGCATATACCTCTCAGTGCAGAAATAATAATCTGAATGGTTTTTTCTAAGCAATGTTTTAACTTCAAGAATTCTGGGGCAAGATTAGCCATCTTCTTGGAATGTTGGTATCCAGAATCATCTTCTTGTACTTGAGTTCTGAAGCTTTTCTGTATAAACAAATATATATATTTTTAAATATGTAACAGGCTACATGGCAGGAAACTTAGCCAATATGATTTCAAATGCCACAGTCTTTAAGAAAGAGAACTTAATTTCCTCACTCATGCTTAACACCTCTAAAAGACTAAAATACAAGCTGGGCGTGGTGGCGCACGCTTGTAATCCCCACGCTTGGGAGGCTGAGACAGGAGGATCACACAGGTTCGAAGCCAGTCTCAGCTACTCAGTGAGGCTTTCAGCAACTACTCAGTGAGGCTTTCAGCAACTTAGTGAGACCCTGTTTCTAATAAAATATAAAATAGGTCTGGGAGTATAGCCCGGAGGTAGAAAGTCTCTGGGTTCTACCACCAGTGCCACACACAAAAAAAACCCCAATATTATTAACAATTACTAGTTTTCAAAAGAAATAAGAATTTTTGATTAATTTTAAGATGAATTCCCATCATTCTGTTACATGAGAATAGAAAAAAAGCAATAGTTCCATTTATTATCCAATACCATAAAATATAAACTTATTTAACTTTTATTTTTTTGTGGTACTGGGGTTCCTGGAACCCCTTCTACCCGGGCTACACTCCCAGACCTATTTTTATATTTTTATTTGGAAACAGGGTCTCTTACGCCAGCGTGGCTGGCTTTGAACCTGCGTGATCCTCCTGTCTCTGCCTCCCAAGTGCGGGGATTACAAGCGTGCGCCACCACGCCTGGCTAAACTTATTTAACTTTTAAGAATTCAGTTTTATAAAAACCAATTTGTTTTATTTAAATAAAAAAATGTAAGGCATAGAAATTACTCTCTTTTTAACACATATATATTAAGTCTAAGTTTTTCTATTTACTTCTGACATGAGGGTAAAATAATTTCTACAATCAATAAACATAATTTTTAGACTATAATGAACAACTGCCCAAGTAAAAGGTGCTATGCTAGTAAATGTAAAAAACAATATAGTACATTGATAGACTTCTATGCAATCTTATATTATTAAAACTAGTAAGTTATGAAACGCAACAGGAAGTAGCTAGAGAACTATCATACATGTGTAAACAAACTTGTACAAAAAGTTCTTTGGCTAAAGATAGAAAGTGAAATACAATTCTCTACAATTGAACCGAGAGAAATGACTACGTAACCTAAACAAAAATTCAACAAGAATGACTTAAAACTTCTCTTACTATTTTCCATTCGGAAAAGACATTTGTAATAGAGCTGACCAATCCCGTGGCATCTGCTTTCATCTTTTTGGCAACCTATGGAGAATGTTAAAGTATTTCATTAGATAAATATTTATTTCAAAATATAAAAATCCTAGAAATGTATGGAACCAAATAGGAGAAAAAGTTCTAATCTAGAAGCCAGAGACTAAAGTTCTGAGATTGGCAATAAATAACATAAAAAGTACCTAGATCATATAAGTAAAATTTCTTTAAAAATAAAATTGTATATTGATTTCTACATTAAATATGGACATTCTAATGTCTGTTATAATAAGAGAATTTGCCTTTTACTTAAATATCTATAGGGATGGAACTTCTAAAATTTACCTTGAAAGAAAGTGAAGTAACATATAAAGCAAATATGCGCTAAGAATTTTACAAATGTTTTACTCCTTGGTTCTCACTCACGGTCTTGTTCTATATGTGGTACTACTGACCTCGTTTTACAAAGAAGGAAGCAGACCCTGGGACTTGAGTCCTGAGACTCAGCATCGGGACGGCGCCCAGCCCAAGCCTAAACCTTGGCTCTTACCTGGCTCAATGCTGCCCCCTAAGGTGCAGCTTCATTTCTGCCAGGGGGTTCTGTTTAAGTATTTAACTGACTTCCACAGAGCTCTTTCCTAGGTCTAACTCAAATTTGCTCTATATGGCTTTAAAAAAAAAATCCAAATTTTTTCCTCCCCCAACTCTAGCTTTAAAATCTTATATGTTAGAGCCTATTTTCTATTTTTTAGGGTATTCTATTTTACTGCTGTAGGTTCTTATGAGTTCTAGCTTATAAGAATGTGATACACTAAAGTCCCACCATGAATAACCAAGTACAGCTTTGGAAAAAAGTAGAAAGAAAATGAGAGGAAGGGGATAGATTTCTGCATGAAAATACAGATACTATGAACTGTATATAAAATGGGCTTGAGCACTTTTCTGTTTATTTCCTCAAAACCATAGCAAAAGGCCAGGCATGGTGGCACACACCTGTGATCCTAGTACTTGGGAGGCCAAGATGGGAGGAGTGCAGGTTTGAGGCCAGCCTCAGCAACTTAAAATTAAAAATAAAAATAAAAGTCTCAAAATAAAAAAATAAAAAGACTGGGGATATAGCTCAGAGGTAGAATGCTCTGGGTTCAATCCTCAGAAGTAAAAAAATTAAAAAAAACTTTTGGGCCTATTTCAAAAGCTTGTTAATAAGCATATTCACATGTATGACTTCATCTCCACTTTCATTAACTTGTTTTAGTGGTACATGGTGCTGTCACTAGGACAGAGCTAAGGCTGAGAAGTCAGTGGGGTTTGCACGCACCCTCGAGCTCCAGCACGCCACTTTCCTCAAAGCCGCGTTACACAACCCGTCAGCCCCCGTCTACTGAACGCGACTAAACACCAGATCTTGATTTAGTGAAAGGACAATCTACTTTTGGGTTTATCTTTTAAAACAAATATATAAAACAAGAGACATACACAGAGGGAAAAAAACATGTGCAAGCAAGATGAGTGAGTGACAACTCGCCAGGCGCTGCGTTTAGCATTCTTGAACATCCCGTCTACTAATCTCATAGCACCCTCAGGATGACTTTCTTAGGTTGGTATGACTGTCCCCTTTTTAAAGACAGAACAACAGGAGCACAGGTAGTTTACTCAGATAGGCTACGTGAGAATGAGAGCAGCATAATGCTCATGTTTTCCCTCAGTTCTGAGATTGTTTGTTTGAACAGAGATAAATCAACACAGCTCTGTTGTCAGCGGAAAGGGATGGAGAATCCCCGTGGCTTACGCAGAGCGCTGCACCTTGGTTGAGCTATCAGTGCATTAACACCAAGGTTTTCGTAGAAAGAAAGAAAAAAATGTCTAGCTTACTCCACGCCTTCCGGGAAACAACCATCCAGAGGTGTAGAAAGTAACGGCCCTCGCCAAGCATGGTGGCGCATGCTTGTAATCCCAGCACTTGGGAGGCTGAGAGGCTGAGATAGGACGATCACAATTTAGTGAGACCTTTTTTTGTTTCAAAATAAAAAATAGAAACAGGGCATGGTGGCACATGCTTGTAATCTCAGTGCTTGGGAGGATAAGACAGGAGGATCACACAGGTTTGAAGCCAGCCTCAGCTACTTAGTGAGGCTCTCAGCAACTTAGTGAGACCCTGTTTCCAAATAAAGTATAAAAAAACAGGTCTGGGAGTATAGCCCAGAGATAGAAAAGCCCCTGAGTTCTACCCCCAGTACTACCACCACAACAAAAAATAATAAAAATAAATAAAAATTGGGTTTGGGAGTGTAGCTCGGAGGTAGAATGCCCGAGTCCAATCACCAGTACTGAAGGGGGAAAAAAAAAAAAAAGATAACTAGGTCAATAATATTAGTTTCCATTCTTAGGTGGGAGAGCAGAGACCTAAACAGATAGAAAGAAAACGACAATGAAGAATGGACACTAGGTGTCACTCCCTCCCTCTACTCTGCTTAGCTCTCCAGATTGAAGGCTCACTGAAACAGCTTGACTGAGCTAGTAAAATACTAATGACAAAGATCACGTCACTCCAGGATAACTTGGGGAGAAAAACAATATGACATCATGATATCAGCCTCTCCAGCAAAAAGTAATTTAATACACACTAAAATATAGAAAATAAAAAAAAAACTAATTGACTGCATTAAACTGCTTCTTAAAATCAACCTGTCTGGTACTATAAAGAACTATATAGAACATTTTTTTCTTTTTGTACTAGGGATTGAATCTAGAAACATCCTATTCCGAGCTATACCCCAGCTCTTTTTATTTTGAATGATCTCGCTAAGTTGCTGAAGCTGACCTCAAACATGTGATCTTTCTGTCTCAGCCTCCCAAATACTGGTATTACAGGCATGCACCATGGAACCTGACTTAGAATATTATTTTTTATTCCTCTCACCTCATTTTGTGCACACTGCCTTAAGAGGCCATGCTGAAGCTCTTCTGCTTTTTCCAGCCCAGAATCTAACAGAATCTTCATTCCTGAGCCTATACCATCACAAATAGCATCTATGAATTCCTCCTAGGAAAAATGTTTAAGCAAAAACTGGTAAATTCAAGTTTTAGATATTTAAAAAATAAAGCATTTAAGTTTTGTTTTCTGTTTAGAGACTTTGGTATGTTCTAGGTTTTATTAATTTAGCTAAAGCTCTTAGGAAAGAACTATCAAGTTAGCAGACCTATAATTTAGTATTCCATATATGACATGTAAAAAATGTTTACCATCTTATCAGGACACTATTTTGCTAGAACACAGTAATATTCTGATTAGTATAATATTGTTTTCATTAGCACAAGTACTTAAAACAGGCAAGTACAATTTTTTCTAGAATTAGAGGTTTTCATGTATTGATTAGGTGAGAAAGCCTTCCATGGTAGTTGTCTATCACCAAACTAAGGATTCAAGAGGAAAAGTAAGATTTATGACACCATTCAGTATACTTAACCAATTCAGATTGAAACAATTTTAAATCTCATTCCCAAGCTATTAAAAGAAATGTTATTTTGAAAAACAAAATGAGCTTGTCATGTTTAATGACACTATCATCAGAAGTCTCTAACGTTCTTTCACATGCAGTCTTTTAAAATTAATGTGGCTAAATTACCTGGACGCTGGCAGCCTTGTTGTTACCATTTTCCAGAAAATACAGCTTGTTCCCTTTCAGAACTGCTAACTGTCCCACATACTTAACAGCCTGCTGTACAATTTCAACCACTTTCTTTTGAGCCTCTTTTACCATTGATGAAATATCTGAAAAGCATCCCTGTTAAGACATAATGAATCAGTATTTCAGATATATGAGATTATAAAGGGGCAGTAAATGAAGACAAAACGGGCAGGGAGTGTAGCTCAGTGGTAGAACATATGCTTAGCATGCACTGGGTTCCATTCCTACCACCTGGGGGGAAAAAGGCAAGATAATTTGAAGAAAATTAATTCTGCATTCATTGATAATAGTGACCACTCTTCATAAACATCTGACAGAACCAGAGAGAAGGCAGCCCCATAGCTACTGGAAGTGAAATTATGAATAATATAGACTCTACTCTCAAAGACCTTAAACACTAATAGGAGACATAGGCCAAGTATAAACTTAACTATATATATGACAGAATTCATAAGTAGATGCCAAAAGAAAGAAACAAGAAATTTTGTCTTTAAACTTTTTCTGTCCTCGTAATCAGTAGATGGTTAATTAGATATTTTCCTTTTTCAGGGGAAATGCAAAAGGAGAGGAAGAAAAAGGGAAGACGGGAAAACCACAAATCCCTTCAAGCAAAAGGCTTCCCATATGCACTTGGAATGCCCACATCCAAAAGGCATGGGACACCTCTCTACTTCTCTTCTTTCTGGTTCCTACCCTGTGGTGACTCTTAGAAACTTCTCTTGGCCTGCTTTCTGGAAGGTGCTAATTATATTGCTACAAGGTGAGGATTCTCAAACCACACTTAAGTAGAAAGTGCAGTCACTACCACCAGTTTTTCCAGCTTTACACAAGTCTCTCTTGAGAGCAGTCTAACTCCCTTCCACGTCACCTGGTCTCACCATCTTTGATTCCCTACATAAAACCTCTCCCATAGGATATATCTCAAGTTAAATTCAAAGTATTCTTCCCAGAAAATGAAAAGAAGGAAAGAAGTTAGGCTGGTGGCGCACGCTTGTGACCCCAGTACTTGGGAGGCTGAGACAGGAGGATAACAGGTTCACAGCCAGCCTCAGCAACTCATGAGGCCCTCTGCAACTTAATAAGAACCTGTTTCAAAATAAAAAGTAAAAATTAGGGCTGGGGGGTGTAGCTCAGAAGTAGAATGCCCCAGGGTTTAATCCCCAGTACCGCAAAAAACCAAAAACAACAACAAAAAACTAAGTAGCTGAAGCTGGTCACGAACCTCTGATCCTCCTATCTCAGCCTCCCAAGTACTGGGATTACAAACCTGCAGCGCCAGCCCGGCCCTTGTAACTTCATTTCATCTGGTAATCACAGCAGTCCTGCCAGGCGGCTGGCGTGAGCTCAAACACTGGACTCCAAATGTCAATAGTGGGCGTTGTACTGCTGCTGACACCTGAGCCAACTAAGCACACCTCACTGCTCTTCACTCTACCACAGCCATCCTGCACCCACCCCTCCTCTAGCCTCGAGCCTACGCAGGCCCGAGCATGGGTGCTCTAGCTTTGCTCCCGGGCCAGTCTCTAGTTTTCAGGTTCTGCCTTGTTAGAGCTTCTTCTGTATCTATTGTTTTACCCACATCTGTTCACAGTCCTTCAGTCATTCTATTTCCTCCCGACCTATATCCAAAATGACCCTTACTCCAGTGTGGATTTAAAATTAATTCAACCCGGGCGTGATGGCACACACTTGTAATCCCAGCATTTGGGAGGCTGAGACAGAAGGACCGTGGGTCACAGACAGCCTCATCTACTTTGCAACTCAGTGAGACCTGTTTCAAAATAAAGAATAAAAATAGGGTTGGGGGGTGTAGCTCAAAGTTAGAATGCCTCTGGGTTCCATCCCTAGTACCGCAAAAATAAATGAATGAATAAATAAATAAATATAAAAAGTAAATTAATTCAAGCCAGCTATGGTACACGCTTATAATCCTAGTACTTGGAAGGCTGAGACAGAAAAACTACAGGTTCAAGACCAGCTTCACCAACCTAGTGAGACCCTGTCTCAAAATAAAGCCAGGCGTGTTGGCACACGCCTGTAATCCCAGTACTGGGAGGCTGAGACAAGAGGACCTACGGTTTAAGGACAGCCTCAGCAAGTAGTCAGCTCTCATCAACCTAGTGAGACTCTGTTTCAAAATAAATATAAAATAGGGCTGGGAGATGTAACTTGGAAGTAGAATGCCCCAGAATGCAATCCCAAAACTAAAAATAAGCCAGTGTGGTGGTATATGCTTATAATCCCAGTACTTGAGAGACTGAGACAGGAGGATCTCAGGTTCATGGTGGCCAGCTTCAGCTACTTAGTGAGGCCCTCTACAACTTAGTGAGACCCTGTTTCAAAATAAGAATAAAAGTAGGGCTGGGGGTGTCGCTTGGAGGTAGAATGCCCTTGGATTCAATCCTCAATTCTGCAAAAATACAATCAATAAATAAATATAGGGCTGGTGGTGTAGGTCAGAAGTAGAATGCCCCTGAATCAATCCCCAATACCACTCACAAAAAATAAGTACTTGGGAGACTGAAACAGGAGGATCTCAGGTTTGTAGCCTACTTTAGCAACTTAGAGAGGCCACCTGCAACTTAGTGAAACTCTGTTGATAAATAAAAGAATAAAAAATAGGTCTGGGAGTATAGTTCAAAGATAGCACGCCCCTGGGTTCCATCCCCAGTACTACCACACACAAAAAATTATTATTATTATTAATCAAATAAACAAATAAATAAAATTAATTCAATAATAAGTATCTAATTAAGCATTTATCAAATTATGAGGCCTTGGAAAAAAAATATCCCACAGTCCCTCTACATTCTCAGAGTTTACAGAGGTGAACGGGCTTTTGTAATCTAAAAGGCATGATAACTAGAGTACAGAGTTAAGAGAGAAGCATTAGGAGAGGTACCTAACCAAGCCTTGGGAAGATGCAAAAAATCTCTTGAGAGAGAATAACCGACATTAAAATAAACATATGAAAGCCGGGCATGGTGGCGCACACTGTGTAACCCCAGCATTCGGGAGGCTGACACAGGAGGAGAGCAGTTTGTGGGCAGCCTCAGCTACTGAGTGAGGCCTTTTGCAACTCAGTGAGAATGTTTCAAAATAAAGAATAAAAAAAAAAAAAAGAGGGCTTGGGGTGTAGCTCAGAGGAAGAATGTCCTGAGGTCCATTCCCAGTACCACACACACACACACAAAAAAAAATCTGTTATCAATTTTACTAGTTATATCAGTCAAATAAAATTTCTAAACCTCAGCCAGTAAAGAATCCACTCAGGAAGTACCTGACATATAAAAATTACAATAAAATAACAGTGGAAAGTCTCTAAGATATAACCAAATATCCTAGAATATTTTGTTATGAAATCTAATTATCCTTTTTTTAAATTTTTTTTTGGTGATACTGGGGTTTCTGGAAGCCCTTCTACCTCTGGGCTACACTCCCAGATCTATTTTTCTTTTTTTTTTGGAAACAGGGTCTCTTAAGCCAGCGCGGCTTCAAACCAGTGCGATCTTCCTGTCTCCGCCTCCCAAGCGTGGGGATTACAAGCGTACGCCACCACGCCCGGCTAATTATCCTTTTTTTGAAAAGGGTACCGGGAACTGAACACAGGGGGCATTCTACCAGTGAGCTACATCCCAATTCTATTTTACTTTTATTTTTAAACAGAGTCTTATTAGGTTGCTGACAATCTTACTAAGTTGCTGAGGTTGGCTTCAAACCTATAACACTCAGTGGGGCGTGGTGGCGCACACTTGTAATCCCAGCATTTGGGAGGCTGAGACCGGAGGATCGCGGTTCGTAGACAGCCTCAGCTACTTAGTGAGGCCCTCTCCAACTCAGTGAGACCTGGTTTCAAAATAAAGAATAAAAAATAGGGCAGAGGGTGTAGCTCAGAGGTCAAATGCCCCTGGGTTCCATCCCCAGACCCGCCCCAAAACAACAACAACAAAAACAACAAAACAACTATAATACTCCTATCCCAAATACTGGGATTACAGGCATGTGCCACCATGCCTAGTCCTCTATCCATTTTGTGTGTGTGTGTGTGTGTGTGTGTGTGTGTGTGTGTGTGTGGTGCTGGGGATGGAACCCAGAGGCTTTCTACCTTCAGGCTATACTCCCAGACCTATTTTCTATTTTATTTGGGAACAGGGTCTCACTAGGTTGCTGAGAGCCTCACTAAGTAGCTGAGGCTGGCTTCGAACCTGTGCAATACTCCTGTCTCAGCCTTCCAAGTACTGGGATTATAAGCATGTGCCACGACACCTGGCCTCTATCCATTTTTAAAAATAAAATCTAACTCTCTTGGTACTTCTCATCATCTTCCTTATCTAAAGATTTGTAAGATGTATGATTAATATAATTTGATATATAATAATTTTTTATAAAGACTGCTGATGTAGCAATTTGGCAATTCCTCACTTCTTCTATAGTGACAGAACCTAGATTTTTAGCTTGGCACACAGGTGCCCAGAATGAAAAAAATACATTTCCCAATGATACCTGCAGTTAGATGTGGTCAGATGGTAAAGTTCCAGCCAAACATAGGTCAGTAGAAGTGTCCTGTGTGATTTGCAGAGTCTTCCCTGAAAAGAAGGCACACTCGGCCTTCCCCTTGTCACTTCTCCATGTGCTGCCCTGAACTCAGACGGAGCTCTGGCATGGTGGACCATGTGACCCAAAGCCGCGCTTAGAGCCAGCAGAGGGGCTGAGAGGAGCCTGGACACCACAGACCTTGTGGAGCAGGGCCTCCATGCCTATGTCCAGATTTTATGTGAGAGAACGTAAGCTTTCATCTTGCTTCTTCATCACACACAAACCTGATCTTACCTGATCCAAGGTGGTCAGGAAACAAAATTACTTTCCTTGCCTCTATGTCTACAGACTTGTGATTAATTCGGCATGACCTGAAACCCAATCCACAGCCAAAGGCAAGCTGTCTCTCTTCCCAACAGTCCTTCCTTGTGGAAGGCTGGCATGGTATAATGGTAGAACTCTGGGCCTAGGACATGCTGGGTTCAACTTTATCACTTACTGGTTATGTAACACTAAACGGGCTACCTAGCTTCTCTGAGCCTCCATTTCTTTACCTATAAAACAGTAGCAGAACCCACTTTTGGAGTTCTTATGAGGATTAAATGAGTTAATATCTGAAAATTGCTTCAGAACCACTAATACATAGAAAGTCATGTAAGTCTAGATTCAATAAATCAATTACTAATAGTCCACTGTCTAGGCCTTCAAAATAGAAAACACTTCAGAAAATCCTACAAATCTAACTCTTGGAAGATTCAGGTAGTAGAAAGTCAATAAATACTGAACAAATGAATTTTTATTTTGCAGTACTGGGGATTGAACCCAGGGGCATTCTACCTCCAACCTACACCCCAGCCCTATTTTTTATTCTTTATTTTGAAACAGGGTCTCACAAAGTTGCAGAGAGCCTCATTAAATAGCTGAGGCTGTCCGTGAAACTATGATCCTCCTGTCTCAGCCTCCCCAGTGAACAAATGAATTCTGTTAATAATAAGAAATCAATTTACCTGTAAAAATAATTGTAAATGGCTTCCCAGTTTTTTAACTTCGTGTCTCAATTCATCTTCAAGTCTTGCTGTGCTGGTACAAGGTAGAACATCACTCAGCCAGTGTTTGATTAAGACCACAAGCTGTTCATAAGCACAAGCAATCTGGATAGTAAACAACTGCGTTGCTCGATCAGAAGAGAACACTTTGAAGAAAGAATAAAAATTATTGGAAGAAATAATCTCCAAATAAAAGAACTTGCATATGATTGCCATTAGGACATGTTAAAGTAGTCAGAAGATGCCTGCCAGATGTGTCAAATAATCGTTTCTAACAAAGTAGAACATGCAGAAAATAATCATCATGTGAGCCAATAAAAGCAGTGGGACCGCTTACAGTTATCTTGACTTTCTTCATCCTGTTCTTCATGAGCTTTAGAAATGGCAAACAACCCATTATAAATTTTAAGAAGATTACTCATCAGGCTATCTGCTATAGTTTTTTCTTCATCATAACTCTGTACAAGAAAATCTATTGAGGAACCAATCAATTCTTTGCAAATTCCAGGAAGAAATGATTCTGCTGAATTTGAGTAAATGGTGCTTGATTTCTCCATTAAGTCTACAATAAAAAAAAGACACCATAACCCTAGTTTTCAGGTATCATATTTTCAAACAAATGCATCAATGTGAGAATATTATAGAATTTTTGGCCAATAAAGTCTAAACAGGCTATTCTTTTTTTTTTTTTTTTTTTTTGCTGGTACTAGGGGTGGAACCCAGAGGCTTAGACCTCTGGTCTATACTCGCAGACCTATTTTTTTTTTTTCAAACAGGGTCTCACTAGGTTGCTGAGAGACTCACTAAGTAGCTGAGGCTGGCTTCTAACCTGTGCGATCCTCCTGTCTCAGCCTCCCAAGCGCGGGGATTACAAGCGTGCGCTACCACGTCTGGCAATAGGCTATTCTCTTTTTAATACACATTTATTTCTGTATGTCAGAGTAAATACAGTTCCACATAGAGACCAACTATCCCCTTAACAACACCATTCCACAGGTTTAGTAACTCCCCAACCACAATCTAGGTAACAAGAGACTACAAACATCCATGTATCCATTGGTTTAATCTACTTTATTTAATTTGATGTAAGGATTTATTTTCCCTAGCACCTAGGGAACTATAAATTGAT